>NC_136902.1:79189676-79340452 GCF_949606895.1 Notothenia rossii | reverse complement strand
GCCAAGCAAGGTGCATATCTATGGATGTCCTTGCAAGGCTTCCACATAAGAATGAATGGCAGCTCTCTTAATGCGTGTGTGACTGTGCATCTAAGAGTAAGTTGTTTGCATTTGTGTGTCCAGAATCGTGCTTTATATACTAATGGTTAATAAAGGGGTCGAAGATTTTCATGAGCTTGTAGCATATCAATTCTTCTGGCATGTGTTCTGCAACATAACTAAGCCAAAAACTGACAAACTAATGCAGATGGATTTAACCTGCCATTAAGAGTCTTACCTGCTGCTGTACTGTGGTAGTGCATTTGAATAGTAATGGAAATATTACTTGTAAGATATGCAAAAAGTTGTCATATCCAAATTTGGATTGCTTCATATCTGATGGAATGCAATACGGCCAAAATGAAAAGTAAACGCTATTGGAAAAGAAAATTCACGGATTACAGAACAAAACTACAAAAACAATATATATTACATACACTATTACAACCCCTTAGGGATTTTAAGCCCTTTGTTACCTTTAAGAAAACCTGAAATGACCCATAGCTCTGTGTTAAGAGATTTGTAATGGAGGGAACACCTAGATCCAAACAGCACTTACTTAAAAAAACACAAGGAACTGCCTTTAACATCCTGTGCCACGCACTAGAGGAAGAACTTAAATACATACAAAAGCCAGGGCAATATTTCTCACACAGCTCTGTTGCCACCAGCCAAAATAAACCTCTACCAAATACTTGATATTAGGTCATTTTCACAAAATGGCTTCCCTGTAAATGCTCTAAAGGGTGAAGGTGTGGCATTCCAGAGTCTATAAAACAGTTGCATGTTTCCTTATCTTTCTCGACACGTAGAGGTAAGCCAAGATAGTATCAGCAATGCTTACGGAAATTCAGCTATGGCTAAACATTGCTCACACAGCAATGCAGCGCAGACTGGGATACAGCAAAGGAAAATATTTACTGTATGGTATCGGAGAGAAGGGCCACGGTAAATTTCAACACGGGGGTTTCCAGATATTGTACGGGTCTAACATTACAATAACATTAATCAGTGCCCTGGCGCCATTGTTAGTCAGGCGTTGATGCCCGTTTGCCAATCACCACCCCCTCATACAGCAGAGGTGTAACATTCCTGGAAATATCTGCATCAACCCACCCTGTCAGGACGCCCCACAGCTGCCAAGCAACTTTGTGATAAGAAAACTTGGTGACAACCCATCAAAAGACTCTGTAGCCCCTTCCCTGCATCCGTGCATGTCTCCCTATTCTATTGGTGTGTGAACGTAATGTAGTTTATACATTAAATAAACATTTTCCACCCCATACAAATACATTTCCTTTCTTTAAAAGTGCAAGTATTTCAAAGGAGTTTTCCATTCAACAATCTGTTCACCTTTACGGCTTTATAGCTTTTACCTCATTGAACTTTAATTTAGTGTACTGTAACAACACATGGTTAGGAATACGTTTACAAATCTAACATAAAACATATTTATATAAATGAATATACATTTTTCCATTTTAATATATGCACATAAAAATAAAAAGTATATTTTCTATTAAGTTAGACCCCAGAACTCAATAAAGAGCAGAAATGTTGTTAACTAACCTGGTTTAGGGGGCTTTCCACCTTGTCCTGTTGGGCCAAAACAAGTAAAAACACATGTGAGGCTACGCTTTTGCCCTTTATCAAAACTGTCCATATTGTCATATATTCTTGTGTACAGTATATACCGTGTATGACAGTAATCATTTTCTGTTACCAATAATTAAAAATGTGTGTTGATATGATTTAAAAGGCCCATTAAGATGTTAAAGGCAAACTATTAGTGACAACAAGTTTTTATTTTCATCTTCTTACCTGCTCCCAGTCCTCCAACGCCCAGGCCTCCGTGCCCAATGCCTCCTGGCACCAGACCCCCTGGTCCTACTCCACGGCCCCCACCTCCATAACCTCCGACTGTCAGGGTCAAACGCAGTGATTGTGATCATATTGTCATTATTGTTGTCAAAATGCATTGCTATCATCTGCTAATAGTGTTCTTGCCTTGTGGTCATGTTGTAATCGTCATTACTTAGGCTTTCCATTCCATTCCATTACTCACCCCTAAGCTTGTACAAGTCAAATATGTAACCAGCCACATATTTGCAGACCTCAAACCTCAAAATGTTTTCCAATAAAATGACTCAATAACAGTGGTTGGCTAAACACAAATTGTTTATTGCTACAGCAATGTTCTGAGCATTTAATTCTAAGCTTGTGGTATTGTGACAAGGAAGTGTGTGCATGTGTTACCGCCATGCAGGTCGGACCAGACCGACGCTGAGTATTGACAAGGGATTTGGTTTTATACAATTATTTCTTCTTGAAGTTCAGTTCTTCCTGCTGTAATGGCTTTAGTACTCCTGGCTATACAAAATGCAGAGAAACTTAGTAATGTAAGTAATACAGATTTCTAAATATTTGACAATATATAACTCCCTACTAATAAACAGTGTTCCCTTATTATATCCAAGCAGCGAAACAGAAGTGCACCAGTGCATGATAAACCAGATGCGATTCTTATACAGGAGATGGGGGAAAGGATCATAAATCTAATGTCTCTTCTACTTACCTGGAGCTTTTGCTGGTTTATAGCCTGCAGGGACTCCTCCAGTAGACCCTTGTAAAATAATAATCATACAAAGTATATAGTTATGGTATGCGTACATGTAGTGATGTAATGTACAGTTTTTCGGCTAAGCAATTTAATATTACACCATCCGAAGTCCTACTTTGTTACAGGACACCCTGATTGAGCGTATTGTAGCGTCTTGTGGCATTTTATACATGTCTGCATTTGCTTCTTTACTATGAGAGTGCAAAGCTCCATACAGCTTGTAGGAGCTTTACAATTCTGTTTATTTAAACTTATCCATAATACATACTGCAATGAATAAAGTGAGTTATTTGCAACTGTAGGAAGTATTACAGTTGCATGATCCTAAAGGCGTGAAATTTATAAAATAATGTGTTAATTATTTAATATTTTGAGTAAAACAATGAATCACCACATCACTCAGATATTTCTTATACCGACCTGTGTTAACTTTCAGTAAAACCTCTGGTCTTAACTGGTATAATTTAACTGTTATACGTCTGCTAAACACCAACAGACTTTGTTTGTTTGTCGCTGTGTTGTGGATTATTCTCTTTAATCTGTCCAGGCAGTCAGCAGAGGCTCTGTTACCTGGAAAGAATCCAGTTCCTGGTCCGGCGCCTCCTGGTCCAATCCCAGTACCAGGTGGTACATACACACCTGAAACATACAAGAGAGAACACATAGGTCATCCTCTATCAACAACACGCATGACACCATCTAAAAGTTATCCGAGATAAAAGTGTAGCCAATCAGTTCTAAGCCGTCCATGTCTTTTTGATTATTATTTTATTGCAATGACATGTAACAGCATTTCTGAACAATGACCCCCCCCCTTTTATTAGATAAACATTCTCCAACACTTCCATCATCTCTGACACCAAAACGGAAATCTGTCTTGGCATAAACATGTGCCCAAGGTCAGGTCAGGTGATGGGCAGCATATTGAAATGTGAACACAGCAGTTCCAGCCAAAGTGAAAGCAAAGAAACTAAATGTTATAGGTTTGATCATGAGAACACTCTAATTGTATTCCTACTGATGAGGTATTGCAGTTGGAAAGCTGCTGCAGTACTGTGGACAACCTCCACCCCCACCTGCATCCCCTAACCTCATTTCATGACAGATTTCTGGAATCAACCCATGCAGAGAAACCCCTGAGAGGGTCGTTCTGGATCCCAGACATGGTGGCCTCATGTGTGCAAGAAACAGCAATGAAATACAAATAACGGGAGGATTAAAAATTCCCTCTAGTTGTTATGGGATGACTACAACCTAAACCCTACGAGACTGGTGAGCTGATGCCAGAAATACCAATTTATTTGAGGGAAAAACCTGGTTCATATCAATAAAAACAAAACACAGAGGAGAGAACAGGGCTACAGGATCACTATGATTACGTTTAATGGCAATTACATGCAGTGGGAGGCCAATTAATTTAAACCACATGTCAAAGGCGATAATATTTTATTAGCAAATACTGTGTGAACACTGAGCGTTGTTCTGCCCACTGAGTGTAGACACTGGGGGGAAAACATTACCAGTTTGTCACCTAAGGAGGCAAATGTTGGGAAGTAGGTGTGCCTATATATTACTCAAATGCACTGAAAAATGCTTAACCTTTTAACTAACAAGCTGTGACAGATTTAATTGGTTTGTGCTATTGTACTTCAGCGCTGATTGATGAAACAAACTCATGATATGCATGATCCAGCAGGACACTCCAAAAATCAACTGTTGGAAGGGTTGTAAAGAGATTTAATCTTATACCCGATGCTAAGAACCATCAGGTGTGGAATCACTAAGGAATTGAGTAAGAGTTTGTGTTTTTGGATAGACAATCTGAAACTACACTGCAGATTCTGAAAGCCAACAAGGGTTTTAGAGTATGGTCATGAGAAATGTAGGCGAATATTCCATAATTTAACTTTTTTCGTGCAACAGTATAAGTTATGGCGGCAGCTGTGGCTTTGGACACAAAATTATTCCATGAATGAACGAATGGACAAATGAGAGGAAAGTTTACTAATGTATCCAGGTCTGGGACATGGACGATGGCAGAACTAACCAGTTTTCCTGGGATCTGGCCTTGTAAAACTGAGGACTTACTGCAGAGAAGGTAAAATCCTACAGGCTCAAATTAAAATGAGGAAAACATAAGAAAGTCCAGGGTTATGTACTTGATCATCAAATGGCTAAGTCACTGCAAGTAATGTGTATGCATGTGCTTGTGTCTCTGTCAGTTTGCCCATGCTATTGGATCCAGATCTCCGGTGCAGGCAGCACACGCCTGGGATTGAGTGATTGTTGGAATTGAGCTCTTCATTTAACAATCAAAAAGAGGATTTCCTGTCTCGACACAGCAAGCGGGGCAAAGGGAGAATGTCTGCTCCAGTTTTCCTTTCACTCAATTCCAACATGTTACAGTACACTTACAATACAAACGCTAGAGAGCATCAGGTTCACTGCGATTTGTGCAGTCATGTAGTCACACACCAACCTTTGCCAGGTGACCTTCCCTACATTAATACAAAAAGAAAAGTAATTTTCCTTAATTATTATCATCATCATCACCACGTGCTTACGCATCTTGTGAACTCCGCCAGGTCGTGGGAATGTGCTGGAATGTGTGTGATGGACAATATTGACTTGCAGAGCTCAAGGGAATAGATGAGGCAAAACAAATTGCACAGTCGACAGTCAAGAGTTCACTCTGACTGTATGTGATATGATTAATGGTGGTTAATAAAAAATCCTTGGAAAGAAGATTTGAAATTATTACCGAGTGGTGAGTTTTTTATTAGGGATCGTGCTGAAACAATGGCTTAACTATTGAAAGATAAGAATGTCAAATATGGCCGAATGTGTTAAGCCAAGCAAACTAGAGGATGATAAGTTAGAAGTCATCTCTGACAACTATGTTATGAGGCGATGGTGATGTTATTCCATCAACAAGAATCCTGACTGTGATTTAAATCCATCTTTACTCCATTTTGGATTTGAATCTGCCCAAACTTAAGGCTCAAAGTCGACAGTGAATCAGTAAATTAGAAATACAGCCAGTTAAGCAAAATGGAAATAAGTCAAATTGAAAGATTGGGAGAAAGTCTATGTCTATGAAACTGGTGGATGATTTTTTTGGCGGCAGTTAGGTTGCTCGATTTTCAGCCCGTGATGATGTCGTAGAGATTTCTAACATTTCCAAGATCCACTTATCAAACCCCAGTAGTATGTACTGTATAAGAGCAATATGGTTTTGTAACAACCAAGAAGTTTAGGGTAACTTTTTTTCTTTATAAGGGAAAACCCTGTCAAGACTTGACACTTTCACATGGTTATTAAATCCAAAATCCAAAAAAAGCAGTGCAATTGCTGAGAAATGTCCAAATCAGATTTAGGTTTCTAGAGGATTTAAATGTGTATTTATACAACACAAAAATGACCGTGAGCAGATCAAGGGCTTAGCCTTAGAAGAAAATCATTAATGTAAACAACATATGCATATGTGGTGGTTTTGGTCTCTCCAATTACCTTGTTTTGAATTTTTATAAAATGACGTAATCCACCAGACACAAGCAAGCAGGTGGAAAGAACTGTTTCCAGCACATTTTTGGTTTAGTTTTGCATCATGTCCTGCTCTGTATGCTGGCCTAGAAAGTATGAATTGACATGTTTATCAAGTATTTTCAATATCAATGCAGGCAATGGAGCCCAAATTGTTTGGGAAGTCCTTCGGAGAAAAACCCTGTAGTGTGTTTATCAACACTGACCACCTGACATCACTTCCGATGAAATTAAAATTAAATGTTGGCAAACTAGAAAAAACTGTTTGCTGTGTTTCGAAATATCCAAAACCACTGTCCCAGAAGAGAAGGTTTGGTCTCTTGGTCTATGGAAAGCTCCCATACTGAAACCCAGAGCAACAGAACAGTGAAGCAAACACTGTGGTTGCTGGCACTTTCAAATCTCCTGTTATCAGACATGTGACAGCTGGCCCACTATCAGTCAGCCCTTGTCTATTTTCCACAGCATGTTGTAGGCAAGAGAAAGACAGTGAAGAGCTTCAAAACATTTAAATAAATTGGTCCATCTTTTTCTGGTAACATACCTCAACCTAACTCCACCGTCGCTTTCTACAAGGCCAAACCTTGACAGTGAAACTACCTTGAAGTAGGACATTGGTGTGAGGTATGGGAGGTATACTGTATACCAGCAAACAAATTCACAGCCCATTATCGGCCATATTTGAAGAAGATCTGATTCTCATCCTGTTCTTATCGAATGTAGCTTTTGAGTGTCTGAAGTATCGACTACCAACTGGCAGAACATCGTTACATAATTAGATAAGATGTGCCTTTTAAAACAACAAATTGAGTCTGTAACAGATGTGGACTTCCTGTTTAGGTATACCATAACAGGACTTTGTGAAAAGATAAGCAGTGATTGAACACAATCATTAGCCTCGTCTATTATTGTGTCAGATGTGATAAATTAGATACAAATTACAGTGTGCCTTCTCTCCTTTCCCTCCATCTGAAGCTTTTAAACCAAAAAAAAAAGATCTGACGCAATACCTGTCAATAGCAGCAAAATAACTGAGTAGTAGTAACTGCTAAAATAGTCATAAAGTTTAGCTTTCCAAAAATGAAATTGCACTTGGGAATGTAATGTTGAGGCGCAACATCTGAAATATGAGAAGGAACATGAATGAGACAAGGAATCATAAATAAAATGTTTGAGCAAGATATTGACTGTTCAACTTTTATACTGGCAATGAGAATATAAGTTTACAAAGTTGGACAGGGAGAGCATAAAATATTAGATTTATGTGAATGAGAAATTCAGGACCATCCAGTCGAGTCTGCAGTCAATTGATAAAGAGTATGTGGGAACTGGACATGTTCTCCAGTAGTTTTGTTAGTAAAACCCAACAAACACTTCCAAAATGCTGTTTGGTTTGGTTTAGCCCATTGTATTGATGCCAAAGGCCGAAAGCTGCCATGTTTACTCCCACCCTCTTTCACAAAAAGAAATCCCACTAAAACTAATATAACACAGCATAGAATGTTTTCATGCCCGAGGATTTGATTATATTGACGTAATGTGTTTAATCAGGTTGATTTTATTACCATTTTCTCTCATCAGTTTATCATCAGTTATGGCTTTGAATTGAAAAAACGTTTCTTTAATACTAATGTTGTGCTCATGTTGTCATATTGTTTGTAAAACTATAATATCTTGGAAATCAGTAGGCAGAGGGGGGTCGACAGGAAAACATTGTGACAGAAGCCCTTTCAGTGTGCTGGCCCAGAGAGACCTCACAGCCCGGTGAGGTCTGCCTGCAGAGTGGCTGGAATGAATCATCGGAGTTAATGTGCTTCTATGTTGAACAGTTGGCAGGGTTTGATCGCACACCAAACATCTGACTGGGAGATGCTGGGACTGAAATTCTTCCACAACCAGAGTAAGAGTTAGAACTTAACAAAGTATTAACGGTGTTTCTAGCTATAATGAGGACTCACTACTATGTGATTACCCTTACAGCAAATGTACACATGCTGTACAGTATATATCTACGTATGTAAAAGTGTATTTTTTTGTGCGAAACCTGTTGGCATTCAATCAACTGATTTGTGATTCAACTGAGCCATCCATTTATGATGGAATTGGCATCATACAGTCCATGAGGTTTACAAATGTATGAATGCAGACAGTAACAATGTTGAGTATAGTGCAAGAGACAACCTCAGTGTACTTTAAACCTGTAATCTTTTTATTGGTCAGCAGGGGGCAACTCCAATGGTCTGTTGTGTAGAAGTCAATTAAAATATTATCACACTTCTCAGTTGATTTATTACCTCAGTCCACAAACTCATGGACATTGTCATAGCGACTACGTCCACTTCGTGTATACACTGTGTGGTGCATGGAGTTGACCCATTAAAAGTACAGTCAGTTGAATAACATGTCTTTTAAAAACAACCCAGACATACAGTTGAATCCCTAAACTGCACTTGATAGTAGTTACAGTTAGTAATGGCTTAGCTAGGAGCTTTGAAAAAGAAAATATGTTCAGTGCCAGCCAACAAGCTTCAATGTAAAATGCACGCCGAGGATTGAATTGTCCAATTCCTTAACACTTTCCCAGAATGTGTGCAAGACTAAAAAACAAAGATATCGAATAACAGTTCTTTCACAATCGCAAACTTAACCAGTCAGTCCTTGTAACCAAAAAGCCCCTTCCCAAAATGTTACTGAATGAGGTCACCTCACTACAAATTGCACAAAACCCCTCGACATCATCAAATGAAAATGCCTTTGTGGGTCCAACATTAAGGAAGTTGAAGAAATTGAACAAAAAACTCAAATCAAGAAAAACCTTCAAGGCTTCTCAGATAGGTCTATTTCTTTAATTACAGAGTGAAGTTGTTGGGAACTGGAATGCCCACTTGATGTGTCTCACGTTAATCCAGTATGCTATGGTTTGCGCTGAGCTTTGCCAGAAGAGGGATTAAAACCAGAGAGTTGTTCGTTACACAATACAAATAAAGGCTGAAGCACCACTTGCTTGAGGATTCAACACTATCAGTTTAGGTATCTACCAGCAAAGCCGGAGTAAAGCTGCAGTTTATCACAAGTGTTTTATGACAACATAGTCATGCCATCCAATCTGCACTGTTTTCATTTAACTTCACCAACAGCCAGGCAGGTGTCAAGTATTAATGTTGAATTCCTACGATGTCTCAGGGCTTAACTCGACCAATGCCAAATGAGGCAAACTGGCTTTCACCAGGACTAAAGAAAACATCCCACAACCATTAAGACTGCAACAAAAGAAGAGGAGCTATTTCCCCCTATTCATCTTCCACTGGCCTGTCAGAATTAACTTAATCAATGACTTTGGCTCAAGTCCACCAGTTGGTTGTTGCCAAGTTAATACCTGTAAAACAGGATACTTGGTACTTGGGAGTTTTTAAAGTAAAAGAAAGTAAGAAACATTGGTATCCTTTCACAAAAATGTGCAAATACTGTATGAGATTATCAGTCTTCATTTTATTAAGTTAGTGGCAAAGGCAAACGAACTTAAATACATTCCTAAATTGAGAAATCTATTCCAAGAATGCTATCAACTATTTAGGTCTGGGTTTGATTAAGTTATCAAATGCAGCAATAAAAAAATAGAGGTCAAAATAACATGCAACTTAACTGAACTCATGTGACAAATGTTTGCTCGTAAATTTTAAGCGTAGTCTGCCTACTCCATTATACTAGGAAGTTCCAGCAAAAGTAACTAAAGTACCTGTACAGCGTTATAGGTTACCATGACAGACGGCATATTTATTAACATACTCCTTTCCAGATGTTTCCTCTAGAACCATAACTCTTATACCCTTGTTGATCGAAAAGCTTTGCACTACACTATATTTCAAGGGTTGAATATCGCAGGTATGAGAGGTGTTTTCTGTGCATAGGCATTAAATAACCGGATTGGGTGTTAATAGGGTTTATGTTACTCACAGATAATTGACCCTTGCACCATGCAGAGAGAATTCTTCCCCTCAAGATAGAGTACGCAGTTACAGATGGAACGAGTTTGAGCGCCACAGAAAGGTTTGGTTTAGACAGATTCAACAATCACTTGAGATCAAAGTGCTGTAAGGCCAATATTGATATATGTTGGCTCCTTTACTACATAATTTTTTTCTTCAGTTCACCTCAAAAGATCTCAACTGAAATGTGTCTGGCACAAATAAGAAAGGATGAATGTGCTATGAGGCGGAGAGAAGATGGGCAAAATACATTTTTAGATACAATCTATGACCTGATCAAAGCAGACTTGGTAAACTTTGTCAATGTGACCAAAATAGAGAAGGCCAATAAAGTAGCTTGGCAAGAAAGACACTTTATATGGACAAAATATTTCATCTTTCTTTCATCTTGCAAGCTAAACACAATGCATCTAAAAGGAAGATAAGTAACATAAACAGCTGTGATCTTTAATCAAATAAATACAATTTTAAAAAATGGACTCAAGAATAGCCAGCCCCAGGTGCTAAACATGTTGCCCAGATTGAGGCAGAATAACCTAGAGAATCTAAGGAAAAGCGCAGGCCAGAAACCTAATCAAAGCAATGCAGAAAGGGGAGAAACAGCTAAATCATGGGTTGAATGAGAGGGAGAGGAAACGCATGCTCACAATCTCTCTGTGTGTCTGAAACAGATATGCTGTACCTTTAAACTGCACTTGATGCTGGGCGCTCAAACCTGCAAGTTTCTGCTTCACTGATTCTAGACAGAACAGTCCTCTAACTTCAGGAGAAGACCTGACACACATATGCACTGTGTCCACTGGGAGTTCATCAAGGGTGATGTAACACCAATTGCTTTTGGCAAATTGAGAAGAGGGACCAGCTGGGCAACCTTCTCTTCCTGACATGTTATAGGATATGGTCTCCAGCCATGTAAACATATACTATGTATGCATAAGTAGAACGTAATTTAACCGTCTTAAGAACAAAGAAAAAAAAAGAGACACAGAAATGAACAGTTACTTTGAGTAGGAATGGGCATTACGAAAAATTATCATGCAGGGTCGGTTCTTATTATTCAAGCTGGAGTGATACACGTTTTACTGTCAGCGATTACCGTACAGAAATATCTGGTCAAATTCTGGACAGTGCTGAATCTCTACATTTGCAGGAACAGACATAACAAATATGATGCGAAGAAAAAAATCTCTATGTTCCATGTTGTTCCATCCCATCATCAGGGTTAGGGTCACTGATGATGGGATGGAAGAACACATTTCAGGGATTTAGACATGTGCAGAAGATAGAGAAGACTAGACAATATTTCATTTCAAAGATTAAAAAAATCAAAGTTTGCCCTAAAAATATTTCTTATTTGATATACCTTTAAACTACATTACACGGCAACCGATGAATAATACATGGTGTATAAATAAATATGTGTACCTACTGTACAAAGCAAAACTTTGAGGAGGCACACAATCAAATTGCACCTGTTCTAAGCCTGTGATTGATGCAGTCCAATAAATGTCTCAGTTCACCTGCAGCACACACTTACCTCTTTGAAGAGAGGGATGAATCAGTGCTAAGAGGAAGAGTCCACAGAAGAGCAACAGAATGTTTCTGTTAGCCATCTCGCTTGAAAATGCACCAACCCTCTCCCGATCAGCTGGTTTTATTCTCTTGAAACTAATTACCACAAGCCCCCATAAGAGTAGGGAAAAGGTGAAAAAAAGGAAAAGATATGAGACTCGACGTAATTAAGAGAGGGCAAAACCCCCTTGTTCAATGGATCACTTTGCTTTTTTTCTCCTCTATGTCTGGTGTTGCTGTTTTATTCTGGTCACTCCTGCCAACAGTACAGACGCTGCTGCCAGCAAGGAAAGAGAGAGAAAGGGGAAGACACACACACACACACACACACACACACACACACACACACACACACACACACACACACACACACACACACACACACACACACACACACACACACACACACACACACACACACACACACACACACACACACACACACACACACACACACACACACACACACACACACACACACACACACACACAGATTAGGGAGAGAGAGAGAGACAGAGACACCCCCCCTCTCATCCAGAAGGAATTGAACTGTCTGCCAAACATTTGCATGGATATTGAGCATACTAATCTGTGAGAGTCAAAAGAGGGACAGAGGAAGAGCAAACCAAATACCCTAATAATTATCTTTCCTCATTGGCTCTAATGTTCACCCGGTTGGTTCTTAAAACAAGCAGTAACAAATGTTTCTGCTTTTGCTCTCAAGCAAGTGATCCAGAAAGCATAACAGCAGAGGGGAAAGAACACAGCAACTATCAGCATGCATCTACAAAATATCAGAACAAGACATTACAAACTCACTCGCTGCAGGAATGATCTGGAAACAGCAGTGCACTGTGCGTGGCAGTCCATGGAGAGAAGTCAGTCACAGTGGTAAGCAACGAAAAAAGAAAACTGTCTGCATCCCACATAGAGGACAAGGAAAAAAGAACCTGAGAAAAATCAGCCTGCTAGCCTGTGCAGTCTCACAGCAGATTCATCAGGATAATTGTCAATGTCAGTCCTGTAACAGATATCATAAGTAGAGGGAGGACCAAAATTAGTCCACTCTCAACTTTAGAGAGCTTTAGTTTCTAAAATGGTACTTTTTGTTGCGAAACAGAGGACTTGACCCCTGGAGCATCAATCATCTTACAGTACAGTACAGTACAATCATCTTACAGTATCTCAACAACCAGTCTTATGTACTTTTAAAAGTAACTTCAAAGAGTTGGATCACATAATTGCACATATGGGTTACATATTTATTCTACGGTCTTCCAAAGTTAGAGGTCAACATATTGAGCAGAATCAATAACAGCAGGATTCTCCTCTCTTCTGATACCACCTGTACATCCAGGGTCATCAGTATCATCACACTAACACAGGCTATCGGGCCTTTATCTCTACAACAATTTTGACAGCATGATCTATCTTTAGCAAATGGATATTTATGAGCTGGGAAAGAAGGGTTGGTAAAAGAAGACAACTGCCCCAGCTTCATAATATCAACAAATCACTTTAAAACATCTTTGCTGAGTGATTAAGTGTTTCACAGATCTTGTGTCCACAGCAGAATTGAACTGGAGTTCGATCCAGAACAGGAAACATCCTCTCCAGGCACCTGTGTGCAGATTCATCTTGGCTTTACATTTAGCCATTACTCAAAAAACACCTCACTGCTGACAAGGCTGTCGTTGTCCAATTTTTTTTTTTTTCTGCCCCGGGACACATTTTTGGGATTTCAAGTAGAAGAGGTTGAGCAGAGGTACTTATTACTGGCGAGAGCTGCAGCCAAAGTCATTACTCTCTCAGACACAAACCTGACAGACTGGGCTGTTGCATTCATGCTAATGGGTTCTGCTTTCCAAGAAACACAGTATCCTTCATAATAGTGAAGTCCACCATTAGTGTTCTAATTCCCTCATGCTGATTTCCTTTAGGTTTGGTTAGGGGTCCTTAAAATATCGGATGTTAAAGGTTTGACTGAGGGGAAAGCATAATTTCCCTTAAATCATAAAATAGAGTACAGCTAAGGAACACATATTTTTACTCAAATAGAATTTCAATTCATATTGATCCATCACCTCATTTCTGGGGAATAATGCAAATTATACAAAAGTTGTATCTCACATTTACCCATTTCTCTTTACATTTTGTGTAACACACATTTGGAATAATTTCACAATCCTTTAAACTGATCAAAAGCAAGTCATTTGGAAGAAATCCCACTGTTATAACTTATATATTTAGATACTGCCAAAAACAAAGCCAAGCATTATTCATGGGAGCTAAATTAATGAAGATTAATGACACTAAATGATGGATAGTACAAGGACAGATTAAGAAGAGTATGTGACCTTGATGTTAGACGCCGGCCTGATTAATTATTGGGCCGACAAGTAAATATAATGAGCTGCCGGACTTGGCTATTAACTTAACACAACAGGTTTGTACATAAGCCCATTCAATTGCTTAGATAAAACAATTTAATGTTGTTTGGCTTTAAACACCTGAGCTTCGATTGCACCAACGTGCCCTAACTCTTTATTCAAAGCCAATTGCAATGTATAACTGCTAACAATCTTCCCATTGTCATACATAGTGGAATAAGGATTTCAACAAGTAAAACATCTGTTTTTCAACAAACTCATCAGATACATGACAAAAAACACACTGAATGGAGTCCAACAAATCTATTAGTCAATAAGATGAAACATTTGAACTCCAGTCAGCTCTTATGATTACAATAAATCATTACTTACAGTCCAAACATCAGAAGGACACTGACCTAATGCTGTATCCAGCATGGTGCTATTCTTTCATCGTTTGATTTAAGACCAAAGGCCCCAGCTGACTAGTCTGTTTGGGAAGCAAAAGTGTACTCTGGACGAGAGGAGTGTTTTTCTCCATTTATTTGAAAGTCTACATTTCTATTTTAGCTCATGTCTGGTACTCCTTGGTGTGTGTTTTTGCCAAAAAAGCTGAGGCTGAACATGGACTTTGGTGAGACATGGAGTGGGGTCCCACAGTACTTACTGTTATATATTAAACTATACACTGTAGTTTCCTTATAACACTTTAGGTTGCTGTAAAGGCTTTCATTATTGATAAATAGAATGAAAAAAGGACACTTTTTTTCCATCCACACAAAATACTTATTTGTATTAAATACTCTGTAAAAACTGCTTACAATTGGTAAGCCAAGAGAACTCATCCATCTGACAGGTATTGCAACTCAAGCTTATTGAACAGCATGATTATAACATGTGTACTGTACCTTGGGCTGGTCACAATAAAAGGCTACTCTAAAATTACATGCTTATCTTGCAAAATGTGATTTATTAGGTATACTCTAAATTATGAATTTCACATGACTATAGCTAGAGATATGCATTTTTTGGTTTTGCATTTCTTGAACCAGATTTTCTCATCTTTGAGAAAACTTCATCAAAAGTGAAAACACCATTAAGTGGGAGAATTTGCTCACTTCTGGAGTTGGTAGCGAAGACTGACTGCAGTCCACTCAACAAGTAACCTGCTAAGGACAATTCATGCTCTGATCGTTTGTGCAAAGACCATTTGATTTGCAAACCAACAGCTTTGCATCAGCTGTTCGGCAAAGATGATCTTGCAGGTGAAAAAGCCACATATGGAGGTCCTGGGTTGGCATGGTTACATGTAGTCTGAGGTTGTGAGGCCTGTTTCAAGTACTGACAAATGACATGAGAGATAGTTATAGAGACGGTTATGTTCGTGAAATGAACATTGCCTACATTTCAGTAACAGCTCATACAGTAATGCAGTCAGCATGCTGGTCTTCTCACAAATGTGTGACATCGTCAGCATTGCCTTTTCTTATAAAACACGCAAAAGAGGCCTTTTCTTTGGACCAGCCGAAGAAACCCCTGTTGTGCTTTTGTATTTTTCTTTAGTCAAGTCTTATTTTTCTCATGACAGTGACAGTGTAACTATGTTTCTTTACAGAAAAAGGAGTAGAAGTGTCTGGGTTTTTTGTGTTTAGAACCCAGTAAACGAGTGCTGACACAATCGAGGGTTGTTCTGTCACCAGTACTCGGCCACTTGCCAATCGTATCCTCTGATTGTGAGTCTGATAACAGTGAAATCATGTGCTCCAAGTACCTAAACTTCTAGGTGAGTTTGGACCTTCTTTGTGCCTTTGTCACATTTCATTTCCCAACATGCCGCAACATGCATGCATCCTTGGTTTTCTCCTGGAAACAACTAAGGATTACAAAAGACACTTGCTTTAATGGCTTTGCACCGTTGGCAGAGCATCACAACATAACACACGTCAACTGTCCAAGTACTTTTGGCTTAGGTTTAAAGGAAATTAAGTCAACCATGTCGACGCACTGAGGTACAAGTATAACAAGAACATTCAATTATAGAAATACACTCTTTACTTCTCTGCTCAAAAACGTAATGATGTCGTTCAGCAACCAATTTGAAACCAGACATACAACTAAAGTCAGTCGGCTATTTCAATTAAAAATAACCCAAAGAGAACAGCATTGCTCTAAAACATGAACGATAGAATTAAGAGTGTAAAAAAGATAGATAGCTTACCATTCATTATTCTTCACTCATGTGCAGAAGTGGTGCAATCAATATACCAATTATTGACCTTATAGAAAAACAAATTATACTTTTATTGGTCACTTTTGAGAATGTGATTGAAATGTGCAACAAGTGCAAAGCATTCTACTGTATTTAAATATGTAAATTGTGTAGACTGTGGCTCACATATTCCTTTCCCAACCCATTATGGATGTGATGTTACATGCATTCAACATCTGTTACCTAAACAGAAAACACTTTTTGGGTGGCATCCACAATGAACTGAACTGAGTGTGCTGCCTGTGATGGTCGTATGTTCAAACAACTACTATAATGATACAGATGGAGTTATTTTCTAATGTATTTCTTGAATCAGTAGGGGAATTACTGTATAACCCTCTACACATGGACTACTATTGGTACAATGAACCTTTGTTCATTGGGTAAGTACTCACATGTTGCTGTGGGTTGCTGTACAGGATCAGCTCTGAGATCGTTATCATGCAATAATCACAAAGAAAAGTTGTCCAGCTGTGTTGGCTGGTTCTAGCACAACATGCATCATGGCATGCCAAAGATTCCTCCATCTTCTTTTGATGTAAGGCTGACACTGTACAGATTTGTTTGATGTCTATCCACTCCACACTTTATTGGTTTTCAGCTACCAAAAAACATGCAAAGTGTCAACCACAAGGGTCAGATCCACAGACGGAGGCATTCTTCATCTTTTCGCAGTGGGACACCGGAGAGTGAGAACTATCACAGTCAGATGTAGATGAAGAGTGCCCTAGTCTAGTACAAACGTCATTCTTGGTCTGTGGAGTCACCAATACACACAGACAGGGAGACTGGCCTGTCTCCAAAGTGTGAAACACATTCAGAACACACTCCAGATGTGGTTTCTCTGCAGTTAACATTGCTCCGTATACAAAGCATGTTCCAGTGAACATCAGATCCAAGCGCAGGCACCCAGGGGAAACTGATGAGTTCTGGTAAGAGCCCGACCAGCAGCACGGTGACTCATGTTTGGCATTAAAATCTCCAGGACTCCAACTTTAAGAGAGCTTTGCATGCACACAAGTAAAACATCCAAGTCTCTATCTATCCTTACTCTTTCAACCTTTGCAGTGAAGATTACATTTATTACATGTGTTTCAATCGCATCCACACTAATCCCAAGCATTTGGTTACATTTTACCGTAGATTGCATTGAGGCTTTAGAGCTGGGTTCAATTAATGTGGAGGTTCATTGAAATAACTGAAAGTAGCTTGGTAAACTCTCTCTGTAGTGGAAAAGTCAATGCCAAATATTTGGTCAATAATTCCAAAAATGAAATTGTGAAACATTTATTAGGCTTTTGACATTAAATCACTAGTATTGAAATGTGATCATTGTAAGGTTATTGCCATGTTTCCACTGCATGGTACAGCAGGTCTATGACTCAACTGGACACATTTTTGTTTTGTTTTTTAATTTAAAACACTGAACACGACTGTCTAAGAGAATCGTCAATAGCGTTACATCCTGAATAAACAAGATACAAATGATAATGTCCTTCTCTAGTAACAGCAGAGGCCACTATAACATTGTGCCATAACAGGCAAATATGAAGAAGCAAATGTACACAATTCAAAGTTTCTGAATGTTTGACTTAGAGCGACAACTTCTTTGGGAAGTTTACATTTTATTCTGATGGCAGAAACAGCAGTGGAAAGTTTTGAAGTCAGGTAACATTTCTTGTAGGGAAGCGATCAGAAGTCTGCAAGGCTCTCTTAATGTAGCACCCAAAAGAAATCCCTTGCTAAAAGTAAGTTTTCGTAAAAAAAATGAAAACAATTAACTATCCTAATAATTGTGTCAAGTGCAGCTTCTGAATCTCCATAATGCTGTCCATCACATTAATCAAATTAAAAAATTAGTGCCACTCAAAAGTTATCCCTTTTCTCTCTCAAAAACTATAAACAGTGCTGACAGCGTAACGAAATGACATCATTCACAGCAATTTTGAAATATTATTAGAATGTTTTATTATCAGCTTATCAGAGTATTTCTCAGGCTTTCTTTGGGACTCTGGGGCAGGATAGTCTGGCAATGTGCCACTAAAGAGTCAGATTAGGCAGCAGAATTCATTGGCAATATAAAATGCTGATGAAAAAACGTTTCATCACATCAGATGGCTCCCAGCAAAATAACCCTTAACTAAGATGTTTTACCCAAGACATGGGAAACTGCTGGAGGCCAACATTGACAACACTCCCACACATTTCACCAAAGTTTCCAAATTTAAAAAGCTAAATAAAAGAAGAAAAAACATTAACATTTCCTGCTCCCACAGATTCAAATCATTTCTGAAAAAACCACCCGTAGTTGAAATTTGGTTGAAGTTAGTTCGACCCCATTTCTAAACGCTTGATTAAGTGCAGTCACATTTCCGACAGGCACACTAACACACTTCCTTTACATTGTTATAATTTCCCTATGGCACCGATAACGGACCTCTTGGGGCAGGCTCTATGGACAACATAAGGGAGTTCCCCTAATGTGATAAGAACTAAGTATCTTAGTTTACTCAATGTGTGTGTTCTTAGTGGATGAAAATGAATCAATGGCATACTTTAGAAAGGCTGTGAAAAATTGACACAATCTAAAGATAAGCCAGCAAGTTCTCACACAAAGTCTAAAGAGTCACACCATCAGAGTGGACGTTTTCCAAAACGTTGCTTGTTTAGAACAATCAAAAGGATGAGCAGGGCCTTGGGGAGGTTTTAAGACATGGATTACTACCATTACATTTATTTGGGGAACTCACTTTTTTTATTCACTCAGTTTTTGTCTCTAATTCTCTACACTATGTTTTTGACACTATGTTAAGTACTTAGAGAAACAGAGTACAAACGACCGTATGTGTGGGACTAGGATATGCATGCCAAGTAGTTCAGATACAAGTATCACAAAAGCAGCAACATCTCAGTTCATGTTTTATGGAGACACCTGGGAAAAAATCCCAAGCAACAACAATTTGACCACTAGGGGGAAGAAATATTCCAAAACAAAGCCACCAAAACAGATCATGTTATTCAACATAAATCTATTTTCTTTGTTGCATCTAACTCTTAACCTGACCCTGGTTTGGTTGTCAATTCTGACAAAACATATTTAAACGTTTTATTTTAAAGAGCTATGTGAATGAACATTAGAGATATTGTATTGCTTCCTACTTAATGAGAGATGTCCGCATATTGAATCATGGCAGGTGGATTCCAGTGTCAACACAGAAAATGATCGACTATTAACTTTGAATAAGACATGTTCATATATGAAGAAATTATGTTTTGAGAAGTGAGAAAAAACTCCTTTTATGGAAAATGAAATAGACAAAGATTCCTAATCCAAATCATATATGTATTTTGTATTTAGCAATAAACCAACTTGTCTGTATGCCAAAGACAATAAGCTATTTTTGAGGTCATGGTTTTGAGGAAATCAGAGATAAACAAATTAGATAAATAATTACCAGGAATTTATTTTTATTTTTTGCATATATTTATTTTGTAACACAATAGAAAAATGAAATCATATGAAACCACACTCAATAGGTCTATGACATATAACAGTTAGTATATTGGACAACACACAATCAAGTCTGCTATTAGTTCTCTACGAGTCCTCCATGTGCTGGGATCATGTTGTGAATGAGGATTATATTCTAATACAACATTAATACCTCATGTGTTTGAAGTGCATGGGTGATCCTCGGTTGCAAAGTCAACAAACAAACAGTCACCTTCGAAAAACATCTGTCAACCTTCATGATGCATTTCTGACAATATCAAACTGTCCAACTAAGTCTAGTGATATGTGAAATGGGCTGCTGTAGGTCAGTGTGTGTTCTGAGCTTTACATTCGCTGTGCAGCTGCATAAAGCTGCATGCCAGGTCGGATGTTTACCTAGAGTGAGATCACTTCAGATGAAAATCCCATAAAAACCCCAGCACCCCCAATGTCATACAAGAGCACAAGCATTTACTGGACAAGTGGAGTGTGCATATGATACACCGACATAAAGCTCCAATAACTAAAGTAACCAAACCTTTATTGAAGAACCAATGTAGCCACGGAAGGCAGGAAAGTATTGCCCTACACTACAACACTGCATTATAGTCAATTAAATAAACTACTAGGCTTGATTCATTAACATGATAACACAATAACTGTCACATTTCGGATTTAAACCCATTGTTGATAGAAAAACTGTAAAAACTGTCAAGAAAAGCAATCTGTAGACTTTTAGTATGAGCTGTTTTAGAACATAGCCATTCAATTTGGATAACTGAAGGCTAATCTTGTCTTTGGCTCTATTTCTTCAAAAGTACATTGTGCTACATTGTGGTTATAGAACAACAGGGTGTATTTTAAGTGTGGAGAGACTGGATAATTAAAATAAAATAAAACCTTTTTTTTCTGATATGAAATTCTGATCACATATCTAAACCAGTTTAATATCTTTGGATGCTACTGTATGGCCAGTGTTTTTCTATTGATTGATACCCCCGACAACACAATAGCATATTATAGTGTGTTCATCGAAATGATCAAAACTACATGAAACTCATGGAGAGGGGTCAAGTCAGGAACAGCTTATGTGTGATCCTCCAAGGCGCCACAAATCTAATTCCAATTTTAGTCTTGAAATAATTCCAATTTCCCAGCTTCACATTGGGGAACATGTAGCCTAAAACTCATTCAGCAGCACTTTTTAATTATGACTTCTGTCCCCAAATCTCCCCATGAGACCCTGGGAGTAATTTACACAGTGTTCAAGAAGAAGAGCGTGCTGTGCAACATCTAGCGTGCCGAATGTTTGGATTAACAGTTTAAGAGGATTTATTAGACATATTACTCAGTGCTTTCCAATTTCTGACTAGTTTAATTCATAAAGTATTACTTTTACTTTCTTTCTAGTTTATTTTCATAAGAGTGATGTTTGGTATCTGCTCATCAGTGTACCCTGCCCATGTAATCCCTGAACTCTTGATCTTTTATCAAAAACATAGCTAAATTGTGCTTTGTCTTGTTCTCTGCAGCTCAGACAAAAAACCACATCACTCATTAGATCCCATTTGTTTTATTACAAATGTTTCATATCTACTTCTGTTTATTAGTAATTGACAGGAAGCAATAATGATCATCATTTGTTTCTCTAGTAAATGTAGCACTCCAGCTCGCCTAACGTGGAGACAAGGCCAGGCTTACAACATTGTATGGAATTTGCAGGGATGAGACAAGCAGATCTATTGTTCCTCTCTCTGGGGCCATCCAAAACCCACGGGGCTCTGGTCTGAACACTCTGTAAACCTGAGCCTGTTGGCATTGTCCGGTCAGGTAAGCAAGCACTGGCACTCAAAGAACTAAAAAAGTTGTATTGTAGTTTTAACAAAATCTTCTTGAGACTTGGGAGCTGAGCCCTTATGAGACATTTTCAATCCAAACAAACAACAACATTACTTTTAACATGGCTAATGCTATGATTTATTGTTTTTAATTTATTCAAGATTCAGACTCAAGGCTGCATTGCACAGTAGCTACATTGTAGATATGGCAATGAACAATGTATTGTTTATTGTTTTGGCAGCTTTTGTGGTTCAGCTTTTGTGGTTAAGTCCATTTTCAATACAGAAGTAAGCTTGTTGAATGAAACATGACATTAGGTGCCTCATAATCAGAATGGTACTGTAGCCGCAACACTGGGGTTTAAACATGTTTTAATAGTTTATTTTCCAAGCGGACAATTTAGCCAATACTGTCTGGCTAAATGCAGGACCCAGAGACAAAGTCTTGAATGTAATAAAAAAGTTTATTTATTTTCACATTTCAGGTAATTCCTCTTAACAGGTGGTGGAAATAACATAAAGCGCTCACAAGGAGGAAAAAACTAGCGTAACAAAGAGAGGACTTAATAAAAACTGAGTGAAAAGCGATCCTGTCAGAGCTGAGGCTTGGCACGACCATTCTGAGAAACAAACAAGACGAACTGACACAGGACAGAGGAGAGACAGGACTATTCAAACATGAGGTGAGTGGGAGCAGGTGGAAACAATCAGGGGCGGGGCAGACACTGATGATGGCGGGAAAAACACACAAGAGGAGGAAGAAACTGAGGTTACCTACTGTAACCCCAGTTTCTATGAGTAAATGGCTTCGCCCTCTAAGGCTATCGCTATTGGGTAATCCCCCTGCGCCCCCGCGCAGCACTGAAACACTTGTAGTCCACGCCCACCCGCAAGGTGGGCCCCACCCTCGGGCCTCCTTCCGGTATACATAGGAAGGAGGCCCGGCAATCTGCTCCCATACCAAATAACTTTTCTTCAGCTATTCGTAGAGCAAGTGGGGCCCAGCGCTTAGAGGGCTGCGCCATTTACTCATAGAAGCTGGGGTTACAGTAGGTAACCTCAGTTCTACTTCGTATATGGCTTCGCCCTCTAAGGCTATCGCTATTGGGTTAAGGGCGAAGCATGATGTAGTCTGCGCCCCACTGGGTCCGCCCGGCACTAGAAGCACAGACACACCTGCTAAATAACACCCCAGGCCTGTTGTGACATGCGTAATGGCGCATCACCGTCCCTGGAACATAGCAAAACATGCCTATCTTCCCGACGGGGTGAAGGCTGGGAACAATACATACCGGCCGCTGTGAGAAAGTAGAGACGAAGGTCCCACCTTGCGCAGCGATCATAGAGGGGGAACAGCAGCTCTCTGCGTGTCAGACAGGAGAGCGCCCAGCTGGATCCCTGACGTCACTCACTCTGACCAGGCACTCCGTACAAAGTGTGTCAGAGGAAAAAGGAACATCCCTCCTATAAGAGAGGAAAAGGACCGCTCTCCGCGTGCCGAGAGGCAGGAGAGAGGCGCACATCTGGCTCCCTGACGTCCCTCACTCCGACAGGACACCCAGTACAGGGTGCGTGTGTCAGAGAGGAATGGGAGACATCCCTCAAATAAAAATGAATAAAGGAACAGGGGGAAGACCAAGATGCAGCAGTGCAAATATCTTCCACTCCACATTCCTCCGTGCAAAGCCGTGGAGGAGGAAATTCCTCTGGTGGAGTGCGCATTGATGTTCTCCGGGGGCTCCACCCCAGAGGAGACATATGCCTGTGACACAGCCTCACACAACCTGTGTGACAGCCGTTGTGCAGACAGAGGTTGCCCGATCGAGCGCTCTCTATAATGCACAAACAGGCGCTGAGAATGGCGCAAGGCAGCCGTGCGCGCCACATAGCAAGACAGCGCGCGCACAGGACAGATGAGATTTAGAAGAATAGCGGGGGTAAAAAACCGCGCAAGACACTATTCCTGGGATGACAGGAGTGTTTCTTGTATCCCATGGAACTGCTGGGGGGAGAGGCTTCTCTGTGAAGTGCCGTAATGGTCTTCATGGTGACGAGCCACGCCATCCCCGCCGCTGCCCGTGAGGTAAAAAGGGCTGCGAGGGAGTTTCCACATGCTGCCTTTCACTCCGTCTCTCCTCATGAGGCGCGTACACGCCCAGGGGATGAGAGGTGTGTGCATGCTGTCCACACGAGGCGTTATAACGGTGCTCGTGGTTATTATGACCGTGTGTAGGAGGCATATCTGGGACAGAGGAATGCTGCGAGTTCTGCAGTTTATAAACCAACAGGTTAAACAGCAGGCTTCTGCAGGGAATGAACCACCTCTGGAGTGTCCCCCTGTTGGAAGAGACTCAGGGGGATCATCACGTGACCAGCTCACGCCAACGCCGAGCAGCTGCGTCACGGAGACGGCTGTGTGGGTTGTGACACGCCGGAGGAGAGCTGTCAGTTCTTCCCCTCGCTGCCGCGAGAGCCGCGCTCTCATGCTGGCTGAGTTTAACTCCACTCCCAGATAAACGATTGTCTGAGAGGGAAGAGGACAGCTCTTCTTCCAATTTATTATGAAACCCAGGCTTTGACAGATGCGATACGAGATGTACCGTCTGTAAAGCGACTTCCTCCCTGGAGCGAGCCAGGAAATAGCAGGTCGTCCAGAGAAAAACCACACTCTCATCCCTCCTCTGTGTAGTGGCTCCAGCCTTCTCTACACAAATGCGAGGAGCCAGGAAATATCCTAACGGCAGACGATTGTCTGGTCTGATATTCCCTGAATGGAAAACGCAGGAATTTCCTGTGTTTCGGGATGATGGGTACGTGGAAGTATGCATCCTTCAGGTGGAAGTGAACCAGTCGTCCTGGTGAAAACATTCCAGCACCTGTTTGATCGTCAGCATGTGGAATACTGACAGATCGAGGATGTCTCATTCCCCCAGTCTTTTTCGGGATTAGAAAAATAACGGGAGTGAAAACCCCTGATTTTCTTCCCTTTGAGGAACCCTGGAAATATCCTCTTTCAACAGGAGTTCCAGCAGCTCGGATTGGAGCGCAAGACATAGCTTCTGGGAGGACAGGAGTGTTTCCTGTATCCCATTGAACTGTGGGGGGGGGGGGGGGGGGGGTGAGAGAGGCGAACTGCAGGACGTATCCTCTGCTGATCAGCCTGCTCATCCATCTGTCCATCAGACACACGCGCTGCCACTCTGAGAAACACTCTAAGAGCGGGCGCACATGCTCGAGATGTTCTGTGGTCGTCATGGCAACGAGCCACGCCAGGGAGCCTCCACACGCTGCGTTTCACTCCGGCTCTCATCATGAGGCGTGTACACGCTCAGAGGATGAATGGAGGTGTGTGCAGTGCTGTCCACACGAGGCGTTATAACAGCGCTCATGGGTTTATTATGACCGTGTGTAGGAGGCGTATCTCGGACAGAGGAATGCCGCGAGCTCTAGTTTATTAACCAACAGGTTAAAACCAGGCTTCTGCAGCGAGCCCTGCTGTCTACTAAACAACACATTAGTGGCAGCCGGCTTAATTAGCGCGTTCTGAAATTTATTAACCGACAGGTTAAAACCAGGCTTTAGCAACGAGCCTTGCTGGCTATTAACCGACAGGTTATAGGCAGCTGGTTTACACAGGGCGTGAGGCAACCCCAGGTGGGCTTGGACCGAACGGGCTGCGCGTGGGCCTCCACACGCTGCGTCTCACTCCGACTCTCATCATGAGGCGCGTACACGCTCAGGGGATGGATGGAGGTGTGTGCAGTGCTGCCCACATGGGGCGTTATAACGGCGCTCATGAGTTTATTATGACCGTGTGTAGGAGGCGTATCTCGGACAGAGGAATGCCGCAAGCTCTGCAGGTTATTAACCGAAGTTAAAACGGGCAGGCTTCTGCAGCGAGCCCTGCTGGCAATCAACAGATTAGTGGCAGCCGGCTTAATTAGCGAGCTCTGCAGTTAATTAACCGATAGGTTAAAACCAGCAGGCTTCTGCAGCGAGCCCTGGCGCCGTGACGCTGCGGGCGCTGCCGCTTGGGGCACTCAGCCTGGAATATTGCTCATTCCCCCGTTCTGGCTTCTCTGTGATGTGCTGTAATGGTCGTCATGGTGACGAGCCACGCCATTGCCCTCGCCGCCGCTGCCCGTGAGGCGAAAGAGCTGCGAGGAAGCCTCCACACGCTGCGTTTCACTCCGGCTGTCATCATGAGACGTGTACACGCTCAGGGGATGGGTGGAGGTGTGTGCAATGCTGTCCACATGAGGCGTTATACCGGCGCTCATGGGTTATTATGACCGTGTGTAGGAGGCGTATCTCGGACAGGGGAATGCCGCGAGCTCTGCAGGTTTATTAACCGATAGGTTAAAACCAGCAGGCTTCTGCAGGGAGCCCTGCTGTCTACTTAATCAACAGATTAGTGGCAGCCGGCTTAATTACCGGCTCCGCTTCCTCGGAGGCTCTCGCGGAGCAGACTCACTCCCCTTTGACTCGCCGCCGGGAGACCCTGTCTCTGGGGTGGCGGGGGAGCGGAGACGTGGGACGGAGCCCCTGCAACCGCCGGGGCGGTTGCTGTGGGCGTCTCTCCGCTTGCGGCCTCCTGTGGCCGGCGTGGACGCCGCGGCTGCTGCGGGCGTTGGTAACGCTGTGGCAGCTCAGCCGACTGGAACCAGCTGTACATGCTGGCGAATGCCGTCCACCTGTTCCGCGGCCGTCTTCATGGACTCCACCATGGCGTGGAACTGGGGTCCGAACAGCCCGTCCGGGCTGATTGGAGCGTCCAGTAGCACTTTTCTGGCCGTCTTCGTAACAGACGCCGCCGCGCTGTGGTGACGGAGAGGGGGAAAGCATGTTCGGCCGCCAAGCTGGCACCCTGCTCCGACTCTGTCTCCCCCGTCCGGGGGAGAGGAGGGAGGGGAGAACCGAACGGTGAACCGTGGAGGGAGGCGGGGCAGGAGTTGCTTCGGACTCCTGCCCGGCACTCGTAAGCCTGGACGGGCCAATCGTCCTCCTCGGCCACAGCAGCAAGAGTGTCCGCTCTCCGCTTTCTGTCGCCCGAGGGGAGACGAGCGCAGTGCATGCTACCTGCTGGTTTAGAGCCGCCTACGCGTGCTCTGACCCCCGGCAGGATTCGCATACTGCTTTTATCTCTGCAGGTCATAACTCATTATGAACCCAGAGCGACATGAGGGACAATCAGGGACGCAGTTGTTGCTCATGATGATTCTCAATTGCTGTGCTTCAGTAACTGTGCTGGTTTGCTGAAAAAAAGAGGGAGCAGATTGCCGGGCCTCCTTCCTATTTATACCGGAAGGAGGCCCGAGGGTGGGGCCCACCTTGCGGGTGGGCGTGGACTACAACTGTTTCATTGCTGCGCGGGGGCGCAGGGGGATTACCCAATAGCGATAGCCTTAGAGGGCGAAGCCATATACGAAAAAGAACAGGGCCTGAAATGAAAGACAGGAGGTAAATACAAAATAAAACAGGAAATGACAGACAAAATACATAAACAAAACTAACACATTTGACGAGACACAACACTGGCTCTGTTGTTTCCACAAACATCAGTTATGTTCACAGAGTGGCAGTGAAAGAAAACGCTTGAGAGTGAACATTTCCTCATGAAACAGATGCACTATTCAACAGTAGAGGCCTTTTCCTGACAATCCCTTTGGCACATTGTTGCAGTTGTCACACATTCATATAGCTATGCTGGTCTGTTAATTTCTGGATGTGGTTCTTGGCATGAAAGTATGGATGCTTCATGGTGCAAAACCAGTGCGTAATGTCTGTGATATGTCCACTAAACATGCCCAGGAAGGGATTGGCATTATTGTTCTGTATGTGAGCTAATTAAGTAAGCACTGCCAGCTTGGTCAGATTGTAGACACTAGGGAAACAAAAACAGCCTCTATTCTCTGTTACCCCTGAAGTGGTTCTTGTTCTCTTGTTTTCCAGCAGCTGTACTTGCCTGGGAGGGAATGACGAGAGGAAAATGTGAACTAAGTTGTGCCCAGGGTGCCAGTTTTTTTTGTTTTAAAGTAACTGATGTTTGTTGTTGCTTCCTTCTCCATATTCTAAAAATGGTCATGTCTCTTGTTATGAGCACCAGACTGATGTTGCAGGTGACACACATTACATTGTTCTACTCACTGTTTAACACACCGTTCAAAAGTCGCATTTAAGAGATTAAAAACCTGCAGTAACCGACTTCAGTTACCAACAAACAGCCTGTTTATGATCCAGTGAAATAACACAGTGTGTATTACACAGCTGCTCCTTATATTGACAACATAATAAAAATAAGGAGCTAGTGACGTCAATGAAATGTGCATTCAATATCAAGATTATAAATAATGTAATTCTAGCATCATAAAAGTAAGTAATCAGTAAGTCAGTAAGTCATGTTTTTATTTACAATTCTGGAGAAAGGAGACTTGAGACGTAAAATGTCCTTCTTCCATTTAAATAATGTAGTTTTATCAAACTCTATATTGTGCCACAAGAGACAGTATCATTTACCCTCATATTTCATCAAAGTGTAGTTCACTGTATCTAGGTCAGAACTTCTCTGGAAACTCTGGATTCTCAGTATGTAGTACAAGAATGTGTTTCTTACTTTAAGTCTCCTGCAACTTCACAGCACTCAAAGGGTGGTAAGTTGGAAAACCGGAGAAAATGCACAATATATTTGGTCGGAGGCTGCATAAGGAACTAATTTCTTTATTCTATGTTCAGCTGTTTTCAAGAAGCTATAAAACGTGATGCTACCTTAGACAGTTGTAATTCAAGTGACAGACGCAATTGATCCACATCGCCATATCAGCCGAGGAACTGGTCTCACTTTAAAATGTAAACATGATTGATTCCTCAACAAAATGTGTGCAGTCAAGCAGCACAAAGACAACGGTTCTAATGGCGGTGAGGATAATGGGACACAAGGT
Source organism: Notothenia rossii (assembly GCF_949606895.1). Lineage (NCBI taxonomy): Eukaryota > Metazoa > Chordata > Actinopteri > Perciformes > Nototheniidae > Notothenia > Notothenia rossii. Next base: position 79,311,785 of record NC_136902.1, on the reverse strand, counting down.
GCATCATTAGACAGGAACTCAGCTAGATATGCTGAAGGAGCATCACGCTAACTGAAGTCATTTCCAAAATGATATCCAGATATGAACATGGAGTGTTTTTGGTTGAGCATCTGATCATTCTTGTCATCACTATCGCCTTCCAGCTGGATGCTATTGCCTTCTGATTTTTGACGGTTGGCAATCGCCCTGTTTGACATCACCCTAAGCCAATCAGGAGCAAGCTGAGAAACTAATACAAATGCAGTATTAATGGACACCAGCTTTAGAATCATCCATCATCAGTAGGTATGCAGCTTGAACAGTGAAGCTGTAGCCAGAGCAGCTCAGGATCCCTGCCGTGATGCTGCTCCTGTTCTTTTCATCTAATCTAACGGGTGCTGGGTGGCCTGGAGCACCGCTGGGCCTCAGTTGGGTCTGGCTATACTCACAGCCATGCAAAGGGTCAGTGTTTTGTGATGTATTGGAAGCCGCTATCGTGGATAATTATTATGAATAATTATGACTTTTCTTTAGTTTCTTCCTGACTAGCTACAGCTCAAATGGAACTTTTCCAAAATATTCACCGTGGTTTAAGAATGCCGTTTTAACTAGGAAACAACAACTTGGATATGGAAAGCCTACACATATTTATGTATTTGTATTTATATCACTATTTATTCAACTTCTATTGTAGTCCATAGAAATAATTATGTCAATGTAATCCTTAAGAATGATATTCCACCTTGCAAGGTATTCATGTTGCCTGAACTGTGCCATATTTTAAAATATGAACATAGGAATTTGATGTCTATCTAACAAAGAGTCAGTAAGTCATTGAGTTGCATGTCTCAGAGTGACTCATTTCCTGGCAATGTCTTCTTCAACAAATAATGTTTGATAGGCATATTATGGATAAAATAAAATCTTCTTGTGTTATGCAATAAGCATTGAAGGAAATTCACAAGACTGTTTGCATGAATTAAAAGAATGCAACTGGACAGAAAATATATTGAATATACTTATCAATGGACAAGTATTGTGTGTGATGGTAGATTACCTTTTTTCTCGGCCCATAGTAAATTAGTTAGCAGATAAATTAAAAGACCTCAAACTGGCCGCATGTCCACCACATCACCATCAGACAAACACACAACAATACTTATGAGTAATTATGAATTTCCAGTCCCCTTAATATGTATATCTCTGGATTTTGGACGTAAACCATAGCACCTGGAACTTCAGTGATACATAAATGAATCTATACAATCCATTTCAAGACTTTCCTTCTCCATTTCAGGAACAAACTAGCTAAGAAACCAAATACAAAATAGTCAATAAAACACATTTGGACTAACACATGCAACAATTAACTGAACCATGAACAATTAAAGAAGTCATGTAATCATCATGTTTGTACCCAGCATACTTCACAGGCTTCGCAGGTGTTTCATGAATATAACTGAGCACAATACCGCAATACTGATATATTGACCTTTGATATGATGTAGCACAAAACAATCTATCAATAATCCTATGTATTTAAGGCAAGAGGAGGAAGTTCAGCAGTATCTCAAGGCTTCAACCAGGTTCACGATGGACTCTGACAAGGGTTATTGTCTACTGTTATGTCCCACTCAGGCAGGCCCATTGACTTCATTATTTGTTGGCTTGCTTTGCTGCTCTCACCCTGCTTTATCCCACACTCACGTACGATGCTATCACTGACCTTTTCCTCTAATCAGTGCCCTATGTCTCTGTGGCTTGATCTGTCAAGACTGCTTAGCTCTATGAGGCCGTGCAAGCTTGAGACAGAGTGAAGGATTTTTTGGCTGATAGATGACTGCACATGGTGCTGGATCAGTGCAAACCCTGCCAGTATATGTAGCAAGGAAAACATACAAGCTGTCTGCCATAAAGGCTTGTTTTGTTTTTTGCTAATATGGACATGAGATATCAATTATAAAGCCATGCATGTTAACAAAAATATTTCAGCTCCTTCAGTTTCATCATTAACAATTTGCAAATGTTGTAAAAAGGAAAAACTACTTATGTGGTAGGATACTGAACTAGCCTAAAAATATAAGACATAAATGGAAAATCCAAGGGACTCTACGGCATGTCTGCCACAGCGTGACTCCACCTTAAACTCATTAATCACAAAGTAAGGCCCACTTTAGCTGGCCATTATAACCTTAGAGATGTGATATCACATCAAAGCCGAAACATAACTGTCAAGATGATGTGTCATCGCTTCATAAATCATCAGAGTAGAATAAATGTCTTGCCTGTCAAGAGTTTTGACGGGCAAGACAAACTGTGTTACTCATAAAAGCAGTAAGAGCCCAGAACAACCATTTTCCACAGACCCTGCCAAGGGGGGAAAATGCTATTTTACTACTATGGCATGGTACAGCACACCTCTTGGACTTTTTGTTAGATCAAACTGATGGCACGGAGGTAAAGGTTTGATGAGACTTGACAATCGTTTGACTCCTGATTGATTATCATGTAAAAATACTGCATTATTTCTGACAGCTCAAAACGAAGTGTGGGGACACTTGGATGCAGATTTTAAACAAGTATGTTTGATTTTTGCACGTGTTACGGTTAAAGAACTAAATTCATGTCCTTTGGATGACTGTCCCAAAGCTAGCATCCCAACATTTGGTTCCGTTTAGAAGTGAAAATAGTTGGGGTGATGAAATTCTAATAGCGATAAAAATGGGCGGAAACACCATTGGTTATACAATCATAATTTATGACTTTGGTGATTCAGTCTAAGATGGAAGGTGGACAAAAAGAACATAACCTTTTCCATAGAGTTGCTATACAGTTTCCTTTCTTACAACTACATTTTTGTACCAAAGCTATTTGTATCAATCATGTACCGGTCACAACCAACATGGATCTTTATTCCAAACATGTTTAATAACCACATCCTATAAAGTGGTTTTCAATATCCCTCAATGTCGCACTCCCCTCCTCAGGCACACCATGACCAGACAGAGCACCCTTTAAAAGCTTTCTAGCCAATAGGGGCCACGACACAGCACGATGTCTTAAAAAAAACTTGCATCACAAAAACCAGCAACTGCGTTGTCTCATTTCCCCCCCCCCCCCCCAGACAGAACATAACGCTCTATAAAGAGTGCTCAGACTTCTATATAACTTACATTGTGATTCTGGTATCAAAAATCTGAAATAGGCAGACTCTAAATCTATCACCCTTTATATGCTACATGTTCAGTGTGGATTGGTGTGCTGTGTCCACAACCTTTCTCAAGAAAATTGAAAATATTAAAAACATGTCCAATAACAGACACACAATGAAATCAAAGTTTAAATGAAGACTTTCTCAAATCTGACAGCTTTGGCTGAATACAAAATGTAGACCAATGTTTAATGCAGTCAAACAATGACTTCTTCATATGTTCAATCTAAATATGAATTAATGAAATGGGAGCAGAGCTGCAGAGCTCCAAATAAAACATATGAAACAGCTTATTTTATACAAACAATAAATTAGCTGTCCAATCTGCAAATATTTAGCTGTTGGACCAGTTATCTGTATGTCAGCAGAAGGCTCTAACAGGGAGGGTTTTTTGGGCCAAGAAAGTTAAAATGTTGTATTTGAATTTTGTACATTTTAATATTGCATTGTGACATCAATGGTTACACACCGCCAGCGCCAACATGTAACACGAGTAATTAATGTGATGACTTGGGACCACGTCAAACTTTTTATATTAACCACTGATTGCCAATAATTATAAATGCAGTTAATCAATTGACAGATGCATTTAATTAAACAACTCAACACTTGTCACCGACAGAACACATGGAGACCAGTAACAATGGATGTTTTTTGTAAGAGATCAACACAAGCAGACCAGGAATGTCAGACAGTCCTATTATATTGCAAACTCGCAACATGAAATGGTCAGAGAGGTGATGCAATTTGTTTTCATTGTCATGCTTTCTTTGTAATGGCTAGAATTATGAAACTTATTCCAAAGGGAACCTAGTCTGGGCAAATCAAATCAATTGGACTGCCACAGGATTTTATTATTGAGATTGTTATCTGCATGCACATGCCAGTATGCATTCACAAATAATTCCCAATGGGTTGATGTGGTATGATACTTTGTTTTTTATAACAAGAAATATAGAAATGTCCGTGTTCTAAGGCTTTCATTTGATAATATGTGAGATTACAATCATTCATGTTTTAAGACTGGTAAGAATAAAGGTTTATCAGCATGAGATATTTCAGCAGTCGTCTTCAGAACATAAAGTAATTGATAATGCTTAATTGATAATCAAGTTTTGCATCATTATATGATCATTCTACAGTTTAATTATACAAAACCATTTTGCTTCACTCTAAAAAGGAACAAGAGAGGTATCACAAGGTGGCAGGCTGCAGACATTTCACATGACCTCAAGTTTAGAAGATAATTAATCACTCAATAGAATTCTGAGTAAAGCAATCCTGGGTAGCTAAATTCAACAAAAACAATAAAGCGATAAGCTTTGAGCTGTGCTGCAGAGTATCCCATATGTCACCATGCTGGCAAAGTAGCTCACCCTGGGAAATATTTAAATATTCAAATATAAAGACTCATTTTAACTCTATGCCTAAAGAGATGTCTTGGGAAATAAAAGCGTAAATTGCCAAACATCTGAAACAACTTTCAAAAATGAGGTTGAATTTATCACTATCTGGAATTAATATTGAAGAATAGCATGGGAGAGGAGGGAAACATCATCACATGTCATTTGCTTTACGAAGAGCAAGGATATTTGAGGCTGTTAACATCCACATCAAGTGTATAAAAGAGGCTGACATCAAGTGCTTCATGTGATACGTCATACTACCCCCTTCCCCTCCACTAGTGGACAACAATCCACATTTGGATCTAACTGTGTTAAAAGCAGACAGAACAAAACAAATAAGAAGGGTATATGCTGTGGGAAAGCCAAGTCACAAATTAAATAAGATTAGATTAAGTTTATGTTAACGTTTTTTTCTGTCTCCTAAAATTGTGGGAATATGTATTCAAAGGGTTACAGTTTCAACACATCTGATGTGAGTAAGACATAATAGTCATATTCATTTCCAGGCATTTTTAAATGTGCAACTTTCCTCATACTTTCTGTATAAAATGTAGATGTATAGTTTACAAGCCTTTAGGCACTGAGCGTTTGAATTCATTTTGAACTTACTTATGGGTTTGACATCATTAACACAGTCTGTGAAACCATGCTATGTTCAATTGTGTTAATGTGATGCCTAGTGCTGGAGGTTAGAATCTGTCAAAGCTCTGTCAACACAGCGAGCCGAGTGGGAAACAACAGTACATGTGCACAGCTTAGGGTGTAATTTTTGCCACCTGTTTTCTGTCTTTACATCAACAGACGGAAACTTTTAGGGTTCTGTTCATGCCTCGGCAAACTGTTTTAAATGTTTCAGAGAATGTCAGGGAATTTTAATCAACATTTAATTGATGGAGTAAACAAGCTTTTAGAAACAAACAGTTTGTCGTACACCTTATGTGTCAATCTTTATCATATGCATGAGGCAACTTATAATGTTGTGGCATTTATTCGTGTATGTTATGTTCTGAAAGTGTACTTTTCATCAACATCAACCAACGGTTTTGAATCATACCTATGCAAAATATTAAATTGTGTTCCAAATAGTATTTTATTTAGTATATTTAGGCTCTTTCGACATAAAAGTACCACCATAACTAACCGCTATAGAAATATGACCCTTTTAAAAGACACTTAACACTATTTATTTAACACAAAAAAATATCACCAGATCAAAGATCAACATAGGTGTATGTCTGCTTTGTAATATTGAAATTGCAATATTTCTTCAAACAGGCAACCTAATGTAATTTCCAGGGAAAACAGTGAAGCAGACGATGACTACAGAGCCAGATATATGAGATCACATTCAAATAAACAACCCATGTTTTTTGTCACTGTCAGAAATGCGCAATGGGACTGTACAAAATATGTTGCACTTTCTTTCTAGAAAGCACCGGTGGGGTCACATTTTTGTCAAGGAAGATATTTCATTGTTTAGAGCTTTCCTAAAAAATAGGCCTAAAAAGATAATTTTACATAAAGGGTCATACAGTCCCTTAGCTAGTAGTCTGCATTGACATACATGTATGTTAAGTAAGGTGTTACTACTTTTCTGTTAAATAAAATGAAAACCCTGCTGACAGTTTGTTGAGGTCTCCGGTTGTTGGTTCAGCTGTGCAAGTGTTACGGGACAAATGAAAGGTGGTGTTGCTCTTTAGTCAATGGCAAGTGTGCGTTTCCATTACACAGATCGGCAGCTTATCATCAATTAAAAACACCCAAATGCCTGACCAAATGTATATGAACTATTGTTCCTCAGGTTTTCTATTCAAAAAGGAAACAATGAACCTTTCTAAACACACCCTAGTTACATACTGTAAATGGAGATTTCCTATCAGAAAGTCAAACGAAAATTAGCTGTCAAGAGAACAAGCTGTCTTGAGAAGAGCCTGCAGATGGATGTTTATTCAATTCAATCGAGAAAAAAAGGAAACAGTTAGCTATCTGCAGTTCAACATACCATTCACTGACTGTATATAGACCATACTTTGCCATCTCATTTAGATGAAATACATAACCAAAACCATAAACAATAACAAATTACAAAAATATATAAGTGTTTACAATAAATGCATCCACTGAATACAAATCTGCATGTTTGCTGGACAACACTAGATATGATGAAAATAAATGTTGACACCAGAAACAATAGCTAATCTAACTTTTTTTTGCAACACCACCCACAAAAAACAAAAAACATTCATCATGTTAATGAGAAAACAGACAAACACGCTCATGTCAAGCGTATTTTCTGGTGAATACTAAGGCCCTGTTGACACAAAAATGATTCACATCTGGGAAGAATCAAAATTCAAAAGACTGAATCAATCCTCCTTAATTTCAAGGTCATGTTGGCATACAATGCACCAAATGATTACATCTGTTTGAGTGTGTTTGTTCTTTCAGATGTTGAAATTGCATTGGAGACATCAAAGCCAGATTGGCAATGTCTAATGCCCGATACACGGTCAAATAACATCCAGGAACAGTATGGCTAAAGAATGTTATGTGTTGACAAATCACACTGCAACTTCGTGCTTACGATTGCAGTCATGGAACGATTACAGCTCTAGTATTACAGCCCAACATGAGCACACTGCAACACTCGTCTATTGGCCGTCTTGGTGACGACTAAAGTGACAACAGAAGGGTTCGATTTGAAGTACATTTCCTGGTTGGTGTGAGTTTCTCGACATTCATTCTGGAATTATTCACAATCTAATCTAGTTTGATGAAGAGTTAGGGCCTGGGTCCACATGTGGCCAGACAGTTTTTTCAATTATTCCCAATGAGGTCAGAGCGCATGCAAACGGCCCAAGGAAAAGCGCTGCATCCAGCATGCCGGCATTTTTGTGCTTGTCTGACATAATTATAGACATTTTGAGAATTGGAAAACTTTCATAACAAAGACCGAAAAGCCCATTTGTCGGAGCAAATCGACCGGTCGGAACCTAGATGTACTGTCAGTGAGTGGTGTACTGTTGTTGTCGTACGTATATCGCCCTCCTGGGCTCAAAGCTATCAGATTGAGTGGTAAGGTTCATTCCTTCAAAGTGTGAAAGCAAGTATCTTCCGGCACTTTTTTAAAGCTTTGAGGATGCTCTGCCCAGCACCCTGCCAGCACCTTTCTGCCATAAAAACATACGCATTTTTATTAAAAAATAAAGTATTTTTGAAGCCGCAGTTCAATGACTCACTCAGATGTGTGTGAATTAAATAGATTACTGTAAAAGAAAACATGGCTTGGGGGTTGCCATAAATCTTTATGTCTTGGGAATACTGACAATCCGTGAGGACTAAACAGGACTGCCATGGGTTTTACTTTTTGCCCAATAAATAAAAAATTTGGAAAACAATTTTACAAATTAAGTGCAGCTTCAAAAAAGATCTGCAGTGATGATTTCCCTGACTTTAGCCATAAAAATCTTAAATCCCACTTCAGTGACTTTTTCCCTCAAGTATTAGCTTTGTTGAGTTATTGCGAAACAATTACACATATGATGCACGTCATCGTCAGGGGTTTAGCTTTCCCATAAAACACCAACATGGAATTATTGTTTTTCATAATTGCTAGAAAACAAAGTGTAAAAAAAGAGGTTAAATGCAACAGGAACAATGTTAGGCGTGTGGTGCAGTGGGTTGTACGTTGGTGTTCGGATCAGGGGGTCACAGGTTCAAACCTCAATGCAGTCAGAATGTCGTTGTGTCCCTGGGCAAGACACTTCACCCCAAATTGCTCCTGTGGGGATTGCCCACAGTATTGAGTATGGAAGTCGCTATGGATAAAAGCGTCTAACAAGTAACATGCAATGTAATGTTAAGAACAAAGAAGTGTTGTAGCACTGTTGTTAATGCATACCATCTGCATCTCTAGGTTTGGTTAAAAACTTCTATTCTAGAAAGCGCTCTTGGACGTGTCATACACATCATATTTTATCAATTATTCTCTGCTAACAATGAGGTAAATTATAAGCACAGACAAGAGTGGTTCCAAACTATGTGGTCATCAGACGCTGTTTTGTTTCTCAAAGCTTGGTTCCAATGAAATCAGAGCATTTCATGTCATAAGGTTCGTCTTACCAGCCTTAAATCAAAGGACATCATTTGACATATTTCTATCAATCTGCACTACACCTAAACAGAGAGGAAGACATGCTTCATTGTATTCTTGGGAATCTTTCTTTTCTGACGTTATTGACTATGAACATAAGCAGGAAATCACTCTCATATGGATATATGGATGTTTTCCACATTCTGTCAAAATATCTTTCCATGATATTGTCAGAGTCATCTCTTTTGGAGGAACTTCTCATAATTTAGCTGGAACACCCTGCTGGTTTGGAGATGCGTGTATCTGCATAATAAACACTAACCACCATGAGAATAGTATCAAAAATGTCCATAGCCACAGAAAAATAAACCCTACAGGATTTCCACTTCAAGTAGAACCATCTGGTGTTATCTTCTACAAGGGTCTATTCTACTCTTGCATCTTTGTCAAATACACTTGCTTAAATCCAGTCTGATTTTTTTCATTTTATGAAAACAACATTGTGTCTATGAGCATGAATTTAAGTTGAAAAAACCAAATGTATTTGTGATAACCCTGTTATTTGCCCTGTATGAATCAACTTTGATCTTCCTCTAAAGCTACCACGATAAGCATCTACTTGATTTTGGTTTAAAAATGCAACTTGACATACCACCCTATGCCTATGCATTTCAATTTCATTCATGGAAACAGTGGTTCATAATAATAATATTCAGATGTGCAGTCTGGCTCAATGTTCTTGAATGACCTATGCAAGTGACCTAATACTGCAAACATTTGGCTGAGTGAAAGGTAACATGGCATCTGAAAAATATGTTGATAAAAGTGGATGGTACTTACAATAAGGAACGCAGAATTAGGTATTTGTCATTTCAACATTCAACCCTATAATGTATCTAAAAGTGATGGACATATGTAAAAAATAGTTACACACATACCAGATGTCTGCAGTTTATTACAGCTATAGCTCTTAAGCAAGGATTCTCAACCTGCTTTGCCTGGGGGGCCACTTTTGAGAAATGACAGTAGGCAAAGGGCCAGTTAATAAACACATTAGGACCTCAGACCCCTGTCAGGGGATTCTGGGAAATCCTCCACTGTCAATAAACAAGCTTTTTTAGTCTATTTGAACAAAAGTATCCACTTGCTTTTCTTATTAACATTGAAAGTATCTTTTTTTATTCTGAATAAGAAAATGCCACTGCACCCTATTCATAATGAGAAACATATATTTGTCCCACTGCAGGGAAATATAACTTGGGCCAAAATGGCCTTAAGTTGTGTATTACTGCTCTAAATGGTAATTATCTCAGATCCCATAACAGTATTCAGCAAAGGCCAAAATAATGTGGGTATTCATGTAACTGGTAACAACACAACCAGTTGGACAATAGCCAAAAGAAAGCAGTCATTTCAACTACATTTAATAATTGATTACATTTGTATGGCGTTCTTTCTAGATACACTGCTGCCACACAAACCCTGTATGGACACAAATACAGGTTGGGTTTCTCTTTCTGTCCTAAATCACTATGAACTAACTTTTATGTCATTCATGGCCACATATGGTACAAAACAGAGGTCCTCTCAAGAGAGGCTGATGCAATGCTATTACAGATGTAATTCACAGAAGATGACTCAAATACTTTGCAGCTGGAATTCTACTTGAACATTTTCAGTGTTAAGCTTTTTTCTTGTTGGAATAAAAAATCGAATCAGGGAACTTTAATCAGACTGGTCCAGTACTAATGTGACTTAAAAAAAATAATAATCATAGAACATATTTCTGCATATGCAGAATGCAATAAACTGGTTCCTTGACCAAACACAGAAGACCATACTCAGATGAGATCTGATTTCTTGTTGTCATTGAAAGCCATATACATTAGCTTATTTCATGAGCTATAATTGAACAGTTATCTTCAGGTAAATACATAGTTTGAGTATTTCTGGGCCTATTTTAACCTGCAAAAGTATCCTAACACCTGTCACTATCTAAAAGCAGATAGGCAACAAAAAACACACAGTAGGATCGTGTAGTATTTAAAGCCTTGCTAATAATATTTTTTATGAAAAGAGACAGCAAGAAGCTTTATTAAATTAATTTGATTTGTCTAAGTAACTTGTTTTAGATAATCCATGATCCATTATCAAGCGTGCATATCACTAACATGTGTTGTCATTCTTGTTTGTATCTTATCTACGATACAATTTGTAATTTCTTCCCTAACTTGATAAATGAGTAAAAACTATTGTCTAGTTAGTACACAACATATTTTCCATCACACCTGATTAAAAGAGCCTGGGCACATCATTAAAACAGCAGAGATCGTGAGATTGTTTTTTCAAAGTTTGGCTTGGATGTATCTTTCAAAACAATAGTTTTTTTTATCAGCTGCAGATAACACTACTATTAAACGTTAATCATATATCTGAGGTAGCTTTGGACAAGTGCAATCCCTGTTAACAGAGCTACATCAAAAATCAATATTACTTTTCCATAACATTTAATGTTGGAAGTGGCAAGAAGTCGGATGAAATAACCGACTCAATAGCCTCAATATCACATGATGAGCCATCCAGATACTTAAACTTTTGCCAAAATATTTTATTTGTTCGGATGGATACTTATCCTAATGGGGATATCAGGTCATTTCAGTAATACAAGTAATAGCCTTCAGCCCTTTGTGACCCTAAAGATTCAAATTAAAAAATATGGAAAATGAATGAATGATTCTACAGATCTGACAGCCGGTAAAGCTGCAGATCAATTTCTCCGACAGGAATGAAAACCAGCATGCTCAACTGTAAGAATTGTACATATCACCTTATATACATTTGTTAGTTAACTTTTATTAAATTGAATAAGAAAACAACACCTTTGTATTTGTTACATATACTAGTTGTCCAATTGCAATTTGCCGGATGACATAATTACAAGAAAACATGTGGTCTGAAATAGCAGCATTCTATTCAATAAGTCATCCATCACGAGCACGAACTTTCACACATGCCCACTGTTGGGATGACAGCCCATGCTCTATTTCTGTCATATAAAAATAAAAACATTCAGAGGATCGACCTCGGGGCCTGTGATATATGAGATCAACAACATATTCATCTGTAGATATCCTTTTTTGTGTTTGAGATGTAAAGGCTAAATTGCTTCCAGGCAAACATCTCATAGATGAAAGAAGACATGGGCCGTTTCTCAATCGCGAGGATGCTTGCTTGGTAGCACATGTCTTCCGAGTCACTTCCTTCAGAAGAATTCTGTGCTCAGCATTCACCTTTGGTGCTTTTGCAGCCGCAGCTAGACCATATTGGAGATTTGGGGAAATTGGTCCGTGCGCAAAGCATTGTGGGGATTTGAAGGACGCAAAGTCTACCCATGTGCAGCCTCGAAATTACCCCCAAACCAAGGACGCGGCCTTGGTGGAATTCCAAGTATACTGGAGATTGGAACAGTCCTTCGGCGGCACTCGATGACGTAGTATCCTTGAAATATTGGCTTGGAAGCCAGTTTCCTCGCGATTGAGAAACGGCCATGAAGTATGTTCCAGCCCACTGAAACATCTTGTTTTTATGAGCACTGACCACTTAATTTTTCATTCACACCTGTGACCTTATGTTTAAGAATTAAAGACCAACGTCATGAAATACCAGAGTAAGAACAGAGGATTGATTTATTTCTCAAGAGACTACTTTGTCCATCCTCAAAGGCTGTTTGAGGGATTATTTAGGATGAAAAAACACATCGACAAGCCAGAGAGCGCAGGCCCATGCTGTATAACAGAGTAACTTGACTGTCCAATACAAAGGTTAAACCTCATTTAACTTTCACAATGGTATGATTAATATATTGGTAATAAATCTTACAAACTGAAGAATGTTTCTTGCCAAATGGAACAGCAGCACTTTGAACAGGACCAGGCAAGTCATTTCACATTGAAAAGGGTAATTTGGCTCAGAATGGTAGATTACAGCAATTTAAGTAATTGATCTCAGTTTGCACTTTGTTTATCATAATTTCACATTTGTGTTACAATAATTCACGCTTGTGTGCCTTTGCTTGACCTACATTTAAATTGATGTCATCTCCTCTGCCTTCATAAGTAATGGCCCTTTTCCTCACTCATTCAGTTGTGTAAAATAATATCATTCTTTCAGTGAGCTGCTTGGCTGTGATAACATATGAATGTGCAGAGCTGGCCCACAGGGCAGTAGCACAGCAGCTGTGATATCCTGTTGTCTGTAACCACTGGATTTAAAGACGTTTTTTAAAACCTACATAAAGATAACAGGATGTTGCTCAATCTCTTGTCAACATTTAATCGAACATTAAGTGACCTTAACCTTAAATTGTAAGTGCAAGGTCTTTTGTATTTCAATCAAACCTTCCTTTCTTTTCTACATTGTTTCTCTATTGGACTGTTGATACTTTTGTGTAAAGTAGTGGGATGTAGGTAAGTAAATGTATTAAAGTATCGCACAACTTTTATGTACTTTTGCCTTATTTAAGATTTCAAATACAAAAAAGCTACTTACACATTTGTGCATCAGTAATAATAATCCATTGATATGATACTCAACTTTGTGACATTGGAGACAGTTTTCTGTCATAAGTGATTTTACTTTTGATAGTCAGGGTACATATTCACTGCAAGAGTATTTATATTGTCAAGGCTATGGGTAATTTCTCCACCGTACTGTAGCACAACCAGTTAGAGAGTATTAACAAAATAAAAGACACATTCAGAATGTATTGTGTCTTGTTAGACTTAAGAAAAAAGAGATACCATCTGTAGGTCCATGAGGCACTGATGAATGTTGATCATCACCTTATCTTTATTTCTCAGTGTTTAATCTTGAATTAAGTAATGCTTAAACAAACATCTTTGTTAGAGTCCAGTTGTTTGTCCATTTTTGCTGAAAGCTTGAGTCACAGTGGTCCATCAACAATCAATGTATCACTCTAGAAGTCTTTAGATTTGGCACAAGCAGCATTCATTTTCTTATCAATATTACGCAGTTTAAATGAAAACACAAGCATATTCAAATCTGCTCAAATCAGCCATTATAAATGCTTTAGTGCCACTGTGTGCAGTAGTGCTCCATTCACTCACTGCTGCTCTCAAGACAAGATAAGGAGTGAAGACTATATGTCCAAAATATTTTTCTCACAAGTCAGACAGCATTTCTTGGAAAACTTGAATATTGTTGAAGCCAAACATAATAAGAGGGAGAGGGAAACTGCTAATACAGCCAATGAGATAATTGCTTTGGAGGTATTTAATTTTCTGAAGATTCAGTCAGAACATACTGTATGCCCCTACAAGAGGCTGGAGTGAGAGGTTTATCCATGAGGTTTCAAGAGAGTTACCCTTTTTTTTATCTTCTTATCTGATAAATAGCATCTATGATTTTCGGGTGCATTAGTGCAGGATTCATATCAGCTGTTTTCACAGCTGTTCTTCTCAAGCATTGGTTTAGAGACAATCATTGTATCCAAAAGCGAAATCTGAGTATACTGTAAGAGATTTTGGGAATGCAGACAAGCACCAAACCGGTACCAGCATTGTCTTTTACAATACAAATGAAAAACATGGATTAGAAAAATACATACCACAGCTGTTCAATGGCTCTGTTGCCTTCTGATTGATTTGGAAAGACCTGCAAATAGCAAATGGACCCTGAGCTGGGATTGTTTTCTCAAAGTTATATACAGTTCAAAAAAGAACTTCCATCATTCAGTATAAAGCCAATGAAACAAGAAGTCCCAAAAGTCCCATGAAAACTCAAGAGTCACTGAGTTTGATTGTCAACAGATCTACTGGATCTCTATGAGAACTGAACTCAGTCTGCTGATGCAAACTGTGATATTAACAATTATTTATTTATCTTTTAAAGTACTTTGAGCTGCATTTTATGTTATAAAAGGTGAGAAATAAACACAGTTAATTGTTAACTGGTGGGATGACTTTATAAGGTGTCAATTGCTAGCACTACAATACAAGTATCTTGCTCAGGTGAAGCATACAACGGGAAAAAGATATGAGCACCAGTGATAAAATCAAGATGTTTGACACATTAGGGTCTTAGGAATAAGGATCTGAGACAGTTTTAAAAAAAACTCATTTTAAAACACTGGAGCTACCCTGTCAAACACTGCTATTTCTGGGAAAATAGAACTAGGAGATTTTCTGCATTTGATGTGAAAAGAAAAACACAAAACAATCACACAAACATTACGTGTCACACCCCCAGGTTTATGTCACAGGTTTTAGTGTTGTCTGTCTAGGTTTGGGTGTTTGCGGTCATGTTTTTCCTCCTGGGTTATTGTCTGTTCCTTTTCCCTGTGTTTTTCATGTCTGTCGTTAGTTCCCTGGTGTGTCTAATTCCCTGATTATTTTCACCTGTCACTCCTCGTGTGTCTCCTGTGCCAATCAGTGTCAGCCCCGCCCCTGATTGTTCCCACCTGTGCCTTGTTACCCTGTGTTTAAGTTCCCCTGTCTCCCAGTGTTCAGTGTCAGTTCGTCTTGTCTATTGTCATGTCAGGTCTATGCTTTTGGAACTCTTTGGTTTTTGATTCCTCACTGCGTGAGCGCCTTCATTTTTTGTCCTCTGTTTTTTTGTCATCTCGACTGGAGTTTTGGTGATTACCTTTTTGTTCATTTTTGCTAAATCATGGAAAAATAAATTATCTCACAATACTTTACTTCTGCCTCCCTGTCTGCATTTGGGTCCTACATACTAAGTGCCTGGAATCTTAACCTTACGTCAACATGGCGATAAGACCCAACAAAATACTTTTTAATATACTATATGAGGTATACTGTTTTTTTGTACGTCTGATGTCGTGAGGCTGGAGTTTGTAAGAAGCTGATCTAATTTCTTCCATCAATAAAATATGCCCTTTGTGAAAGTATTCCCATCCAACTAAGATAATTAAAACACAGATTAACACTGACATTAGGAACTAGTGGACATTACATTATATGTATAGTGATATTCATGGCTGCTGAAAAAAGTCCAACACATACAAATGTTGGATGTTGGTAGTAACCATGCACTGAGGTAAAAACCTTCCCAAAACAAACCACCTTAATAAATGTGCTTACAAAAGAGCAACATTTCAGTGGATACAATCATACTTAAAATTCCCAGACATATCTACATTTTGCCATTTGTTATTCAAAAATGCTTCACATTGAAATCACTCCCTTATGATTCATGTCTTTGAACTTAAAACAAATCCCTCCATAGTTGCTGAATTCCACTGGTGGTAAGTAGTCTTTCTCCAAAAGCCAAGTAGGCTTTTGCAATATGGCCTCTGTTAGCTTTATCATCACTCTGTCAAATAATAAATCAATCTCATCTTTACTGAATTCCTTCATGTTTGCAACCCCAATCCCCCTCTCCATCAATGATGGACAACTGGATCATTCACAGTTATTAGGTGCTCTTCCTGAAGGCCTTTCAACACAAACACAGTTCCTTGCAGCCATTACCAACAGCATATCAGTTTTAAAGAACATAAGGACCTAATTTCCCAAAAATAATCAGCAGCTTATTTTTTTTGTTTTTACGAGCTATATGCCACATATTGTCAAAGGTCTAACAAACCCAGTGGAGTTTATAATGCAATGATATAAGGCAGGCTTAAACTTTGAGTATGATGTGATGAGTTTAATAAGATGTCAAAGACTGAATAAAATGATGGAGTCAGATGGTGTTCAAACTGTGTATCTATCTGGACAGTGGATTTAGTAGTATACTTGAAATCTCAGTTGATGGTTTATGGATTGAATTGTAGCGCCCCCAGCTGGTCAACCAAAGCATGCTTTAGAAATATTGAGTACTAATGACAACAGAGGGCATTTATGCAAGATTAATGGTGGGTTAGGCAAAGCCCGGCTAAAATAACTGGATGGCCTACCTACCTGTCAGCCTTCCATCTGTGCACAGACTTATCTCGTGCCTTCATTGGTCATGTGCGCGTGGGGCTTTGTAAGGAAGTAGCAGATTTCTTCCGGCTTTGTATTTTCAAATTCTAGCGCACTCGAGCTGGTTTCTCCAAAATTACCTACCCCACATTTAAAGTTGGAACATTTTTAATTTATTTTCCCTTTTGTCATAATATTACTATTTTAGAGAGGAGTTTGACATTTGCAAATCAATGATTATTGAGTGGGTGTGCATCGAGATTTAATACTTTATTTCCTTAACATCTTAGAGGAATGCTTATATTGTTTTATGTATGTTTTTGTATCTTTAAAGGTGGGGTATGTAATTTATTTCAGAAACACTTTTTGTTATATTCCATGGAATGCTCTTAACATTCCGATAGCAATGAATATATTAAATACTTTGACAATAAATACATAAAACAATTTCATCTGTGGAAGCCGTAGTACTGTAAAAAGCACAACCAATCATTTTAGCCGGCCCGGCTAAAATAACTGGATGGCCTACCTGCCTGTCAGCCTTCCATCTGTGCACAAACTTATCTCGTGCCCTCATTGGTCATGTGCGCATTTATGTGTGTTGGAGGAAGGGCTCTGTAAGGAAGTAGCAGATTTCTTCCAGCTGTATATTTTCAAATTCTAGCGCACTCGAGCTGGTTTCTCCAAAATTACCTACGCCACCTTTAAGTTATGTTAAGTAATTGTAATTGTATTGTATTTTTAGTGAAACCATAAGGGACGAGATGCAACCTGTCTTCATATCCATGGCCTCAGTATATACCAGAGACACTTTTGTATTTTATTTATTTTATATTCTTTCCAGCTGAGGAGGATTTTATTGTTGTATTTAATGCACTACATTGTGTGGGACTGTCCTCTGATTATATTCATTACAACAGGCCTTTTGTCACCACAGACTTTTCGACATGTCATGACACACGTGTTATTAATTACCTTAATAAAGGTTTCCCTTGTGTTTTGTTTTCTAGCTCCATGGTATTGTGCTGGCTCATTGGCAGAATAAAACAGAGCCATTATTATTTATGTGAATTACACCTGCGTTTCCCGTACTGTCACAAGTGGAAACATCTGCTGCAACAACAAAAAAAGAGTCAAAAGCAGCAACGTAACTGGTTTTCATCCTTAACAATGTATAATTAACAGTAATTCGATAATTGTCCACAAGATTGTTGTCGTATGTGTCTTGATTCCTCACCCTCTCAGACACTGTGTTCTGTAGCAACTAAGAAAAATCAGAAACCTTGATGAGGTGTTTAAATGCATCTTTATCCAGGTTTTCTACAGAGATAAGCTGTTTAAATGGGAAAGCGTAACCTGGATAATCCAAAAAACAGAACGTAACAACAATCCAAAAGTATGTTACAAATGAAAGTCTAGTATTTAAAATATTGCCTACTTAAAATATTGAAAGTAAAAGTACTCATCATGCAGAATGACCCGTTTCAGAACAATGTGTATATTATTACTCAATATTATTAAATATGCATGTTTGTGAAAGCGTATTCATATTTGGGATTTTGATTAATGAGGCATTAATTCATTTCAAGGTTGTATCTTCCTGGTCGAATGCACTTATTGTAAGTCGCTTTGGATAAAAGTGTCAGCTAAATGCAATGTAATGTAATGTAATTATTCATGACTTAATGTTGCACGAATAGAGCTTCTTTTCTTTTTTTTTCCTATATACAGTACACCATGGGTTTCATAAATGTAATTATTATCTTAACCTATAATAATACATTGTGATTGTTATGTGCCTGCAGTTGGTGCGTGTGTCTGTGTGCTGTGTGTGTTTCACTCCCTCCCTGATTGTCTCCAGGTGCAGCCTCTCCCCCAGGTGCTCCCAATCCCAATCAGGGCCTCCTTAAAGGAACTGAGGAAGGCTGCAGGTCTCTCTCCTTCTCCTCTGGCTGCATGTGTGCAGCATGTCTCTGTCTCTGTGTGAGGCCTGTATATTTGTGAATTGTTAAGAGTTGTGTTCCTGTATCTTTGGTACCTTAGTTTACTTTACAAGTTGACTGGTGAGCCCGTTTTCTTTTTGTCCATTAAAACCTCAATTTGTGGCTTCAGAGATCCGTTTCCTCTCCTTTTTCTCTTGCCCGGTAATTTTATATTTTGTTACTTCCCTTAGCCCAGTAGGGAACGTAACAAATGGGGTCTCGTCCGGGATTTGAGACAGAGTATTTGTTTGTTGTTTGGTGAGCAGTAGTATAAGTGTAGCATTGGCTGGAGTCTCTTACTGTTGAACAGCTTCCTCAGTTTAGATAGGGGAGTGTCTAGCTGGGCTGAATCAGTCCTTCATTCAGACACTCATTTTTTATTTTGCTTTTTTTATTTTCAGGTTAATCCTGGGTGGGGGTTTAGTCCCTGTTGGGGGCAGGCGTTTCAGGGTTTCTGCCACTGATGTTTGCCTTTTTTTAAAGTCGCCTTGAGCCCGGCACACTCCAGAAGATAGGTAGGTAAGTTTGTGGTAGGCAGGATCTGGGGAAGTTTGTTATTTGAAAGGGTCTGTTTGTGTAGCCTCAGATATTTTTGCCCGTTGTTGAGTGAGTGCTTCACAGCCACATAACATTATAATAAAATATAATATTACAATAATAGATAAAAGGCAGTGGCACACATAAGAATAGATAAAAGGCACACAAGGACTATGGACAGACAAATAAAAGCATAAAAATCGATAAAACATAGCTCAAACTTATTCGAAAGCGAGGGAAAAGAGGTGGGTCTTCAGGCGGGACTTAAAAGTTTGATTGTCAGGTTCTGATGCTCCTTTTGATGTAAGTAACAACATTCAGCTGGTTTCAGTATTTCTTGAGTCTGAAGTTGAGTCATACTTTGTTGTGTTTGAGCGCATTGCTGCTGCTTTGCAATGGCCCAAAGATGTGTGGGCCATACTGTTACAGTGCAAGTTAGTTGGTAAGGCTCAAATGGCTTGCTCTTCTCTTCCTGTTAAAGATTGTATTGTGTACGAAAAAGTTAAATGCGCTGTTCTCAAAGTGTATGAGCTTGTGCCTGAGGCTTATAGACAGTGTTTTCGTGGCCTAAAGAAAACACGTGGCCAAACTTTTGTAGACTTTGCAATAGAGAAGAGAAAGCTATTCAACGGATGGTGGCGTAAGGCATCAAAGACTGA
Organism: Notothenia rossii; assembly: GCF_949606895.1. NCBI lineage: Eukaryota > Metazoa > Chordata > Actinopteri > Perciformes > Nototheniidae > Notothenia > Notothenia rossii. The sequence continues at coordinate 79,291,972 of NC_136902.1, read as the reverse complement.
CGACTTAACTTCAGTTTGTGATCTCATAGTGCTGGAGGAGTTTAAAAACTGTGTCCCAGAACATACTTTTGTTCATTTAAATGACCGAAAAATAACCTCCTTGCAGCAGGCTGCCACTATGGCGGATGAGCTGGTGTTAATGCACAGTAGTGTTTTAGCTCAGAGCAATCCCCATCGTGTTTCTTTCCGGAAAGCTCGTAACAGGCGTGCCACACATTCTCATTTTGCTTCTCTTCCAGGACTCAAGAAAAAGAGATTGTGTTTCTTTTGTCTTGACCTTGGTCATCCAGTGGCAGTGTGTAGCTCGGAAGACGAAGGTGGCAGCTTCCAAGCGGTCTATGGAAAAGCCAAAAGACCGGCACCCAGTTGCAATGCAACAGAGTGGTGAGTTGCAGTTAAGTTCTGCGTCCGCCTGTGACAGTGCTGTGGGTGTGGGTGTTCCCGTCTCTGACACGGTGGGTGTGGACCTGGCTCAGAGCGATGTGGATCTGCCAGTTTTCTTTTTGTCCATTAAAACCTCAATTTGTGGCTTCAGAGATCCGTTTCCTCTCCCTTGTCTCTCGCCCGGTCATTTTATATTTTGTTACTTCCCTTTGGTTCCCCAAGCCCAGTAGGGAAGGTAACAGTGATTATTTGTTAATTACATGTTTTATTAACCATCAGACTCTTCAAAGTAACTAACAGATACATGTAGTTGAGTAAGGTACAATGTTTGCCTGTGAATTGTAGTGGAGTAGAAGTTTAAAGTATTAGCAATGAAATTCTCTAGGAAAGAATAAGTACCTCAGAATTGCTTTAAGTACAGTACTAAAGAACATGAAGGCCTTAGTTACTGTCCATCCATCCAGGGAATTGACAAAGAGATTTGCTGCAAACAACAAAGTGATGGCGCTTATTCCCAACCCATTCTGAAGCTTTCTCACCAAGTCCTGAGTTTATAGCTAGTTCTGAGAGAATAATCGACATTCTGCATTACCACATAACAAGCAAAGCACTATACAGTATGTCCCTAGATATAAATACATGCCAAAGAACATACATTTCCGATAAGATGGACTACCAGACGTCCCTAGACTAGCCTGCAAAGCATCCTGTATCATGCCAACAGGCAGGAATAAGGAGACACAACTATGCTCTTGTAAAGCTCTCACAGCGAGGGTAGCACCACAAGGTCGCAAGCCAGTGCTCATCCAGGGGTTAGAAAGTGTTACATTGGCTCAAAGGTATTGGCCTAGGAGATTATTTTTCTTTAACAGTTAAAGTATTTTAACTTAAGAATCTGCAGCACACTATACATTACATTTCTTCAGAATCGAGTTTATTGCTAGGTACGTTTACACATACAAGGAATTTGCTTGGGTGAATGGTGGTGCAAACACAAACAACATAAGAAAACAAGTTTTAAGGAAAGGTCAAACATAAAAAATATAATGATTATAAAAAGAAAATGTAATAAACTATACAACATTATAATAAAGATAAGTATTTACACCAAATTTAAATATACAAAATAAACTAAAAAGCTTAGTACAATGAATGTATGACAATATTTGATAAACTGCAGTGTATTTTAAAGTGGAGGGCTGTGCAGAAATGTACTATATTCAGAGATGAGTTCAGAATATTATATGTTTTGATAATTATTGATGCATTAAAGTGTTATCAAAGCTGGTAAAGGTGCAACTAGTTTTAATTACTTTGTTTGCTGCAGGGTGTGAGTTTTATCCAGGTACTCCAAATAAAGTATTTTTAAGTATTCATTATACTTCATTATAAATCCAAATCTGGAAAGTAACTAAAGGTATTCAATAATTGTAGTGGGGTTAAAGTCCAAAGTGGCAAAAAAAAAAAAAATGTAGGCTATACTCTAAAGTAAGTCTCTCAAAAGTGTACTTAAGTATAGTTCTTGAGTAAAGCACCGAACCTGGGGGGACAGAGCCTCCCCCCCCCCCCCCCCTTCAAAACACTGACCAAAACACACCTATTCAGACTGGCTTTGAATGTGTGAATTGTGTTGCTGTTTTTATTTTATTTCCTTTGTATCACCACTGTAAAGTGTCTTTTAGCACCTGAAAAAGCACTTTGAAATTAAATGTATTATTATTAAATGTACTTAGTTACCAGAGCCATATAATAGAATATATGGCGCTGCTTTACACCACTGCTGTCTGCAACACCTGTCTCGGGGTCATAATGTCAGGTGTCAGAGGCTGTGGGCTCTAGCGCCCCCTGCTGGTAAGACCGCGGACCTGCGGGTGTGAGTGCATGAGGACAGTTGAAGATGGCGACTGGAGTCCTTCACAGAGTTTGCGGGGGCCTGGGTCGGGCTAAAAACAGGGCCCCGACAGCGGGACAGCTCGTCGTGTTGAGCAGGTAAGGCAGTCTTCAGTGTTCATGTTCAGTCGTCGTCTCTGGAGTGTCTGTAGTCAGCTGTCGACTCATTTATTTCTCTAGTTTTCTCCTGTGGTGGCGACGATGAGCTCGGGCAAGCTAGCGCGTTAGCCAGTCCTCTGTGGCCTTCAGCTGGGACTCAGGATAGCTGCAACACCTTTTTTAAATAGTTAATACCGGGATATTTAAGGCGAAAACTGTGTGTGTTTGCAGGTGAAGGGGAAATAATACAAGTTTCTGTCATATTTTGTTATTTAGAATATCAAACGCTCAAGGTCAATTTGGTAGTTGGTTGTAAACATGAGATGTTTCTGCCTCACTAGTCTGTAAACAGTGTGTAGTGCTTATAAATACAATAAACAAAGGCTCAATGCAAGCTCTTTGCAATGACGTTAATGCAAATACTGTGCCAGTGATTGTCATGCATTTTAGATTTGAGTAGCATCAAAACTAGGAAATGTTTTGTTTGCACAACGCCCAATTTGAGATTAGTGTATATTTGATAGTTGGAGTACTATTAATACATTACTTTCTACATCCCTTCCATGTTGCAGCTGGTATAGGTGAAGCTTTATATATGCTGTTTTTCAATTCCCTTGTGTTAAAAGTTGCTATATAAATAAACGTGCCTTGCCTTGCTGTGGGCTTGTGAATTCCAATCAAAAGAGTCTGGTTTTATTTGAGCCTATAACGACACATCATATTTGTAGGTTATATTGTGTAGTATTAGTATACATTTGCAAAGTAACTCATAACTAAAAGTATCACACAAATGTAGTGAAGTAAAGAGTACAATATTTCCCTCTGAGATGTTGAGAATAATTATAATGTAGCAGAAAATGGAAATACCTCAAATTGAATTTATGTACTCTACCTAAATGTATTTACTTTCCTGGTGGATACTCTTGCATGTCGGCTCGGCTAAAATAACATGTTTATGTGAGTGCAAATCTAGCATGCGATCCAATATGTAATCCCGTTGTTCATCATGGCTCATCTGTGTTTGCAGGGGATTTGAAACGTCAAGCAGCAGAAACAGTCAGGACAGCTGGTTTAAATCACTGTTTGTGAGGAAAGTGGATCCCAGGAAAGATGCACATGCTAACCTACTGACCAAAAATGAGGAAAGCAACCTGTACAAAATTCAGTGTAAGTTCACTTAACAGTATTTGCACTTAATAAAAACACATTATCCTGAAGTAACAATGACATTATTCTTAATGATGTTCTTTTTTTCAGTCCATAATGTCAAGCCAGAGTGCCTGGATGCATACAATAAACTCTGGTGAGTGTTATTTTCCTATATAAGCTGCATACTGTCAATAGCTGTACTTACACAAAAGTGGTGACAGCAATAGTAATACTAGGACCGGGACAACCTAGTACACTGTTTTAAAAATAACTCTGAGCAGTCTATTCCTGTAGTGATTGACAAGCTGGCATGACTTCAGTTCTTTAAAGACCAACCTTGCTCATGCCTTAGATGAGTGGAGGCCGTCTTCTTGTTGGAGGCTAATTTTAGACTTGTGACATTAAACAGAGGTCACATGACCAGATAAACATGGGATTGTTATTCAAATTATGTTATTTAAAATAGTGTTGCCTTCAGTTAAGCTGTATTTCAGTATTTGTTGGTGTTTCTCATTCCTTACAGTGAGGAGGTTTTGCCCTCCATCCACGCTGATAAGTACTACCCCTGTGAGCTGGTGGGCACCTGGAACACCTGGTATGGAGAACAAGACCAGGCTGGTAGGAATATTAATATCAACACACAGAGATCTGCAGTGCCACATGTCTGTGGTCTGCACAGTACAGATCAGCCGGCATGTCACACTGCAGATCCACACTCTTGAATGCATGTATGTATGTATGTTTACTGTCATGTTGTTTTTAAACATAGACGCAATAGTACCTCCTCATTCCTCTTTTCCAGGTTCTCAATTTCGTACTCTTCTCATTCTACAACTCAATTATTTGTACAATGAAATATTGAATTATTGGCTTGGTGGTACTTAAAAATCTGAATGGCAAATAATTCAGTCCATTATTTGTCATTCGTGTATATGACCTGTACAGATGGACAAACAGTATTTTTAATTTGGTGTAGTCTTAACGGCTAATGATCTTTCATTATTAGAATGGAGTTTGTTTTAATCTGATGGGAATATATGGCATTTTCACCAACATGTACAGTTCAGAACCCTCCTGACCTGTATAGTTTTAACCCTTCACAAAGGCAGAGGAACTATGTCAAAGGTTACATGTTTTATAGCTGGAGGAATATGATTGTAATAATATCATGTAATGATGCTTTGAACCAGTTGACTGTTTCTTTAGATTTTGCCATTTTGCACCCATTATATATATATTTTTCTACCCTTTTCCCCAGTTCATCTGTGGCGTTACAGAGGTGGATATCCGGCTCTGACGGATGTGATGAGCAAGCTGAAGCAGAACAAGGTAATCATCCTGATGCATCTAGTCTGTGTCCACCCTCTTTAGTGTTCTAATAATGTGCTAATAACCCAGTGTAGCCATCAGTCGAAGTAAAGCTTATTGATCGGTGTCTGTTCGTTGTCAGGAGTTCACAGAGTACAGGAAGGAGCGGGGCAAGATGCTGATGTCTCGCAGGAACCAGCTTCTACTGGAGTTCAGCTTCTGGAACGAGCCCGTCCCCCGGGAGGGCCCCAACATCTACGAGCTGCGGTCCTACCAGCTCAGGGTGGGTAACACACCGGAGAGCTCAGCAGGGCTTTAGTTGTGCTAAAGATGTCGTGATGGAGAGTTTTAAAGTGTGATTCCAGTCTGACCTGATGTTATATATTTCTGTTTTGACAGACAGAAAAATAATCGGCAACTATTTTGATACTTGATTATTCCTTATTTAGTCATTTTTCATGCAGAATTTTTCAGGAAAATCCCGTTTTCAGGCTTATTAATGTTCTGCTTTTATTAGACTAAATAACTTTAGGTTTTCCACTGACAAATCAAACATTTAAAGACTTCCCTTTTCATTTTTTGAAGCTGGGATGGACATTGTATAATATATTCTGACATTTTACAGACTAAACAATTAAACGTGAAAATAATTTGCAAAGAAAAAGAAAAAATATTAATTCCAACAGGAGAGTAATTACTTGTATTAAAGAACTGACATGAAATACAGCGCCTGTTGTGTGTGTGCAGAGTAGAAAGAAAGAACAGTGGTATTTTCAACTGAAAGATTGCTTTTTTACAAAGGTTTGAATTATTATTAAAATGACTTTTAATAACCAGTGTGTTGACAGTTGCCTTAACACTCAATTGTTACATGATCACCACTAGAAGCTTCTCGTGGACTTAACATCACTTCTGTAAATCATGTAGTGTCTTCAGCATTTAGGATGACAGCGGTGATTAAAGAGTCCGCATTTGTGCTATCTGTAACTTATTTTCTACGCATCCATTCAAATGAAATCAAGTGTGTCAACGGTTATATCGAAGGCAGTCTTGACTCGCATTATGTTCGACACACATCACGCCCTGCAGATTAAGTCCTTTCTCCTGATCTGCCAGCAATAACTTTAGGTCGGCACTCCCTGTCATGTGGTGAATGCAAGCTATTATCCCTCATCACTGACTGGGATTACATCTGAGGAACAGCAGGGCGTTTGTTTGCTTAAGCTCCAAAATATGATTGAAGAAGCCTTTGGGTGGAGTTGCTGTTGCAGCTTATCTTCACAATGATGAAATACCTTTGATACATCTTTACCATTTGTCTGTAGTAATGGGCATGCTCAGGGGCCTCATTTATAAAGGGATACACGCTCAAAAAATGTCGACCGCCAGTTTTGACACAATGTTTGCGATTTATAAAATACTAACTTGACGGGAAAACGTGCGGTCCTCCACGCAAACTCTAACTCATGCGTACGCACTAAGCACAAAAACGGGAGAGACGAGAAACTGCGATACCGTTGGCAGAAGGAAGAATGGAGAGAAATATGTGGAAATAATACCAAAAATAAAACGTTACCTCTCATTTATCATATATGAAGAATTCATTTTTTCAAACATTGATCAAAGCCAATCTTAAAATGATTTAACAAACGCCTGTTTGAGACTCCTCAGTGCACACAAAAACATAACTTGGAGAAATAAATAAATACGGATATGTTATTTAAAACCACCTGGAATATGTTGTGTTAATGTGATGAAATGTTTTCTCATAATTGATGCGGTAAGCAGGAAGACAGAATTACGTCTAAACTGACGCCGTTTTGCATTTCTATAGGTTGTATACGAGCATGGTTTTATATATCATGTTTAATCGTGTTTGATAAGTCGATCGTAAAACACAGGAGCTATGGAAACTAAGAGCACCATGTGTGGTAAATTGTACAGCTAATATAACACAACACATTAGTTGTATTTCCTTTAACTGGTGGATATAGATTTGCGGCTGAGGAAGGCTGTGTATTTTTGTTGTCATTAACTTTTTTCGGACCACTTATTTATTTATTTTGGTGACGATCCGACCTCCATGCTGCTACTCTGGTTCAAACTGCATCCACCAAACAATATGATTTATCTCCACCTCCCCAAAATAACCAAAATCTGACACGGTGTGAGATGTCTTTTTTAGCTGTTCTGCCGTCATTTCCTGCTATCTTCTCCATGCAGTCAGTCAAAATGAATGAATGAATGGGCGTTTCTTTGACTATTTATAGGCAAATATGGGCGTTACGTGAAGCCCGCAAAAGCTGCACCGCATTTCGAGTCGGTTGTGATTTATAAAGGGAAACCGGCGTAAGAAGTGCCGTACGCACTTTCCTCTCGGGTACGCAATGTTTGGTGAATCGGAAAGTGGCGGAAAATGTATGGACCTATTTTTCGGATTTCTACTACGTAAGCAACCTTCCCACGTCAATCCTACGCACGGCGTTATACATGAGGCCCCTGGAGATCAGACGCAGGTGGGACATCAATTTGTACTTTGGAAAGTTGATGAATTGTAATAAAGAATATTGTGTTTTCTTTCTTTCAGCCAGGAACCATGATCGAGTGGGGTAATTACTGGTAAGGCAGCTTGAATTCAATTTGATACACTGAACTGTAGTCACAGAGCAGTTGCACTACATGCACAACCTTCCTCATTAATACAAGATATTCCACAGGGAGGCACCATTTTGAAGACGAACTGTCATGCTTTCAAGCCAATATTTAAATACAGGTGGAGTTCTCTGTACACTACGGTTCAGAATAATGATCATTTTCTCGAGCAGACCAAAAGGTCAACATTCATCAGTTCTAGCAGTGCGGCTGATTGCAATTGATTTAAATGAAGACGTGAACTTTCTGAACACGCCTTAGTTTTCATTTTTTACTAGCTGATTGGACCACTATTGAGTTTTCTCTTGGTCTTTGTACTTTTCAGACTGCCTTGCTTTCTAAACCTACTTCATTATATTTCAAAGCCTGTTTTGCACAGTTGTGCCAGTCCATGTCAAATCTTCTGCACCTTTTTCCAGTTAGCACATTTAAGAATAATTCTTTACTTATGTCTGTGTGATTTCACATGTTAACTTAACTTGAACCACTTTAATAACACCCAGCCTTTTCTGCTCTGAGGCTTTACTCTGCCTTTCATTCTATTACAGCACATTTAAATGACCATAAGACAAGAGATCAAGCTGGGACATGGTCATATTTTCCTAAAGCTACTATTCTTGTAATTATTTATCCAGGCTGCATTTGAATAAACCCCTATAGTCAAGAAGATGTCATTAAAGCAATTTTAATATAATTTGTGTAGTTTAAATGTCTTAAGGAATGGAAACTTTAAAGTTTTGTATCCAGACCATCATTATGATTTAAATAAGTGTATGTTTGCTTGGGGGGAAAATCGATTTTAAAATATTCAACTCACACCAGAGCAGTCATTTCACATGGAATTGGCCAACGTTAAGATTTAAAAAAGATGTGATGTTGCAATGGATAATCACAGCTAAGGAAAACGATTGTCATGTACTATACGTTAGCAAAAGTGGCTCAAAAATAATAATAATAATAAAAAACAGACCATAATGCATTCAAAGATGGCGTGGGATACCAAATGTCTCTTGCCGGTCTGCTGTTGTCATGCCAGATGTAGCCTTGACATTCTTTTTCTGACTGGAGTTGTTTTTGTCTGCAGGGCCAGAGCCATCGGATATCGCCAGCACAACAGTGAGGCTGTGGGGGGGTTCTTCTCACAGATCGGAAACCTCTACATGGTTCATCACCTCTGGGGTACGGACGCACCCCAGCTTGAGGGGGGATTACACACCGACAGTGTCAGAGTAGACAATCAAGCCAATCCGGAAATCTTTAGTTCCAAAGAAAATCAAGTTTTGACAACGACTGACAAAGAAATAGTTCTATATTATTGTAAATAATTTGAGTCAAAGGCAACTTTATTGTCAAATGTCTGTTTGTGTTACACAGACAGGGGGTTTGAGTTTGTTTGGAGCACAAAAATATTTTCGAACCTGGTCAACTTTCATTTATTTATTAACTCTACTGCACTCATTTATATTCTTTAACATTGTATCTTTAATGACTTAATTTAGTTTAAACTGGTTCAGTTGTAGTGAAGAACCATGTTATAAATATCACTCCATTCAGCAGTTTCTCAGCAGAGTTGTAGTCCCTTGTTTCGTTTTTAAGAAAAATCTGTTCAAATTTAACAATTTAAAAAAAATGAGTAGATGAATCTATAAAATACTCCTTAATCCTTAATAACTGCAACAGACTTTACAGTGACTATAAGCGCTCATCAGTGCTATAATGTGTGGTTTGTTGCAGCTTACAAGGACCTTCAGACCAGAGAAGAGACGAGGAACGGCGCCTGGCAGCAGGAGGGCTGGGACGAGGTGGTATATTACACAGGTGAGCACAAAGAAATAGGTTTCTAAACACAAAGTGGTGAGGAAATGTCATATTGTATGTCTGTAGCTTTTATTTCACATGTTTTAAGGCTGTCTTGAGTGAAAAAACATGTTGACTTGGTAGATTATGCTGAGCCTGATCAATATCACATGACCTTTAAACAGTTGATCTTTTAAAAAATGTTGTAAGGCATTGAATTAATGAATTGGAAAATATGGTCATTTGTTACCATTTCTAAATCTTTCAAATGTTTTAAAAGACATGGAAAGTGGGATGAATAGTTGTTTTGTTACAATATAAAGAGAACACTAACATCTATTTAAAACTGATTGATTTACCAAGTGCATTCCAAGTTGTGTTTAATCTAACTTGCTTTTATGTGGCCTTGTTTAAACGATGTGGACACTGATTTAAATCTTATCACCTTTCTCCAGTTCCTCTCATTCAACACATGGATTCCAGGATTATGATCCCGACTAAGGCTTCCCCGTTGAAGTAAAGTGAGCTGGAAGCTGAAATCCAGGGGCACCCCCCCCCCCTCCCCCTCCCCCTCCCCCTTTGAATGTTACATCCATCCAGAGCATCACTATCGTGGTTTCCATCTCCCGTCAGTGCTGCCGAACAACGTCCCTTCTCTTCTCCCTCCTTTGTTACTTCAAAATGTCACCAGGACAGAGGAGGCAACAATGCCCACCATTTATCAGCTGTTGAAATATTCAAAACTACTGACGGATGCACAACATCCCTTTTTTTTTTTTTTAGTTCAGGTGCAGGGTGAGTACATTTGGCTGATTTAAACCTCCTGATGCTCACGATGTCCAAAGTCTGGTGCCACATTAAATCTGGGCCGTGCAGAGAGCTCATCTCTAAGTTTAGAAACAACCAAAGTTACTTGAAAAGACGTGCAGCTGTGTTGACAGATAGAAAAAATAGTGTTGCTGAAGCTCACTGCACAATGCAGGAGCTATTTATTTATTTAATGTAAATTTGGAGCGGTTATATTGGCGTGCTGGGGAGTGGCACTTTGACATTGCAGAGTGAAGTGAAAACGTCTTCATCTTTCAAGAAAACTGTATTTGTTGCATATCATGATAAAACTAAAGTATAAAATTGTGTAACATGTACGTTAATTGAGGTCCTAATATTCAAAAAAAAAAAATGGTAAACTACTCCTTTCTGTTGCCTCTTTGTATGTTCCTAGGTTGTCTGTTATGGTAATGTTTCATGGTGCTGTGTTTGTAGCTACTGCTTTTTTCACGTGAAGACAGCATGCCAGGTTTCAGAAACAGTTTTTATCCAACAAGTTTAATACACTCATAAAACAAATCTATCAGTGGCCGAGGTACTCTAGCTGCTGCTTATTGTAATATCAGATGTTATTGTTAAAGGAAGCATGTTTATCTTGTCTTTTGTTCATCAGTCACAGGAAACAGTGTAGAGGGAAAAGACGAGAAGGCCAAAACAGAATAAAGCAGTTTCAACAATGTTTTTGACAAGATGTTCTCATTTTTAATACTGATGTTCTTTACAGGACTCATTGACGTAGTGTAGTTACAGCTCGTTATATTCATACTGAACTAAAACATTTCTATTACTCATTGCGCATTTCATAAAATGCACGAGTTGTGAATGCAAAAAGTGCATGACAAGATATGTTTACCTTCACATAAAAAGTGCTAGGTTAATCCTTTAGTAACTAGTACAAATCAATAGGGCAGCATCCCTATGAAGGAAAAACTGGACTTTCTCGTGTAAACATTTTCAGTCAATATAAAAATCTATCGAGTAGAAGGAAACGTGTGCACGGGATAAAACCAACAGAAGAGCACCCTTGGGTGCAAATAAAAAAAGTTTAAATGACTTACAGTACTCTTTTTAGCTTGTTTAAATATTTTCTAGTTCCTTCAGCAGCTCCCTAAAACTTGTCACGTACCACAAGGACTTCTCCTTAACCTGCGGCCTGATGACATTACCACCAAATCCAATGAAGGCGTCCTGAGGACGAAAGAGAACACTAGTCACAATGTGTTACAAAATATCAAGCAGGCACTTGCACACAAATGAAACTATGGAGAGTTTTCACTTACAGCAGGAGGGCATGCCTCTAGATCTGTGGCCCCATCTCCGATCATCACCACATTCTCGAAACCATTTTGTTCCTTCAACATACTGATGACTTTCCCTTTTCCACCACCCTCAGCAGTGGGCTGGCTCTCATCAAAGCCAGCATACTCTCCTAAAAAACACATGATTTAATTTAGTAACTTAAAGTGATTCCCCTATAACAAGCTGACAGGTGTATACTGACACAGGTTGAGTCAAATTTGAAATGGCAACCACTTTTATCAAGGCCGATACCTTTTGGATAGAGTGGTAATCGTTATTTCAAACAGGTCCTCTTCAAGACTGATACAAAAACAATGCTCCGCCCTTATGAAAAACAAGAAAAGTCAGCTATTACCATTGAAGTAGAACTTGAGCCGGTTGGCGTAAACATGATGAAGAGGAATGTTTAGCTGAGTGGCCACGTGTTCAACGATGCAGCGGAAGCCCCCTGAGATGAGGTACACCTTGATGCCACGCTGGTGCAGGCGGTCTACAAGCTCACTGGGGGAAGATGTATGGACATTTGTCAAAACACAAATTAGAAGGATGGAGTGTTCATAGGTATTAACAGACTTTTTTAAAAAGATAAACAGTAGCAGGTATCCCTTGAAAAAGAGATCAATGATCTCAAGGGATACACCTGGGTAAATAAAGGCTTGAAATGAAACAAGATTTCCTTTTTAAGTTCCTAACCTGTAATTTCCATAGCGTTGACCTAAACAAATCTAACATACATTATTATTATTATGTGCTGATACAACAAATAAAAATAGTTCCGTCTCTCTAAATGTTTGCATGTTTTAATACAGTACATACAAAAATGTACTCTTGTTGTCTTCCTCTATCTGATCCAGTCAACTAAAACAATTTGCCTTGATATACATGTTGTGCATCCCTTGTTTTTGTACACTTTAGAACAATAGGCAGTAGTAAAACCTAATTTACATCAACAGTGGCCAGACAGTTTAGGAAATTAACCACTTAGACACATCAACGAGTTGTTAAGTAGGTAAAGCAAGCACAAATGCATGTGCACAAAGGAGCAGAAAAGAGTTGAAATGTTAACACATGACATTAGTTTGCATAAACTCCCACTTAACTGTCGGCCATGTCAGCCACCGTGGTCGTTAAATACATACAGACAGCCCACCATGACCCAAGATCACATTTCTGTGTAAGAAGGTCAACTTTTTCACGTATAAAGCCCTTTAAGGTATGCTTGTTTCAACCCCCTATATACATAGTCAAAAAGTACTGAGACCTTATTAAGAGAGAGTTGTTTACCATAGATTAGGAAAATGTATATTTAATGTACATTAAAACTTCACACACTCACCTTATACCTGGAGTCAGCTGGGGTGGATGGTCTGTTAACAGTTTGTTCACTTGTTCTCTTGAACATCGGATGATGGATAGACGCTCAATCAGGGCTGTTTTGAATGACATTGAGCCGCCCATAGCTTTGCGGGTCCTAAAATGTGAAAGAAGCAATATATTTGCATAATTATTTAAATAAATACAGTTATAATCTCAATTTTGGGGCACTTTTCAGTGCACATTAAAGTTATGTTGACAGCATTTATACACATACATTTCAGTGACTGCATCCCCCACACCGCAAAATTTGGCAAGTTCATCTATGCCTTCTTCTTTGATGACTGTGCTGTCCACGTCGAAACAGACAGCATCTGCTCTCCGGAAGACTTCCTTCATATCTGAAAGTGTTGCCATTGTGCTGAAAAATGAATACAACATGTGAGACATATTTTAAAAAACACAGCAGGAGTATCAGTACTCTGATGGCATAGTTGTGTCAGGCTATTTTAGGAAGTCATCTGAGGGGGAAACTAATGTCATTAGCAGGGGCCTGAGCTGAGTTAGTTGGTTCAACACAAGGTCGGAGATTTCCCCCGCAGCTGCATGACTGGTATTGTTAAACTAAGCCCTTTATGCATTGGATGTTTTCTATCCAGTGAAGCAGCAAACCCATCCATTGATTGAAATACCTATGTGCAAACGTTTCTGCATCGAAGGATCTCAAATAAAACACGTGTTCCATCAACAATGAGTTACGGCTGGGCAGTCTGTCTGCCTAAACAAACTATACCACAGGCTGTTATGGACATCCTTTGCACAGATTGCATCACCCGAGCCAGGCACACTACAAAGAACCGAGCGATATAAAACCTACCTACATACATACATTCTTCAAACATGCAATTGGCTTGTTTTGCGTAAAAATAACTTGCGACTTGCATAAAAAGTCCTCACGCATTTAAGTAACGCACAACAGATATTCATACATCCATGATTCAGAAACGTTACCGGTCTGTGAACACACAAGCACTTAGCGGTGACCGTACACTACTCAAGCTGCAGCACTAATGTATGATTGAAAAATATATGTTTAAAACACTTTTAAAAAGTAGTGTCGTACTTACTGTTGGGAGCAGCGTTGGTAAGGCACTAACAGCAGCTTCAGCATTAGCCAATCCTTCAATGGGCTCAGCGATGAGGAACAGACGAGGAAGGACAATGCGAACTCCACCAATCAGAGGGAAGCCGGAGAAGGACCGCCCACTTTGGTTGGCACGGTTACATGACGACAGCAACGGTCAACTGACGACTTATTTGATAAACACAGTGAATGTGTGCATTTCACTGTGTGTAGTGACATGACATCTAATGGGTGGAAGATACATCTATTAAGTACTAATACCAGTATAGAAACACTTTTTTACAAGTTAAAGTCCTGGATTCAAAACATGACTGAAGAAAAAGGGAAATATGTGTAGTAAATTAGTAGGCCTTCCATGGTTTGTCCTTTGGAGACACATGTAGGCTATTAGCCTATTAGGCCCTTTACTTGTTAATTGTTAAAACGCGTTGTTATTTGTTATATATTCAATGCTGTGAGATAAATGTGGTGGAGTAAAAAGTTACCCACAATTTCCTCTCTGAAATGTAGTCAAGAAATGGCACTTAAAGGAAAGGCTTAAATAAACTAGCCCAATAATGTATCAACTAAGTAGGCCTACTGTAGTTAATGTGCTTTACCAGTATGTTTTTGCCTGATCCCCTTTATTTGTTATACATATTAATTTACATTGTTTCATTGACAAAAATCTGCTTGTATACAATAGTTGTGCATAAAGAAATTGTATTGATACGGGGGTCGACCCCATAGTAACCGATTCAGGCCTGATTTATAACGCCTCATTGACTCAGAGCCTGGGTGTCAGCCAAGTATCCGCAGCAGACTCCTGGTGAATAAGATATCTACAGCACACATCCTTTTAAAAACGTTTAAATCATTTGGAGATTAAGTGTAGCTTACTCATGAGGATGCATGCCTTTATGATTCACAAAAGTTGTACTGCAACATGTCGCTGTCCAACACTTTTTTTGCTTTCAACCCACAGAGTAGATTCAATTACTGTTAAATTAACCGAACACCTGGTAAAGGTCATTTTAAAGAAGATATTGCATTTTTATATTTGATACTTGTTTAGGGTATTGTATCTGTATGTTTGTGTCATCTTGTGAAGATGACTGAAAATTACATAAAACTTAAATATATATATATATTATATATATATTATGTACAGTCTATTGTTTAAACAAAACAACTCTGGTTAAAAAAAAGGACTAAACATGTTGATGTTTTATATGATTACTACCCGCAGGAAACCATAGCACATGTATAAAGTTATCCTAAAAGCAAAGGGGCCATCCTGGGTGGCATCAGGCTCATAACTCTTTTCTAGTTGTTAAGCCCCAAAGCCCCCCTCGGCGGGGGCTTTTTTTTTTTTTTTGTACGACACTGTGTCAGGGCATCTTAATATTTAAGAACCGATTAATGTGTTATACCAGATTAACGGGAAGAATCTCAGCTAACTGACGATACAAACCATTTTTACCAAAACAAAACACAAGTCTCATAAGAAGCATCTAAATGACCCCTGAGCGAAAATGCTAACGCACTTTGGCACAGAACTCAAGATAAAAGATACCCTTATTACTTATCGTAGCTGCACATACAAGATATCCGATTAAAGCTGAGGTTCCACAGATTATTTAAGTATATATATCTTCACTGAGTGATCCGAACTCTTGACAGGGGAAGCAAACACAGACATCAGAACACGTACCTTTACGTAGCTTTTACGGGAGATCGTCTCACCGTAGCTGTCAATCTGATCAAAAGACTTGTTCAATGGCATTAAAACAAGAAAAAACGCGGCTGAATCGGTTAATCCATAGGTTGATAATGTTTCTGGGTGATCATTTTTTAAATTTATAATCCATAATTCCATTTTTATGTAAAAATCGGAGAGTAAAAGTTAGCTGCTAATGGTAGCCACCAGAATTATCGCAGCTTCCGGTCTTGGCTATGCGGCAGTCTCAAACACACACATTACCAAATAAGGAGTATGTGGGAGTTCCCCTCGATTCCATTGGCTCTGACGGTTAGAAAGATATGTCAATCAGCAAAATCGACCAAGGGGGCCAGAGATATGGAAAATCCACCCAAATGACCCCAGAAGTGTTTTTTTTTGTTGCTAAATCTCTCTATGTAGCATTTCCCTCCGAATAATGGTCAGTGTTTCCCCTAGGTTTACTGCCTTGGCAGGGTGCTGCTCGGGTACCCCGAAAAAATGTTTCGGGGCACCCAGATTTTTTTTATCCTCTGGAACAGAGAGAGGAGCTGTGGATTATTGTTATTGATATCGTACAGTAACAAAGTATTTGTACATTAAAAAGTAATAAAGTACAGTGTTACACTGTACTTTATTACTTTAATTCAAACTGTATTCCCTTCTTATCATGTAGCCTACACTTCTTCCTTTCATTGATACATTTAAATCACCTGACTACAGCATATAACATACCTGCTGCAACCCTGTGCGCGGCCGTCTACACTACAGGCATGAAAAAATCTTGAAGCTGGGCGTGTCTGAAGCTTGGCGATTTTTTGCGAGCAACCAATCACATGAATCTCCCTCCCCCGACATACAAAGCAATAGCAATGTTAAAACGAAGTAAACTGGATTTAAACTCTCCAAACAGGTGAAAAAACTATCCGTTTCACCCACTGTCTCTGCCACCTCCCTCCATGCCTGGTTCCTCCGGTTTGTATCCCGGTAAATAGTTCCGGTCTTAAAGAACCGGGTGATTTGCTACCGTAATATCTCGTTTGGAATATGAGGAAATTAACTGCGGTCTGGCTCTCCCAGCTTGCACGCGGTTTGATTGGCTGCGCTTGCACTGGCGGGATTTGCATAAACGGGATTTGATTGGCTGATGCCAAGCATCGAGCCTCAAAAGTTGAACATTGTTCAACTTTTGATGCCGATAGATGCTCGTGACGGTACGTCTACACTACAGGCATCAAAAAATGCTTTCAACGCTTCGCCCATTCACTTGAATGGGGTGACGTAGAAGATTTTGAATCATGGCATGGCTTTGCAAGCATCACGAGCATCTATCGGCATCAAAAATACACATTTAAAACTTTTTTCTGTATTTGGATTTTATTTACATTTATATGAAACGGAACACATTTGTGTGTGCATTGAAAAACACAAGTGTGGATCCGGAAATACAAGTGTGAATCCTTTTGCGGATCATGAAATACAAGTGTGAATCCTTCTGTGTGCATGTGTGTATTACATAGGTGTATTATTATGAGACTGTTCTGAGCCCATAATTATGGTGTTTTAACCATAGCTTTAACAGACTGTGGTTCCCAGCTCACCCTCCAGTCCAGACGGGGCGGTAATGAGCTGTGCTGTTGTTATAAAGCCCAAACCGCAAAGGCGCAAACATACCGGAAGGAAAAGACGAAGAAAACCAGCCGCAGCACCAGCACAAGTGGCAGCCTGGCAGCTCATTGACTCTTGTGAACCCGAGATGTCGCTCTTTATCTTCTTGGGTTACTTACAACTTGAACAATGGTGTAGATGGAAGAATATCAAAGAGAAGATGCAACTCTGCACAGGTAATTCTATCCATCTTATTCTGGTAAAGTATTTTGGCTGACCATGTGGAAAGCATGCGGTGCATGGTCGTGTGCTAACGATAACCACGTGGATTGAACCTGGATGTCTGCTGGGAAAAGTTGTATATTTCGATTTTAGCAACGTAAAATACTCTTAATAATACGATACTAAAACACTCATTCGGAAAAATATTGAGCCTCATTGTGAAAGATGGGTCCAGAGAGTTGTTATGTCGTTATTATGTTTCAAACTTGCATATGACATTTAGAGAACAAACGTTGGTGTGTATACAAAATGTTGATGGAAGGTTGAACATTAAAAGGTTTTTTGTGTAATCGTTTCACAGGATCCATGGGAGGAGAAGGCCTGAGCTGAGTCACCATAAAGGAGGCCATGCCTTAAACACCATGCGGCAGAGGTGAGGAGGAGCAGATGTATAGGCCTACAGTTTTTTTAAATTATTTATACACCTGTCAAGTGTACCATTTGAAGACAGCCAAATGAATAACACAGCAAGACCATATTGTATAAAATGTAATTTGAATTCAAGTATTTTGTGAATTTCTTAAGGGCTTTACACAAAAGATAGTTGGAAGACATGTAGCACGTTGAATTTAATTTTTACAGGATCAATTTCTCTGAGCTTACTGAGGATATGTGTTTTCCTACAGATGCCTTGTCTGAAGATGGGATTGTTGATCCGTATGTCACCAAGAGCAGAGACCTGCACAGGTAACTTGTTCCTATGAATACATTTATGAGTTGAAAGCATGGACGAATTCTGTTTTACTCTTTAAATAGTAAATGCAGTCAGACACCATGCGAAAGTATTGTTTTCACACACTGACTTAACAACAGGATAAGAATGCTAACTATGGCGCTTATTCTAATGTCAGAGTGAATACAGAAACATATAGGTATTCAAATGTTAGAATTCCGATATCATTCTATTAAAGGTGGGGTAGGTAAGTTTGAGAAACCGGCTCGAGATACTCTTTTTGTTATATTCCATGGAATGCTCTTAACATCCTGATAGCAATGAATATCTTAAGTGCTTTGACAAAAATCCATTAAAAAAAAATGTCATCTGTGGAAGCCGTAGTACTGTAAAAAGCACAACCAATCATTTTAGCTGGCCGGGCTAAAATAACTGGATGGCCTACCTGCCTGTCAGCCTTCCATCAGTGCACAAACTTAGCTCGTGCCCTCATTGGTCATATGCACGTTTGTGTGTTGGAGGAGGGGCTCTGTAAGGAAGTGGCAGATTTTGTCCGGCTTTGTATTTTCAAATTCTAGCGCACTCGAGCTGGTTTCTCCAAAATTACCTACCCCACCTTTTAATGGAGTCGGCAACAAACCAAGTCCACTTGATAAATAATAAAAAAATAGATTTTATTTTATTTTTAGCATTTTATGAAGCTGTTTCTAGAATGTTTTTTTAAATTTTATTTGATCAATTAAATGATGAGCACTACTCTCTGTAGCAATCGTAGGTAGAACTTAGTCATTTACAGAGCTAGGGGATATAGTTAGAGAGAAACTCACTGATATTGATGTTAAATACACAATTTAAAAAACGTGGGTATAATCCATATACAATCTATGGTATAATCCCATTCCTCCAGCTCAATATATTACAATGTCCATATCAAAAGATGTCCTAATAGTACATATGTGTGAGAATACCCTAATTTGTCAACAGAAAATGTATATCATAGTCCCTAATATCCCTTGTTCCTCTTCCAGCATTTCTTAGAAGGCGTGTTTGTGGAGGAGTGGAGTAATGCATGCAGCTGATCACCACAGCCCAATGAAACATGGCTGACGTCCGGATTGTGAAGGCCTGATGATGGTATGTTATGTAACGACAAAGTATAAATAAAAGTCACACTGAGGCATGGACGAATTCTGTTCCAGCTGTTCTGTGTTGGCTACAGTCAGACACCATGCAAAAGTATTTCTGACTTCTGCCTAATAACTGGGTGAGTGCTTCTCGGCCTCATCCAGCTGTGCAGGAAACAGTACAATTATAATCTTTGAAATACTAGATTCTGCTCTGCCAATATTCATGTTGGTGCTTTTCTGATATTTGATTTTCTATTTTAATTCTGCACAACAACCAGTCAAATATTTATAATTTCATGCTGTGATCGATATATTTCTGAATGGTTTTGCTTCCTTCTACCCACAGCTTCACAAGGAAAAAGAAGTGTCATGCTAAAAGCTAACACAATCGTGACTGAAGTTGTCTTTCAATCTGAAGGTTGTCAGTTTGATCCCAGCCCTGTGCAATCGATGGATCCTGAAACAGTGAATGTGTGACTTTGTAAAGACTTGATTCAAAATGGATACAGTCCATTTAACATGCATGTCACTTTTCTGTTTTTCTAATAAACTGGTCTTGTGTATAACATTTGTCCTGGAGTCCTTGTTCAAAATACAATTCAGGTATCTTAAAGGTCCCATGTCATGCTTTTCTCTGGTTATTACCTGTCCCCTTGTGTGTTATGAAGGTTTTTATGCATGTAAACGGTCTGCAGAGTCAAAAACCCTGAAAGTACAGCCTGTAGCACAGGGGTGCCCAACTTTTTTTCTTTTTTTAACAGAGCTACTTTTAAAGTTGCCAGTCTGCCGAGATCTACCAGTCCAAATAGAGGCGTAGCCATTACTGACAGCCTAATACCAGGTAAATACACACTTCTACTTGTATAAAACGGACCTTTGTACGATTAATACTGCAGATCCTTTCTTACCTCTTTCTAATCTACACACACACGTATTTAACTGAAGTTACACAACACGTCACATATTACAGTGGGTAATGTTTTCAAGAAACATTGAACAGTGCTGCCACATGACACAGGAAAAAAAAGAAAAGAGACTGAACCCTTTCTTTGCCATTATATAAAAATAGTGTTGCTACAAAAGTATAAATTAGGCTTACTAATGACAACTCGGGTCTGAAGCTACACAGCAATCTACTGCCAAAGTGCAATTTTTTTAAAACAACAAAAACACAATTAATAGAATCAAACCTTTTTTTGTTGCATTTCAATAGAGTTTAAAAATAAATGCCTATAAAATAGGATGCAAGAAACACTAGTTAACCTGAAATGATAATAGACTATCGTTTTAAGTTTGCATTCTTATACCATTTTGTACAATAATTATAATGAATAAGTTCCAACAAATTAAAACTTACAGCTGATAAATAACGGTATCTAACTTGAGTTTTTATTATGTCAAAAACCTGTTGAAATGCTACTGTTTTTACTATCTCCAAAAAGCTTCCAGGAATGCTTCTTTCACAACTTCGCCGTCTTTGAAAGACTTCAGGCTTGTTTGAGACGCGTTGCGGCTCGCCTCGAAAGTAGACGAGAATAGCCGATCGCAGCCGGTGGAGGTCTCAAAAAGCTCGCCTGAAGTCGGACAGCTCCGAGTCGGCTTCTTCTACTTCTGCTGCTGCTGCTTTGCCTTCTTCTTCTTCTTCTCTCGGTTTTTTGACGGATTGCAAACAACTTTAAGGTGCATACCGCCACCTCCGGAGTCGGCTTGACTCGGTTTGCATTTATAAAGAATGCACACGTGTTTAATTGTTAATGTCAGATATGTACTAAGTAAATACATTTGTTCCTGTTCAAGATTAGATTCAACCTTATTGTTATTGCACAGATTACAGGTACTGAGACAACAAAATGCAGTTTAGCTTCTAACCAGGAGTGCAACAAGCAGTAAAGTGAAAAGTAATGTACACAATCTACAGAATAAAAGATGGGAGAAGTGGATGATGAATAAACAATGAGGGGTATGAATACACTAGATATACACAGCAGCCTGTGAGCAGTATGAACAGTGTGTATGAATATGCTAAGATATATAAAGTATAAAAACGGTAAGCACTGCAAGTATAGTATTTAACATATAGATATTAATTTCATGATGATAAACATTGTGGAACAATGATGAAAAATGTGAATGGAAGTGGCGACGTAAAACTGACACCAAACAACAAACTTTTGCCGAGCCAATTGGAGAGTTTCATCAGCAGCACGGGGTAAAAACCACCAATGAGCGCTCAGCTCGAGATACCAGCGAGTCGTTTCCCATCAAGCATTTCGCCTCCGCAGCCCGTGGAGAGGAACTGCGCCGCCTCGCCGTGCCTTGCTCTCAAGGCTGCGGGTGTCTTTGTCCCGCGAGATTTCAACGTCTCATGTGAGCGAGCCTCCAGAGTAAAACTCTAACACAGTAAATACCTCCCCAAAACGCCTCGTTGGAGATTTCTCATTTTCTTCCTTGGGTACTCTGACGTGTGAATACCCAGTAGCCACGCCCAGAGCTATGGCCGCACCCTCTGCCAGCCTTTCACGAAACAAAGCTTCCCAAAACCTTTCAGCGATTCATGCCGGATATGTACAGCGTAGGGCACTGAAGAGTGATGCTGTTCCTACTTTGTTTGGACCAGTGGGAGATTCGGTACACAACCTGTAAGTATTCATTGTTGGTGTATTTATGATGTTTAAAATAAACAAGGTATCTACCACGACTGTTTAAATGGGTAAAAGTTTTTCGGAGTACTTCGTTGGATTGCTCTCCGCAGACCCATGCTCACAGCGTTATAAACCTTTTTCTTACTCAATATCAAGCCACACTTATTGTTTTTACTTCGGCTGTGAGTGTTTGTGTTTGCTCAGGATGAGTTTCGTGTGTGTCTGTGTATGTGCGAGCCTGTCAGCTTCTCGACCAATCAGAGCACACTGGGCTCACAGGGAGGGGGGGGGGGGCAGGAGCTCCAACAAGCCGTTCAGGACAGAGAGTGAATACACATACTTTACAGAGATGCTGTATGAGAAACCAATGTGAGTTTGGAAAATTGCACAGTATAAATCTATTTTAGTATACCTCAACAATGGAATTATGATCTGTAGAAATGGCCATGACATGGGACCTTTAATATCCTGAGCATAACAAATCCAAGTTTTAGCCAATAACAAGACTTAGGATTTTAAATTAAATGCACCTTTAATTAATAAATCCATAGCATACATTTTAAACTGCAATAAATATAATACTTCCTTCGACGCTGTCATCAGTATAGACAAGTAGTTCAGTACATCCTGCTTAATAATCAAAGAGCCACGCAGTACCCACACACACATATCTAAGTCCATGCCTTTTTTTAGGTTTACCATCTAATATCCAAGTCTGCCACTTGTTGGTTATTTCAAATGTTTTGCTTTAGCTGAGAAAAGTTCTGACCAGATGTGTCATTTATACAACCAGCAAAGCGTTCACTGATTCTATAAAACTGTAAAAAATAAAATCTGATCTTAAACATACATTGGTTTAGAGATGAGCTGGAACTATTTTATACAGATATTAAGATTGATGCCTATTGATAAACAATTTCCTTTTGGTAATGTAACAGGGTGGCTGCTGGCTCCATTCTCTTAAGACATGCATCAAAGAATAAGTACATTCTCAGGTTATACAGCTAACAATGGGTACATTTGACTTTCTATCTACATTTGTATGGCAGTTTGAGGTACTGTATATCAATTCCTCTAATAAATAATGCTGTATTTGAGAACTCATGAGCAATAAATGCTCTCCAGATTAAAGACAGACTTTAATTAACTTGTCTGGTGGTGATGTTTTGCCAGTTAATTTCCTTTATACAACAGAAGAGCACAATAAGCCAAGCTGAGTATAACCTCTGTCGCAGATCAGTCCTGAGCTCTTCACCAAATGTGTTGCACCGGCTCTTCGGCCTCGGCAGCCATCGACAGCAGGATGGCTTTGGGAGTGTTCTCAAAAAGTGCTGCTCTGTTCTGAGTTTGTCCCTTCTTAACCCAGTGGCCGTAGATCTTGAAAGCACAGGCGTCTATCAGCTTGCGGATTGGCTTGACGGCGTACGGGTCGCTCATGATCACCTCCTTGGTGACGGGCTTGGCACGCCGGTAGTTGCAGTAGATCCGCATCGTGGCGAGGACAGTCATGCAAATGACCTGAAGGAGAAAATGTGGGAGAAGTGAACTGGTGTCTAGATGTATTAAGGGTATATTACATTTGGCAAAGTGTATTTGACCGTCACTGAAGTAATGTTATGACACCCTATACAGACTCCTATTTGATAACACAAATATTTATGTTTAAGTGGTTGATGTAAATAAAGCTTGGTTGACTAGGTCAAATGGACAAAATAAAAAAAAGATATTGAGAAATAGCTAATCAAGGGAATAAACACAGGTGAATGCTGTGTTAAACTGCAGCAATACATTTAAAAATACTATTTAGAAAAATATTGAAAATAATAGTTTCCCTTACGTACGTATATTTAATCTAAGTGGTCAATCATTGTGTGACATTACATTTTAAAAGTGGTCCTCATGCACATCAATGAACATTTTAAACAAAATAATGCTTTGAAATGAAAATTAGCCGGATTTTAGCTTTGAGCTAATTTCCATCCGTAGTCCCGTCACATACATTGGGGGGGGGGCAGTCCATGTTAACATTTATAAAAAAAACACATACTTTTAAAAGACTTAAAATTGTCAAAACTCAAGAAATTGTGTTTATCAAGGATGGTACAGTGGTGGTATGAATTTGGCCTTCTGTCAAACACCTTGATAGCTCTCTTTTACAATTGTTCTATGGGTTTCAGGTTTGTGGCACAACCAAACGACCAGTTTGTAAAACAGTATTCAATGTGGGATAGAATCATACAGTGGAGGTATGACTTTGCAGCATTGACAGTTAAGAAAGGTCTAATTTGTTTAAAATGTTGCAAATTGAATTTAACGGTATTGGAGACTTTCTTGAGATGTTTCTTAAAAGTCAAGTTCGAGTCCAGTATGACTCCAAGATACTTGAAGTGGGGGAATAGTTCTAATTCTGCTCCATTTAAAAAGACATTGGATCCTTCGATTTTGACTGGTCGTTTACTGAACATCATGCATACTGTTTTTTTTGCATTTAACTGTAAGCAAATGTTGTTCAGCCAGTGTTGAACCTTGTCCAATGCATTTGAGAGACAGGTTGTGATTATTTCAGTATTTTTCCCGTGTACAAAGATGACCGCATCATCGGCATACATTTGTATATTAAAATCAGGACATACATTAGGCAAGTCATTAATGTACAGAGAAAACAGTAGTGTTCCAATAATGGAACCTTGTGGAACCCCAACAGGGTTCCCAAGGTAGGGGGATTTGGTACCGTTGACCAAAACACACTGTTTTCTGTTCTATAAGTAAGACTTAACCCACTGTATTGAATCTGCAGAAAAATTGAAATAAGTCAGCTTTGTAAGGAGCACTTGGTGGTCAACAGTGTCAAAAGCCTTCCTGAGATCAAGGAAGAAAACACCTACATATGGGCTTGTGTTCAACATACATTTAACCTTTTCCACAAAGACACAGTTAGCTGTCTCAGTGGAGAGGTGAGCGAACTGCATTGGGTGGAGTGGAGCGAAACCTTTATCTAAATGTTTGGTGATTAGTTTTGACACCCATTTCTCAGCTATCTCAGAGACACAGGGGAGGATGCTGATTGGTCTGTAATTGGACATCATTGCCTTATCCCCAGATATAAAGATCGGTGTCACCGTGGCCACCTTCCAGGATGATGGAACTTCCATCGTGCTAATAGATTGATTTACTAGCCTACTAATTGGTTTTATTAGAACGTCAATATGTGTCTTTATAAGCTCATCCAGAATGCAGCGGCTCGTCTGGTCTTCAACCTTCCTAAATTTTCCCACACCACGCCACTCCTCCGCTCCCTTCACTGGCTTCTGGTAACTGCTAGAAATCCACTTCAAGACAATGGTACTTGCGTACCATGCTGTGAATGGATCTGGCCCTTCCTACATCCAGCACATGGTTAAACCGTACACCCCAGCACGTTCACTCCGCTCTGCATCAGCCAAACAGCTCGCTGCAACCGCACAGCGAGGGGAACCCAAGTTCCCATCAGCAAAAACAAGTCGGTTTGCTATCCTGGCTCCAAAATGGTGGAATGAGCTCCCCATTGAAATCAGGACGGCAGAAAGCTTACACATTTTCCGGCGCAGACTGAAAACTCATCTGTTTCGACTCCACTTTGAGCGATAGAATTGCTAACAAAGCACTTATATATTATAAAGGACTGGCTTATCTAAAGCCAGTTGAGTAGCACTTGAAATGTTTTAGCTCTATGAAACCTGATGTAATTCTGTTTTCTTCAAGTTTGTATTTTGTTGGTCGAACGCACTTATTGTAAGTCGCTTTGGATAAAAGCGTCAGCTAAATGCAATGTAAAAAAAATTAAGTTGGTGTCTAAATTATCTGCATCCCTAGCCTTAGAACCTTTTAACCCTAAGATTATAATTTTTACCTCCACCTCTGTGATTTCCTCCAGGTCAAAAACTGGATGTGTATCCACAGTAGGGCTAGGTGAGACCTCAGATGGCGGGAAGAGCTTTGTGATGTCCAGAGCACTATTTATAAAATACTAATTTAGAGAGCTGGCCAACACTGCAGGGTCTTTTATCAGGGCATCATTGATTTTGAATTCTAGAGCATTATTTCCCAGGTTCTTATGTTTACCTAATAGTTTATTTAGGATTTGCCAAACGTTTTTACTGTTACCTTTCGCACCTTCAATTATATTGATGAAAAAGTTTGCTTTGGCCTGTCTTATTGTTTGAGTTACCTTGTTACGAGCATGAGTGAATTTCTGTCTGTCAGTGGATAGTCTGGATTTTAAGATCTGCTTTAATAGTTGGTCTCTAGGTTTAATTAAATTCCTGCACTGTAGATTTAGCCAGGGAAGATGATGTTCCTTCCTGTCCCTAACTGACCCTCTCCTTGAGAAGGAAGACATTGTATCATTAATTTGAGATATAAACAGATTACTGTTTTCACCAATGTCTTCAGAGGACAGAGTGTCCCCTCAATTAATAATTTTCACTGCCTTCATAAAACGTTGTTGCAGGTTTTTGGGGATGAAGCGAGAACCGAAGGCAGGGGTTTTAGCTGTGGCCATGAACCTTTTTTGTGTGAGTTTCCTGGCAAAAAGAACAAGATTATGGTCAGAAATACCAGTCATGAAGTTGTAGGTTTTAACTATTCTGTCAGCTTTGTTTGTAAATAATAAATCTATCATAGTCTTGGAGGTTTTGGTTATTCTAGTCGGTTGATCCATTAGTTGTATTAAGTTGTGTTTATCCGTGATCCGTTTTAAGCTTTTTCTATTTTGTTTGTCATTCCAATTGATATTAAAGTCTCCTACAATAATTAGCTCTTTGTTGGAGTCACAGGAATTCAGCAGGAGTTTTACCTGGTCATAGAAATCCACCTTTGCGGTGGGTTGTCGATACAGGCAAATCATGTTGAGGGACATTTCCTCAGATAGTGTGATTTCCACACAAACACAATCAAATTCAATATTAGCTGGGAGTGCAATCTCCCTACAAGTAAAGGTATTCTGTGGAGTCTATTTTTATATAACATTAGAAAGACTGATTCTTATTATTACATTATAAGCTTATTGTGCTAATGTATGTGGCTGTGACTTTGGAATAAATAAAGTATTTAAGTTGTGATAGGGAGGACAGGAACGCGGGGAAAAGTTATATGAGAAAGTGTTTAGCTTGCAATATTGAAAGTAGCAAGGTCATGTGCAGAGACGGAGAGAATACAAAGAGGTAGTCAGAACAGCACATCGCACCGGCCTTGACTTTGTATGGGAGCCGCGCTCCCCCACAAAGCTAGGAAGCAACATTATGGTTTTCCGCTATATCTGAAGAAACTTTAGAGAAAACAAATTACGTATGATAGAGACAGAGTGCCAAGAGACTCTATCTGTCTGTGCACCAACCAAAGAGAACCAAGTCTAAACCGCGGTATCTCTTCATCTAGTCATGACCAATCATAAATGTACGGGCAACGCCCTGTGTAATAAAATGTATTGTCGCACGAGGTTCGAGGCTCTTTACGGATTTGGGGGTTACAGATTACAGCTTTGCTGCCTGTGATTCCCAAAGACGTGATGAGTCCCTGGCCAAGTCATATATATTGTTTGCTCTCTTTACAATAAATAGTTAAACTTAGAAGTTGTCTGTCATTTCTGGAATTCTGAAACCAACAATTCCTCACATAAAGCAATACACCCCCTCCTTTTTCCTTCAGTCTGTCCCTCCTAAACACATTATATCCTGACATAGATACAAGAGTGGATGGTGACGACTGTTTTAGCCAAGATTCCGATATTCCCAAACAGTCAATATTGGACTCAAGGAGGAGATGTTCTAGCTGTTCATGTTTATTGCAGATGCTGCGGAAATGTAAATGTCCACTGAATAGTCCCTTCGGCTTGCATCAAGGATCCCACACTATTTGAGCTTGATTCACTGTTTGAAACATTTTTGTGCAACGGTGTTTTTTAAATACAGAATTTCTAGGCTTTACCTCGGAGCCGTTGTTTACAGTGGAGCAGTCAAAGCTAGCTAGGGGTACCATCTCTCAAAAGATCATAACACTTAGTTTCCAGTCAAGCCATACAATACACATAATGCTGTTAGCTTTATTGTTGCTAATTGTTTGTGGTTACATTATGATATGGGCCTGTTTGACACATTGAAACATCTAAACATGTATTGCAGGCTGCATAAATGTCAATGATTATTCAAGTGACAAACTTTAACGTCTCACCTTGAACCGCCTGTATGGAGTGAACTGTCGCACTTCATTCACCACATACTGTGAGAAGAACGAGTGGTTGAGGACGTCTGTAGCTGTGTATCGCAGCTTTGGGTCCACCACCAGCATCCGAGAGATCTGAGGAAAGTAATATAAACCCTTAGTCAAACACACTAAGTATTGTTACTTAATCCAAGCTGCAAAAGCAGACGTGGAAAAAAAACGCCTACCAAATCTTTCACAGTGTCTGAGCGGTCTTCCCACTCTGGTAAAGAGAAGTCGTAGCTCCCTGATAAAATCATACGCAGCATCAGCATCTGCTTCCTGTGCCAGAAGGGCGGAGAGCCTGCAAGCAGTGTGTACATGATGACCCCTGAACTCCATCTGCAGGTAAACAAGGAGAACATCAACATACATGCAACATCTCCATTTTATCTTCTGTATTTAAAGAGCCAAAATGGAAAAGGGAAAAAAGAAAAACAAGAAACAAACACGTTTTGAAAGTCTAAACAAACCCACCTTATAGATAACTTTTATGTTTAATTAAGTGAAAGTTTAAGACCAGCAATTTTATTGTTAAATTACAGCATGGCAGTGGTGGAGTATGGTGTATTTAGTAGAAGGGAAGGACAGTTGACAGTTGAAGCTTGCCGGCGGGCATGTCTAACGCTCGATCAACAACCAATCACATGAATCTCCCGCCCCGGACACACAAGCAGCGGTTTGATTCGCTAGAGCTTGTACTGGCATATGATTTGATTGGCTGACGCTTCCGTCGAAGCTTCGAAAGTTGAACATTGCTCAACTTTTGAAGCGAGCAACGCGAGAAAAGCGAAGCGACGGAACCACAATGTAGTTCGGCAAAGTGTGACGTCACGTGTTAAGCTAGTTTAGCATCGGGAGAACCGACTACGAGGGAAGCTAAAGCTACGCTAACAAGGACCTAAGCTAAGCTACTGAAGCTACAAACGAAAAAGCCATGGCGAATAGAACCACGAGGAAGAGCAAGTGGCCCACGTTCGACGGGAAAGCAGAAGAGTATGAGCTCTGGGAAGAGAGGATGCTGTGTTGCATGCACAGAGTGGGATTGAAGGAGACCATCCTTCGAGCACCCGCTGGAGAGCTGACCGCGGCACTGAGGGCTCAAGACGACAAGCTCAACGCTGACGCCTTTTGTGAGTTAGCGCCGGTACTCGACAATACCAGTTTAGGCCTGATATTCAGAGACGCCGAAGGACAAGGGCCGAGAAAGGCTCAGAATATTAAGCGAGCACTATATTGGAAAAGGCAGACCCCGGATCGTCACCTTGTACATAACCATGACTGCGCTGAAGAAAGCTGATAATGAAACGGTGACAGAGTACATTATCCCAGCTGAGCAGATCATTACGGCACTCAGGAGCGTGGGAGAAGCACCGAGTGAGGGACTAATGATGGCGATGGTTATGCAGGGTTACTAATGGTGACACACGGTGACAGTGAAGTAACGTTGGGATAGTTCAAGGCGAAGTTGAGGAACTTCGAGGCCTCAGAAGATTCAGCCCCAGCCTCAGACGAGACGAGCGAGAGGGTGCTGAGGGTCCAAGCAGCGACGAAGAGAAAGCCCGCCAAACGATTCATCCCCAAGAGAGAAAGGCCATCGGAAAGATGACCGCAGAAATGAAGTCTGGTGTAGCTTTTGTAAAAGAAAAGGGCACACAGACAAAGCGTGCACAAAGAAGGACCGCGGTGATGCCGCTCGGTGCGCGAGCATGCCAGATGGTACCGGAGAAGCTGCGGGAGGAGATGACTACATCCTCAAAGTGCGAGCTGAAGAGACCAGCCTACAGAGACAACAACTACAGACCCACAGAAAAGGATTGATCGTGGACACGGGAGCGCCGTCCCACATCATCAACGATAAGAACAAATTCAACATTTTTGACAGCACCTTCAAGCCGGAGAGACACAGCATGGAATTGGCAGACGGGAAGCGTACCTACCTTCGGGGTGGCGCGAGGCAGAGGAGAAGCAGAGATGAAGCAGAGATGTGTATGATAGACAGCGAGAGACGACGGTGTAAAGTGACTCTGAAGAATGCACTATACATCCCATCGTACCCCCAAGAACTCTGCTACAGCTAACGGCGCCAAGGTGTTCTTCAACGAAGGTAAAGATGTTCTGATGTTACCGGATGGTACCAGGTTTGACATTTATGTATGTAAGAACATGTACAGAGTGTGATGTTGAAGATAAGTGTCATGTCAGCGATGATATCCAAATGTGGCATGAGATGTTTTAAAGCTGCAGGATGTAACTGTAGGTATGCATATTAAGGGTACAAAGCGTAAGCCTGATAAATATTGCACAGTATGCAAAGAGGAAAAGTTTACCCAAACGAGAAACAGAGATCTGACCGATAAAGTAAACACACCACTTGAGTTGGTGAACATTGAGCTGGTCCAGTTAACAACGAGTCCATAAATGGCTTCAGGTATATGCAGTCATTTACAGATGTGTGTACAGGGCCAGTGTTTGTTTATTTCCTGAAAGCGAAGAGTGATGCAGTTCAAGCCACTGAGAAGTATCTGGCAGATGTAGCTCCCTATGGGACTGTGAAATGCATTAGATCAGATAACGGGACTGAGTTCACTTACTAGTAAGTAGTTTCAGACACTATTGAGAAAGAACAAGATCAGACATGAGGCGTCTTGTCCTTATTCCCCACATGAGAACGGGACAGCTGAAAGAGAAGGGCGCACTCCTTTTGAAATGGCCAGGTGTATGTTTATTGACAGTGATCTACCTAAAAACCTTTGGCACTATGCCATTCAGGAAGCAGCCCATACCAGAAACCAGTGTTTTAATAAGCACACGGGCACTACGCCATATTCAGCACTGACAGGGAAAAAGTGTAACGCACGTTGAAGCTTGCCGGCGGGCGTGTCTGAAACTCGACCAACAACCAATCACATGAATATCCCGCCCCAGACACACAAGCATGCGGTTTGATTGGCTAGAGCTTAAACTGGCATATGATTTGATTGGCTGACGCTTCCGTTGAAGCTTCGAAAGTTGAAAATTGCTCAACTTTTGAAGCGAGCAACGTGAGCAAAGCGAAGCGACGGAACCACAATGCAGTTCGGCAAAGCGTGACGTCACCCCATTCAAAGTGAACGGGCAGAAGCGTTGAAGCTTCAACGCAAGCCGCCGTGTGGACGGGCCGTAACTTAGCTAGGATGCATAAGTTTGGAGCTGTGTGTTATGCGTACCAGCATGACAGGGGGAAATTAGACACTATGTGTGAGAAAGGACGTTTTGTAGGGCATGACAAGGGAAGCCCCGCCCTATCTAGTTAACGACCCCGACAAAAAGAAAGGTGCAGAAGCACAGACGAGTAAAGTTAATCACCAGCACAACTTGTGATAGTGAGACTCAGACACAGTCGCTAGAACAGGATTCGGAGGAAGAGGGAGTAAAGGCCCCACAGCCTAGTGTACTGAGCACAGACTAACGCTCCACAGTCAGCACCAGAGGATTATGGCGAACAACACCCTAGGGTGGCGTCACATGCCTCAGACAGTGGGAGATATCCCAGTAGGGAGCGCAATACCCCAGAGTACTTGAGAGATTATACTCAGGAAGATAATGATGAAGATGATAAAACACTCACTAGTACAGATTATTTTTAAAGAGCAGTTTGCGGTGTACCTCTGATCTTTTAAAGAGGCCATGACATCGACTGAGTCAGAAAACTGGGGAAAAGCGATGGATGAGGAAATTAAGTCTCTAGAAGACAATCAGACTTTTACCGTGACAAAATTGCCAGAGGGCAGGAAAACAGTGGGAAGTAAATGGGTCTATTCAGTTAAGATAGACGTTGACGGACACAACAAGTACAAAGCTAGGTTCGTAGCGAAAGGATACAGTCAGAGGGCGGGGATAGATTACGGGGAGACGTTCTCACCAACAGCCAACCTGACAAGTGTACGTGTATTAATGCAGAAGGCAGCCCAAGAGGATTTGATTTTACACCAGATGGATGTGAAGACAGCCTACCTGCATGCACCCATCGATCACAACATTTACATGGAACAACCTGAGGGTTATGTAAAGGAGGGAGGAAAGCTAGTGTGTACGCTAGAGAAGTCATATTTACGGCCTGAAGTAGTCAGGGCAAAATTGGAATACGATATTGCATGAATGCTTAACAGATGACAATTTTACACAGAACCCGGCAGACCACTGCGTGTACTCCAAGGAGTCTAAAGAGGGGAAAGTAATAATTGCTATCTGGGTCGATGATCTTATCATCGCAGCCAGCAACACCAAGATTTTAGAGAGAGTGAGCATGCTTTCCACAAAATTTAAAATGAAGGATTTGGGGAGATTAAACCATTTTCTGGGCATGGATTTCAGTCAGTCTGACGGCTGTGTGAACGTATCACAAAAAAGATATGTGGAAAAGATACTGGAACGTTTTGACATCCAGGAGTGTAGGGTAAGGCAGACACCTTGTGACCAAAAGTTAGACTACACTGAAGATGCACCTAAAATGGTGGATGTGAAGAAATACAGAGAGGCTGTTGGCAGCCTCATTTATTTGACTACCTGTACACGTCCAGACCATAGGTCCAGACTTATGTTTCGTGGTAAGCAAGTTATCACAATATTTTTGCTGAACCGACAGATGAACATTGGGTTACAGTAAAACACGTTTTGCGTTATCTCAGGGGTACTGCAGACGAACAGCTTTGTTTCAGAAAAAGCAACGAGAAACTAGGCCTATAGCCTACGGGCGTATAGTGACGCTGATTGGGCTGCAGACAAGACCAATAGACGCAGTATGACAGGGTATTGTGTGAGCATGAGTAAGGACAGCTCACTAGTCTCTTGGAAAACCAAGAAACAGCCTACAGTAGCGCTTTCCACATGTGAAGCTGAGTATATGGCTCTAGCTCTAACAATACAGGAGTGTATTTACTTGGAGCAGCTACTGGAAGGGATACACACATACGTGTATAAGAAAACAGTTGTAAACGAGGACAATCAGGGGACAATAGCCCTTGCTAAAAATCCTATGTATAGACAAAGGTGTAAACACGTGGATATCAAGTACCACTTCATAAGGTCTGGTCCACCATAAGGCAGGGAAAGATGTTACTGGTTTATTGTCCTACAGACGAAATGGTTGCAGATGTGATGACCAAGCCTGTTTCCAAACTGAAGCTGAGGAAATTTGAAGGGATCATGTTTGGTGTGTAAAATATGTTGAAAAAGTCCACATTTGGTGTGTAAAATGTGTTGAAAAAGTCCACATTTGAATATGTAAAATGTGTTGAAGAAGCCCACATTTAAATCGTTTGTACCATATTTTTGCTTTGTTAATTAAATATGAATACAGTAAGCACATAAGTGGGAGTGTTGAGGTATAACCATAGACTGTAAACACACATAATTATAATATACGTCTAAATATGTATTAAATATATATACGTTTACAAATATATATATATATATATAATGTCACGGAACACAGCCTCGCTTTGTCCCGCCGTAAAATCGGCAGAGCTGCAGCTGAGAAAAGATTGAGTGTGTGTGTGTGTGAGGAAGTCCACATTGGCCCATTTGGACCAATCCACGGACTTAACGTAACGGCTCCGCGGACGTAACGTCACAGCTCCACGGATTGGTCCATTTGGGTTCCTGTACCCAGGAAGAAAACAATGGAAAATGAGAAATCTCCAACGAGGCGTTCTTTGGCAGCATAGACAGGTTTTTTCTGTGCTAGAGTTTTACTCGCTACAGGGTGTACTTTGAGGGTTTGTGACTTTGCAGACCGTTTACATGCATACAAACCTTAACATACAAGGGGACGGGTAATAACCGGAAAAGCATGACATGGGCCCTTTTAAAGATAAATAAAAAGGTTAACATTTCTAACGAAGGTTATCATAACATCCTCTTATGTGCAAACTCACTTTTTTCATGATTCAAGGAAAATAATCACAACCTTAAAAGCAAGCCGACCGAGATCGTGAAGTAGATTTCCAGGCAAGAAGTATCCTACTTTTGCCATGAATATATGAATATGATTATTCTGATCATAAGTGTAAAAGTGTAAGCAAGTTATATTTAGGATAACTTTGCTTATTGTAACTTCTCTTAAAATATATACTGTATACGGCGCAATAGGATCACACTGTTGCAGAATTTGTGTTAGCATTGTTTATAGTCATTTGCTCAGAACAACTTGCTTGTCTCTGCTCACTCACATGTCCACAGCAGTACCGTATCCCTTATGCCCCCCGTCCATGGAGCACTGGATGATCTCAGGGGCCAGGTATCCAGGGGTCCCACACACCTCTGCATCACAAGACACGTCAAACACGTCAACGTACAGTAACCACATTTATAAAGCTTAAATAAGCTATTTCTGAGAGTGCACTTTAATCTGATGTGTGTTGATGGAAGGAGAAGTAGTCAGTAGAATTACATTTAAAAAATAGTCAAATCTAAGTATTTTAGTGGTAAATAACTTTAAGTAGTACTTAATTAATAACAAATCCTGACCATAACCACCCTTACAAAATAATAATTATCATGTGTATTAGTTTCTTTTGACTTAGCAGTTCCCACTGCTAATGATGCTTTCTGAGTCTTATCTGAAAGGTCAGTGTGTGTCTGAGACTTCAGCAAATAGATCTGAGTGTCCTGTTGCACCGTAACCTTTGTGAGAGCAGCTCAGACCGCCAGCAACTGCTGATACTGCACTGTAGGTTGTAAACAGCATAACTCTAATAGAGAAGGACATTGATGTATCCTGGGCTGAGTATGCGGGGACTGGTAGTGTGATTAGTGCATGGGATTGTGTCCAATATTGTTAACTGCTCTGAATATGTCAGTATCAGCCATTTGATCACTTTTGGAACTTCTTTTACAGTGGTATCAAAATGTAGAAATGCTAATTTACAAGTAAAAGTCCTCAATATTTTACTTTTAAGTTCACTACTAAAATTACAAAATCATTAGCAACAAAATATGCCTTATGTCCTAGAAGTAAAATGACTCATTATGCAGAATAACTCATATTAAATGAGAAAGGTTGCAGCTGGTAAAGTAAAGGGGAGGCTTTCAATATATTTTTTATTTTACCTTTATTTAACCAGGATAGGTCTCATTGAGATTAAAAATCTCTTTTTCAAGAGAGTCCTGTACACGGCAGTATATATACTGCTGTGTACATTGTGAACTTCACCAAAGGACCAACAAAAAGCTTATTTTACCCTAAAATAATGCAAGAAAAGTAATTTCTCGATAAGATATTTTCTACTACATCTACTAATCTGAAAAGTAACTAAAGTAGAGGAGATTGAAAGTACATTATTTTCCTCGTAATTACAGAGGTATGAAATAAGAAGTACCACAAAACTCTACTTAAGTAAATGGCACCTGTCCAACCCTGCGTGTTACTCATAAATGACCTTAAATGTATTCTACTATTGTGATTGTTTTCATAATTAGTTTCCATTCAAGCTTTCGCCGACCTTTGAGTCTCTGTCCCGGCTGGACTTGCACAGCGAAGCCAAAGTCTGTGAGTTTGATTTTCATGTCGTCATCTAACAGGATGTTCTCAGGCTTCAAGTCGCGGTGGACGATGTTCTGGTGGTGGAGGTACTCCACCACCTCCAGCAGAGGACGCATGATGTTCCTAAAACCAACACGCACCAAACTCATAAGGATTCTTTCTGATAGAAATAAGATAATTCACAGCTTTTGTATTGGTACATTTCTCACTGACCTTGTTTCCTTCTCACTCAGAGTAACTTTCTCTGTGAGGTAGTCAAAAAGTTCACCCCTCTTCATCCTGAATTAAATAAATACAAACATTTGAGGATTTTGGATAGATGTGAGTCATGAAAAACTTGAAATTGGACACTTACAGGTCAAAAACTAGGAAGAAGAAGGCTTTTGATTCATAGCAGTCTTTGAGCTGTACTGGAGAGGAGAGAGACATTGGAGTAAAAAAAAAAGGGGGACTGATTCACTTGATAGGTGGATCAGTAGAAAACAAAGGCCATCAATAACCACAACTCTGGAAGGTCAACAAACTCTTTAGGCTTTGTGAGGGTTTCATAAGATTATTAATTATTGCAACCAGTTTTAATAGAATAATTTGAGGGTAGTGAATGTGCTTACTGATGTTGTGCTGTCCGCAGACTTTCTTCAGGATGTCGATCTCCTTCGCCGTGGCCTCTCTGATCTCCTCCATCTCCTGCGGGGTCACCTTGTCCGAGGGGGTGATGTCGATGATCTTCACTGCGTACTCCTGAGACGTCCGCTTGTTGATGCAGCGACGCACCACGCTGCTTACTCCCCTGAGGAAGAGAGAACACTTTTAAGTTAAGCGGGATGTTTGTGAAGTGTACTAGAGTAACTGAACCCACTTTCCTCAGATCCAGTGACCTCATGACATGGATGTGTGAAAGAGAGTAAAGTTACATAATCTAACAGCGTGCCCTAAAAGTTACATAATCTAACAGCGTGCCCTAAATCCCTCTCAACACTGAACCTTTGTTTATTATGGAAGGTAATGAATGAAGCCTCCTCCAACACTGGGGACAAAAAGACAGAAAGGGAGCCCTGCCACTGCTGACATTACTCTTGGACTTCTGGGAAACTTCTGGGAAACCCTTTGGCTTGTGTTTTAAGCATTCTGGGAAACTTCTGGGAAACCCTTTGGCTTGTGTTTTAAGCGTCCACAACAACTGTGTCCCAATCAAATGAAATTACTACAGTTCAGTGAGCTGTATTCAATTGTATTGTGCTTTTGAAAAGAATAAAACATGTTGGATTACAGACCATCTTTACCATACTAACCAATAAATGTAGGCCCAGTGGTTGTGCTTGTGTCTTCTTAATGGATAACTGTACATTATATGTATTGCAAAATAAGCATCCTAGTACTAGACTTGACAATTTTAAGTCTTTTAAAAGTATGTGTTTTTTTAATAAATGTTTACATGGACTGATTTGTGTGTGAGGGACTACGGATGGAAATTAGCTCAAAGCTAAAATCCGGCATGTTTACGTTTTAAAGCATTATTTGTCTTAAATGTTCATCAATATGCATTGTCCCTCTTCAAATAAACGATTTTATATCAAATAAGTATTAAAAAAAAACTCCTGGTACTTGGATGGGTTAAATGGAGAGAACACATTTCACTATGTGTGCTGTGTGCTCTGCATGTGTGACCATTGAGGGTTATTTTTTTTTTTTAAATGATTCACTTTTTTTGCAGAGAGTTGGATAAGAATATTGAAACACTTTTGTATCTTTTTGTACATAAAGCAACATCCAGCGGCTAGTTATAGCCTAGTTTAGCATTAGCACTGGAAACACTAAAACTATATTTGATTAAACTTGTTTATCATTGCAGTAGTCTGACTCTGTGTGAAATGTATCTTTATGGAGCAAAATGAAGTTGTGCATTTTGGGAGCAGGATTTTTCTTGATTTATTTGGACACTACCACAGTCCCAATTACATAAAATTGTCCAGTAACTCATAAGAAAAGAGAAATATCAAGTATAAGCTAAATATTGACCCGCAAGCTCAATACAGTCTATATTCCTGAACCTCTGGTTGGGAACTCCCGCTGCCAGCTAATGAAAGTCTTTACAAACCTGCCCAGAATCTCCTTGGACTCGTACTTCTCGTAGAACTCCTGGGCTCCCACCCAGTCGGGGACCTCCTCATCTTTGGTCATGATGTCTGTGATGCTGCTGCAACACTTTTAGGTGTGACAGTTCTATCAGAGACGAAATAGCACCAATTATAAAATGACTTACTGTGCAGCAGAAGAAGCTCTCCTATTTTTTTTCTGCATGAATGATCATTGCTGATTCATTTATGTACAAGAAGCCCTTTGATGTTAAAAGGTCACAGTACGGCTCTTTAACTGAGCTGCAAAATGAATCTGCCACTGTGTTAATGAGGGCTTCTTTGAGTCACATGATGATGCAGAAATGGCAAGTGTTTGGTAGTTGCATCTTCTCAAATTGAGGATTTTGCTGGTCTTTTCATGTTTATATAACAATACATATGATTGATGTACTTAACTATGATAATTTCACCTGCAAATGGTTAGCACATTGAACTGCTGGACATTTATAGATGTCACTTTAGGCTCTGAGAATGTCTATATTTCTTTCTGGCATTTCATATGATCATGTGCTTCTAGACATGCCTGCCCTTAAACAACCTAACAACGCTTTACTGACCAACATGGCTTTCTTGTGGTCTTGCTATTAAAGGGACTCATTTCATGTCAAGGTTAGAGAAGATGTATAATGAATGGAATCTATTACCTGATTTACCAGTCTAAATGACATGACCACTTCTACAAGTTTCTACAGTCAAAATGTTAAACTTCAGTTCTGTCTCATCCAAGTTGATTGCAACGGATAATAAGCTAAAAAAAACTGTTGAGGATCTAAACCTGATGTCACAGCCGACCTATCAAATGGTGTTGACTGATAATGTCAAATGCCACGAGTGAAATACATCTAATGCGCTGTCACTATTTGACCTTTAGCTGCCTCCAGACAGTAATAATAAAGTAATTAATTCAATGTAAAATCTCTCGGTCACTCACCGTGTCCCGTGTCGGTTAGTCCCTGTTATAAATTAGATCCATTATTGTCAGTGGGTCTGATCACAAGGACGCACGCGGAGCTCCAGTCAGACCCCGGTGCTGAGTGTGGGGCTGCTGCCATGGCTGAGGGTGAGCCTTAATGTCAGATGCCAAAAATAAATAATTGCTTCCACAGCAGCAGCAGCTCACTCTGATCGCACAAAACAGAGCCATGAAATAACATCCTGCAGCTCCTGCCCTCGCCATGAGACATTGAGAGGGAGAGGGAGAGGACTGTCCTACATTACTAACAGCTCCACATTTAACTCGTGGATATACACTGAGACTGACTGGAGTGACATGGCAGGTGTGAAACCTCTGAGGCATCTATTTATAGATATATTTTCTTAGAAAGTACAGAGTAAGAATAACCAGGCATTGAAATCATTGTTTTTTTGAAGCGCTTTATTGTTTTAAAACCTAAACTGCAGACCTCCATCATCCAGAAGGCAGGAACGGTTGGTTTTTACAAGGTAGCATGATCAACAAATGCAGTTCAGTTATTTAAATTAAAAGCACTAAAGCTAATGAAAAACACTCACAACTGAAATTAACATGCAACACGATATATAAACATTATTTATACTACTGTTACTTCCAACTCTACAGCATTGTCCTGAGAATGAACACAATAATAATCAAATGTCAAAATAAAGTATGTTTATTAATGTTTTAAGAATCAACACCCTAGTACTATTGATCAAGCATGACTGCTAATTTGACTTTGTGTGCGCTCTGCTTCATTCTCCAGGATGTTATCTCAGTCTCACGACATACCTGTGGAGAAAAGAAAAGTTTATTTAGACAAGTGGTAATACTGCTTTAATAATAATAATTTGACCAATTTACCACAGACTAAGAAAACACTCCTCTACATATCTTTGCATTTTAATGACTGTTTTTAAATGCCATTTTCTTAATGTCTTTCATTTTTGTAAAGTACTTTGATTTGCCCTGTTTGAAAGGTGCTTTATAAATAAACTTGCCCCCATTGGCCACACTGTGTATTGCAACACATTACATCACACACATGATGCTAAGTTATTTGGCTATGACGTCTGGGTGACTCAGTGCTGATGTAATGCTTCCTATTTTGTTATGAAATGAGAATGTCAGTCTTTCAAAACAGATGAACAAAATAATAATGCTACAATTACATAAGTGGTACAAGATTAAAGCGTGGGACAACCTTAGAAGTCATGTCAGGATTATCCTTCCCAAAATAACTTTATTCACAGTATTATCCTAAAAAATACAAACACTGTTAAAACTCTTAAAGATGACACTTACTGGAATTATTTGTATCTTACTCTCTTTAAAGAAACATATATGCTTTTATTGCATCACGGATATGTCACACCATTTTTTTGGTAAAAAACTTAAATAGAGTGGTCTCAAATCATAAGATCTTCCTGCATTAATACACACACAAAAAATATATATATATATAACAGCCCATTGTGTAAGTCGGTAACTCGTGAATTTTAAAAGATATTTTATTTTTTATTTCTTTAAAATGATAGTGAGTTCCACAGCTTTTTCCAGTCACTCATGTAATGTTACTCAAGATTATCCTGATAATAAAAAAACACATCAATCAGTGATTGTGTATTTTACCCTGGTCCACAATTACACCCTTAGTGCCCAATCCCTATGCCAGACACACATATCAACAAGCATTAAATCCACCTTTGGATCAATTCCAT
The DNA here is from genome assembly GCF_949606895.1 of Notothenia rossii. NCBI lineage: Eukaryota > Metazoa > Chordata > Actinopteri > Perciformes > Nototheniidae > Notothenia > Notothenia rossii. The sequence continues at coordinate 79,251,501 of NC_136902.1, read as the reverse complement.
TCAACTCACCATAGTTAGACTTGCACTGTTTGAGCACCTCGCTGAAGCCCTCGCAGAGCTTGTAGTCGTGCTGGTTCTGGGCACACTCGATGAACTGTTTGAGCTCATAGGAGCAGGCCTGCTGCTGCTGAGGGGCCTCCTGCTGGTACATGGAGGACTGTGGCTGCTGCTGGTACATGGGCTGAGCCGGGTACTGCTGGTTCTGCTCCTGAAGGACACAAGGCACATGACGGGACTCATTTACTTTGATTAAATACATGGTTCACATAAATCAGACCTCCGAATAACACAACTTAAGTTGGTAGCCTACAAAGTAAGCTACTATGTGTGATGGAAAGTTCTGAAGCAATGGAGACGAGACTCGGAGCGACACGGAGAGAGCTGGTACTTTGATGGCAAACACTGATGGTTTATTTGGAGCTTCGGCCGGAGAATTCACAAGACATGTGCTGTGCCACGAGGTGATACAGCGGTTGCCAAACCAATTCTGGAGATCTCTACCCCAGACCCCTGTATTTAACTTGTTCTGAGAGAATAATCAACATTGTGCATAACAAGATAAAACAGGCAAAGCACTATAACTCCTCTATCAGCTGACGCTAACAGGCAGGAATAGGGGCACAAAACACAGAGCACAGCAGCTCAAGGTTGCAGGCCTGTGCTCAGTGAGGCCAGTACAAACTGATAAAATGGGTCACAGGTGTGGGACTAGGAACAGATTTCCCCAACACTATGTGATGTTTGTTCATCATTACTTTGCCTCTTCCAAACAACCCCCAAACACACCCACACCTGTTTTTGTCACCGCTACCTAACATGTTCCAGACACCCTAATCAGATCTTCATTATTCCAGCTTTACCACCGGCTAAACCAGGGTTTATTTACCTGATATGTGACATCAGGCTTGGCAGACTCTGAGTTTCCTCCTCCTCCACCTCCAGTCATGGCGTTGCCGATGACGTGTCCGACTGCAGATCCCACTGCCACTCCAGCTGCTGTAGTCGCCATCTGGGCGAACATACCGGGCTGCTTGGGTGCTGCTGGGGCACCCACAGCAGACGGAGGAGCGTGTGCTGGAGCCGGGGCATAGGAGGGAGGTGGGGCCGCCCTGGCCATGGGAGGTGGAGCCCTCGACATTGGCTGTGGTGATGGAGCCCGTCTGCAAAATCACAATTCATCAAACAACTGATAACCTGTGTGTGCTGATATAAGATTGCCCCCCTGGTAAAAGAAATAATGGTTCACTTTGGTCTTATTGAACATTTAAAATGGTGCTTTGGCAGAAGTATTTGTGGAAAACTCTTCTAATCTTTTAATTAAATCATCTAATCAATTATTTGAGATAATCATGCCAACTAATAATTTATTTAGTCGTATTTTCAAATTAGTTTCAGCACATATTGAAACAATAAGCCATACAAAGGTCTAAGATAGAACATCTTTAAACCTTTATAATATCAATATTATTTTACATTACAAAAAACAATATGGTATCAACTAGCTTTAGCCTTGAAATGTGTCTTAATAAAAAAGAAAAAGTGAGTGGAAAAAAAGTCTTAATTTAATGTCAGGTTGAAGAGAAACTGATCCTCGTTGTCAGTATGTAATCATTCTGTTTGAATAATTTTAAGAGCATGAGCAGATTACCGTGTACATACTGTGACCTTCATAATCTATCAATAATTTCTAAGCAATCACCAGTTTCTTGGTAGAAAAGGAAGACATTGAGATGCACAAAACTAATGATTATAAGTAAGTAAAAGCTGCTCATCTAATAGGTAAAGTCCCTGATTAGCACTAGTGCTAACACACGTAACGGTGAAGCAATCAAGCTAAACTAGTTAGCCGTTAGCATTTTCACTGACAGCTTGGAAGGCTTTTATCAAACGTGAGACATCAAATGTTACCTGGCAGGAGGCGCCATCCGTGATGATCTGCTTCCTCTCGGCATTTTTGAATTAGTTGTCTATTTGTGCGTTGTTTAGCTGAAAACAACCGAGGGCTATAAAGTCGACCTTTAACTGGAACCAAAACGCTGAACTGGAAGTTTCCGTGTGTTACAGTTAATGCCTGTCGGGTAACTTCCGGTATGACGGAAACCACAAGGGCGCTTTCATCAGCCACAGTGATGTAGCTTTTAGCTGTTGTGTAAAAATATACAGTACAATAATAAGATAAATTAATGAGAAACTGGATAAAGAAACACATCTGGTCAATTGTTCATTAAGTATTACACACTTATATTGGATGAGTTTACGAATGTACCCGTTAACAAGGCATTTCCTTAAAAATGATACTAAAAAAGAGAGCTATACATAATTGATTATCAAACAGTGATTGCCAGGCTGTCTTCAGCATCAAAGCATTACTAACAGTGAACAATAAAATGATCAAAAATAACAACAAATGTGTGCATAGTAGGTTTATTTTTGGGCAAACAAACCTATATATTAATGTGCGAAGGAAACATATAAATAATCTAATTATTTTGCACATAATGGTTGCAAACCAATTGTAGCAATAGGAAGTTATTATAAAAAAAGCACATAGTCAGGTTTTTATAATACTACAAATAGAATAGAATTAGGAAAACCTTTTCTAAATACAAAAGTATATCAAATGCAGCATTCCACAGCCATATTTCATTTAATACAAATAATTTAAAGAAAGAAAGATAATTACTTATTTCTCAAATTAGGCAGTAAGAAAAATACATGTCACTGTTATTTCCCTTTTTTCTTTTTATCTGAAAATCTTTGTCGATTCGGTCCACCTCCCCGTCCTTTCGCTCTACGACCTTCCCACGCTGGCATTGGTGGCTCAATTTCTCCTGGTCGTCCACCTCTGTCTGGAACACTGCCCATCAACGTCTAGTGGGACATAAGAATAATTAATAACCATCTTTATTTGCTGCTGCTGCTGCTGCTGCAGATGTCACGCTGAGAACCACAGATATGGTTTGTAATTGTTTACTGTTGTACCTTGTAGACGAGTGTGCGTGTTGCAGACTTGATTATCTCAATGAAGGACTGATCTTCTCTGGTGGCCATCAGAAGAGATGGGGACACCTGAGAGGAACCGCTGAGCGACGAAAGGGGAGGCACTGAGGCCAGCGCTTCAACTTTCTCCTGTAAATAAAAGGACCAATCTAACTTTAATGTTGTTATCAGAAAAATAGTCAATGTCTAATGTCTTTTTCAGAGACATGTGTTCAAAAAACAACATTAAACATCTTAAACATTATACCTGAAACATTATTGCAAAGGAACATTTTACAAAATAAGTTCTTTGAAAGTTAAGCGATCTTCCTTTATGGGAATTTTTTTTTAGGTTGCTGCATAGCTGTGCATGCATATGCATCGCAAGGGCAAAACCCATTCAATAAAACCCAACTCAGTCCTAACTGATGCAATGATTTGTCATGCCCACCTTTTGTTTGTCTCCCCATGTAAACGACTCGAGAGTAACCTGAAAGCGTTTGATCATCATTTGGCGTCGGCACTGATAGTCCCCTGACAGAATTTGATTGATCTTTTTTACTTGCACCTGTGAGGCAGAGAGGAAAATGTAATGTTGAATATCATGTTATAGTTACATATCGTTAACCTCATAGTATAATGAGTCAAATGTTAAGGTTTTCAGAAAAGGTTTTTCAGCAAACACGTAAGTTATATGACTTGATATGATGTATAATAAAGTGGTAAAAGCCCTGGCAACATACCCACTGCTCTGAGCTGAGGCTGCTGTTGAGAAGCGGTTTGGTCATTTCTCCACAAGGTAGACGAGTGAGCCTCGCCTCCACCTGCATCAAAATAACGTTTGAAAAAATACTTTGTGTTTCTCAGTTTAAAAGTATTGAAATAAACATTTAAGTCTCATTATATCAGACTAACCTCACTCAACACATCTGTAAATTGACAGGAGGAATCCATGTTGAGGGCGTGCAGCAGTAATATCCACTCTCCCTGCATTTCTGCCTCCCTTCTGTCTTTGTCAGCATCCTCTTCATATTCCTCAGAAAACTCAGTCAATCCTACTTCAACTCGCTGCTCTTTTTCAGACTCCTCTTCTGTGGGTTTGTCCTCTGGATGCAATTCTTTGTGCTTCAATATTTGAGCTGCTTGCAATTCTGACACAAGGGACTCTAAAGAATTGAAAAAATATATAAATAATAATAAGTTGTGCATGAAATGTTCAATCCATTGGCACTACAAGCACACTACTCACCAGTGACTGTGTTGAGGATGGACGGCCCCATCACGTCTGAGGCCAGCACAGTGAGGGGAGACACAATGTCTGACAGTAAAGTTCTCAACTCTCCCACCAGCAAGACATCTCCTGTCCTGTTTGAATCTAAGAAAAAGGGAAAACAAGACAATCTAATTTATACATATGAATATAAATATACATATACATAATAATCACGCAGCAAAATGGAACAAGAACAGGATAATACAATTCTGTACAGTATAATAAAGTAAATGGCACCTGACTTTCATTCATGCAATGTACCACTATTTGTAACTTTGATCTGCATCTTTCTTTGGACTACATGAATATTATTGGTAAATCTATATTCCAGGTTGATTTATGATGGACAGATATTAGCCTGTTGCAGATAGGCCTATATTGAGGTTGGTGTAAAGCAGGGGTCGGCAATAGGCGGACCGCGGTCCGGATCCGGACCCAGACCTATAATCAATATATTAGTAGGGGATTTCAATTTTCACGGGGTGATTCTATTTTAAACGCCGCCGACAGGGGCGAAAAAGAGGAGTGAGCGATACAGGGAGAGAAACACAGAAGAAGAGATGATGGCAGAGAGAAGCGGAGAGGAAAAGTGAGTGAAGAAGAGAATAATTAGCGATAGAGGGAGAGAAGCGGAGAGGAGAGTGAACAGGCATGTTAGCGGCAGACAGACAGAGACAAATAATTACACATGTCGCTCTCCAAGAAGAGGAAAGTGGACAGTGAGAACAGAGCTTTTAACCCTGAGTGGACGGACACAGACTCATTCATGTTCATCCTGCCCACTGGGAGCACAGAGCCAGTGTGTCTAATTTGTTCAGAGACCATTACAAGTGCCAAAACGCCACTATGAGACAAAACACAAAAGTGTTTGACCAATCATTCCCTCTCAAGTCAGAACTGAGGTCACACAAAATAAGTCTCAGAGCCCAATATGATCAGTCCACCAGGATCAAAATTAATACTTAATATCGTTCCAGGGCACTGAGCAGGCTAACCGAGGCTAACCAATGAGCACCTGCATGTTTGTATGAGAATGGCCCTGACACCATTTCAGTCCAGATTTACAAACTCCTGGCAGGACAAACTCGAGCTCAATTCTCGCACTGAATAATATAATAATAAAAAAGTGAGTGAGGGACTGCAATATAAGAGGGAAAGAAAGAGAAACTTTAAAACTGTTCAATTGTTATGATGTGTAAGACTGATATTGTTCTATAATCGGCTGAAACTGTTAAGTCATGATGTGAAACGGTTAACAAAGAAAAAGGGAAACTCAAGCTGCTGCTACACTTTATTTTGTTTATCTAAAATTAAGCACTTTTGAGATGCACATATTTTCAAAAGCTATTTTATTTATTTTCTCTATTTTATTTTTAAATGCAGCCCGAGAGGAACATTACACATATCCACAGTATTTACTGTATATCTGTATAGTTCAATGTTAATTGACAATAAATATTGTTGTTTTTGAATTGTACTTTCTTTATTTGATTGGCAGTCAGTTGTTGATTACATGCAGACGTTGATAAAGCTACAGGCTACTTCAATACATATCACACTAATTCATAAAGCAAGTAGCCTAAGACATTTTGATGTTCCGGACCTTTACATGGGGAGATTTTCCCTAACTGGGCCTCGTTGAATTTTAGTTGAATACCCCTGGTGTAAAGCAATGTCAGCCAAAAAGTGAAAAGAAATTGCAGATAAGAAAAGTAAAAAGCATTGTTGGAAAAACAACACCACCTGATTACTTAAAAAGTGTAACTGTACAACATAGTTGGAAAAGTTCTTATAATTTGATGTATAGCTGGACTGTTTTGAGAACGTGCACACATCCTTTATTGAGTGTGTATATACATCTTTCTGGGACATTTCTCTTTGTTTTAAATCATAGGCTACTTAGAATTACTTAAAGAGGGTTTCCCTTGATTTGTCTGTATAGTGTCCTTGGCTTAAACAAAACAGATAATCAATGCCATAGAGGCCACGCTGCAGCACAGACAGTTTATGATAGAAACCTTGCAGCTCCGGACACAGAGTGCTCAGCTCTGCAGTCAGCCAGGTGAGCAGCGGGCAGGGGAGTTCATCACATTCACACCGAGAGAGGCAGCGGCTGCCCGGGTACCTGAACAGGAAGTGAGGCGGACAGGTGAGACAAACTGAGAGCCTACGCAGCAAACATGAAGCAGGTAAAAGATACTCACCCGAGAGCTTTAATTGCTGAAACCGTCCCTGCGCTGCTCTCCATTGTCACTTCAGAGGTGATATGAATCGTTTAAAGTACGCAAGCTCCACACAACTCAGGAAAGTTCAAGCGCGTTTAATAAAAAACTGCTGTTCAAAGTGTGCTTCCTCTTTTTACAGTTGGCAGTGGGAGGCCACATACCGCCATCTGCTGACTGGAGGTGTTGTGACAATAACAAGTAACGCAACGGTGAGCTAAAATATAACATTTTAAGAAAGTAAGACAATAAATAGTTAAAACAATAACAAACAATAGTTAGTTATATTAAAGTCTAATGAATTATGTGGAAAGAAAATGTATTTAAGAAAAAGATGTGCTTTATACAATATGCTGTAGCCTACATTATGTTAAAAAATAAAACAATGAATTTGTTTAACTTAATTTCATTAAGTAAATTACATTATAAACAACAAATTAACACATACAAATCTGTTTCTTTACTTTCCTCTAACTCTCCTGGAAGAGCACATAGTAATGTGTTTTAGTCTTTTGTCCACCAGGGGCCACTTCAGGTCTGCGCTGGACTGACATTATATAAACTAATAATGACATTTACACTGACAGTAAACTTAAGTTCATTTTCTTAAGTACTGTATTCAAGTGCATTTTTAAGGTGCTTATATTACTTGAGTATTTCCATGTTATGTTACTTAATGCGTCCAAGCCACAACAGTTTAGGGGAAAATATTATAATTATATTATATTAGTGTTACAATACTTACACTGCACCACATTAATTTAAAAGCTTTTGTGACAACTTGTAATTTTTTACGAGGCACTGAATAAAGTTTCAATTAATCAGATTAAATTCATTTCTGCAAGGTTTTTCTCAGTGTACTCAAGTAAATACAATACAAACAACAAAAACAGTGAGGTAAAAGAGGTATAAAAGCATAAAAATATACTTCATTTATCTCTTCATCTTCATCGATCAATATTTTTGTGTCATTTCCACTCAACAGGATCACCGGAGCTGATGGAGGTTTTGCTTCAATGGAGCTGGTTGTGCACACTGATAGTGTAAATTACAGTATTAGCAAGCAAGCACTTCCTCGATTTGAAACATCAACACGTTTTTATATTACCTTACTTCTTCACACCTTCAACAAGAGCTTTTCAGCAGAAAACCTTGGCTCAGAAAAAGTGAGTCCTTTTGGACTCACTTTGGAAGGAGGTCACACTTATTTCTGTAATAAGGGTAGGAAGCAGCTGATATTTATCTTTTGTTAAAGTGTTATGTTAGTTCTGCCCCTACTTATGACAGACAGACTAACGCACGTGCTTCATTAGCTTTGTCTGGATGTGTCTCTTCTTTTCTAGCACTGCTTGGCCACATGTGCCACACTTCCAGCATCAAGCCCCTTCATAACCCCCCTTTAAACTGAGCAGGAACAATGGAGACAGGACTGAGTCTTCTACATTTGTTTGGCCCCTGCTACCATATGTACAGAAGCTGTGCCGCCCCTAACAACAAAAGCTCTGCCACGCGTCAGGATGCTGCGTCTCTCTATTCCCCTGACACTGCCCCCCTGCTGCATTCAATCCTCCGGGGGCTGAGCTTTGACCTCAGGGAAGCAGCAGACCCTCCACACATGGTGGACCTGTTGTGCACTTGTTGGGTGGATGGATGAAGGAAACAGGGATTTCACTTCGTCATTATCTGTACCATACTTATAAATATAATATATTCTGGGCATCCAAAACAAAACATGTTTTCGGTTAGGCCAACATTTCCAAAATGGCCTAATACAAATTAAAACATGATCTGCTTAATATTTCTTGTCAGACAAGTTTAATCAGGTTTTGAAAAGTGCTGTAAAATAAAAAATGTAAAGTTTAAATGAATAATTATAATTATAAACACCCCTTTGCATTTGAGAAGGATATATTACAAATGATAACCCTTAAAAAACATTTTGAATAAGTGTACAGTTTAAAATAATTGCTCATTGTAATCATCTTGAAAGTCAGTCAATATTTGACCATACAATATGGAAATGATTTTGTGTATAGTATGATTAGTCTTGAGATATTAGATTATTAAAAGCTAGGTCAAATAATGTTAAGTAGACCTAGTTCTAATTAATGTAGCCTACTAATACTTTATTTTTTACGATATAAAGAATATGTACATTTTTTTGAATATATTCATCCCTCATACCGATCACACATTAAGGGGAGGAGGAGAAGAGGATATGAAGTCCACCCGCACTTAACATAATGTTAACATGGAAAGGACACTATTACATCTGCACATTTTTATACAGTAACCTATGTCCATATATGTTTCTGTTTTTGTAGTAGATTGGTCTACTATAGAGATAAGAGATAAGATATATCTAAGCCCCCAATGTTACTAGATCCCAGTAACACCCCTGGTTACAATAACTTAATTAACATTTTGAATACGGGACTTCATTGACACAGTTGTGCTTTAAGGTTACTTTGTGCTCCTCACACTGACTGAAAATATCTAAGTAGTATTTTTTAAGCTTAGTTTGTCTCTCAGCTTTGTGTTAATGTTCCACTATACCAGCAACAACACCTTGAGCCTTTAGCGGCAGGAGGCAGGACAGGTGTCCTTCTGGCTGGTAACAGTTTCCCAGGTGACGGAAGGAAGCCACACCCCCTGGAGACCATGTCATGTGCTGCTGACAGACGGAGCAACCAATTCTCACCGAGGAGCTCAAACCGTCAGCTCCACTCACAGAAACACAGACAGACACTGAGACAGAAACACAGGTGTAATGGACGAACTTATTCCCACCTGTGCGTCTTTATTTTAGCTTTTTTCTGTGTCTTTAAAACACTTTTAACTTAGAAAGTTTTGTTTAAGTCAACTCCTCGGTTTTGCAATTATGGATCGCTTGGATGATTGGAGCTTCAAGACCAAAAAAATGGACCTGGAGGAGGATTTCTACTTCGACTACGAGTCGGAGGAAATGACAGATTATCAAGACCCCAATGAACTTGTGACTGCATTGAAACAAAAGGAGGAAGAGGTTATTTTGGCAGCCCAGCTGGGAAACGCATTGCTTCTGGAAAACCGTGAGTTGAAAGAGCGGAGCGACAAACTTCATGAACAATACGCAGACAAGCTGGAGGTAAGACTGTATGCTTTATTTCACAAAAACTGCTTAAACATGTTAAATATAATACATGCTTTGTGTTCAAATATGTGTATTAAGAAATCTTTGACGGTTGATGATAAAGCTTGAAGTGGGAGGGTGAAAATGTAAATGTTTTTAGGATTAACAAATGACAACGCTTTCATTTGTTATAACTGGTATCAGACCCTAGAGCCAATTTAGTAACACAATCAAGTTTAAGAAAACAATAGGCCTACAACATATCGGAGCATAATCCAATTTGGATGTTTGAAAAATACATACAGTTGGCAGTTTCTTTTGTATTAGATATCCAAATGACAACTTTAAATACTCAATTGTAATAATAAACAGCAACATGTGACAAATACATGGAGAAAGATACACGTTTGAGAAACAATAGACACCGTTCAGTATCATCTTCAGCAGACTTTACAACATTCATTATAAATTCCAAAATCTATTGTTAATCTCAACACCATTATATGATCCATAGGATACTACTTTGAATAAAGCTATCATTCCCATACAAAAGGAATAAAAACTACTATTTTCTTTTGTGTTTTTCCACTGACTACAACAGTATATTTACAGAAATGTTTCTCAGCAAGCTATTTTTACAGGTTGTGAAATAAATTGGCAACCTGCTGCAGAGGAACCAAACCTGACTTGACTCAAACGTTTTATAAAACATCAGAAGTTAACTCGTGCATCAATTACAAGCAAACTGCAGCAGCAGAACCCACATATTTACTGGGAGCACCAGAACACTCCTGAAAGAGATCAGAGATGATTCTCCAAATTCAATAAATGTCTTTAGGACAACATCTAACAGCATTGAAGTAAGAGACAGCTAGTGAAATGAAATTGTCTGCAGATTTTTAATTGTGTTTATATTTGTTGTTAAGGTGTTGCCTACTGCACAGCATCACATACCCGAGCCTTACGACAGACTAAATAATGGCCTGATTGTTTTTCTCATGGTGAATGCTGATTGGCCCTTCAGATGTTTAAACCCAACTCTTATCAGCGATGACTCGGACTTACCCGTACTGTTTACAAAGTGCAATAAAGATGTGGCAAGAAGGTATCTGCCTAGAAGATGAATGATAGTTTTATCTATAATGAAATATATGAAAACAGATTTGACTGATGTTTCTGTAGCACATGAATTAAATGCTTTACATCTCAGTGCAATAGATAATGTTTTTTTTTATTAATACAAATATCCAGCAATAATTCCTTTGGATGATCCTTTAAAGCTCTAAATGAGGCCTACTGGCACATTCTGTCCCTCAGATTCAAAAAAGGAACGTTGTTATTATGACATCCTGTTGCTGACAAGGCAGATTTAGAAGCATTATAATTTCAGTCCAATGCAAAGTATAAACTGCCTATGTTGAGTTAACCGTCACTCTGAATCTGTGTTGTGTAGGCGCTGGAGCAGGGCAGGCATGAGCTGCGGCAGAAGCTGGAGGGCTGCCAGTCCCAGTGGGAGAGCCAGGTGGGGGAGCTGGAGAGGGATGTGAGGGAGCTGAGAGGCCAGGTGGAGCGGCTGACCCGGACCCTCAGCGAGGCCGAGAGGGACAAGAGCCGAGCCGAGCTGGAGCACAGCGAGCACACACAGAAACTCAGAGATCAGCTCAACACTGTGAGTCCCAAGTGTGTGTGTGTGTGTGTGTGTGTGTGTGTGTGTGTGTGTGTGTGTGTGTGTGTGTGTGTGTGTGTGTGTGTGTGTGTGTGTGTGTGTGTGTGTGTGTGTGTGTGTGTGTGTGTGTGTGTGTGTGTGTGTGTGTGTGTGTGTGTGTGTGTGTGTGTGTGTGTGTGTGTGTGTGTGTGTGTGTGTGTGTGTGTGTGTGTGTGTGTGTGTGTGTGTGTGTGTGTGTGTGTGTGTGTGTTCTCCTGTCTGAACTGTAGACAGTGGTTAAAGGAGAATTTACTTGAATGCCTGACTTTACAGTCAGGCATTCAAAATGTTACTTAAATAAAAGTAAGTAAGTCTAATCAGCTTAATGTAATAAAGTATTAAATGGAAAAGTACCAAATCAGAAAAATAAGTTACAAAAAAACAATTATTGGGAATAAACTAGAATATATGTTTATAGATTAGAAATAATTATCCCTCAATCGGCTAGTGGATGAATCAAGTAACTCTTCTTGTATAAACAATTTGCAAGTTTTAGTCATAACAAAACATTTAATCATATTTCATAAACATGAATCTTTCTGAGAAATTCTTGATTTGTACTAAATCTGTAAGAAAACTGTATTCAGGTGAAAAGCACAATATCTTCCTTTGAATTTTAGTGGAAGTATAAAATGCTATGAAAATAAAATACTCAAGCAAAGTACCTCTTTACTACAATACTTGAGTAAATGTACTTAGTTCAACACTGACTGAAGAATATACATCTATAGATTTTGGTTCAAAGTACCTGGCTGCTGCAGGTACCCGAGCCTCTGAGAAACAAACACCGAGCTGTGGATCAGAAGCTGCCGACCTTCGGGGTCAAACCAGATAAGAGGAGCTGTCACTTTATCCCCGCACTGAAACATAATGTTCTCTGCAAACTGCTTAGGTATCAGTCTGAGTCTAACCTGCTCTAAAGCAAGGCCAAACTCTCAAACTGTTCACACACTGAGCAGTGCTTACTGTGATAAGAAGGACCTTCTTCATCTGGGCGGGAGGGCCAGACGTTGTTTGTCCGTCAGTAGTTACTTAACAAAGTTGTTGGCTTCAGGCAAATGATCTGATCTGTGGTTTAGAAGGGAAGCGATATGTAAACAACAAGGGGAGTGAAAGTTAATGGCATGATTTAGATTTATATCTAGGACAGACAAAAAAAGTCCTGAAAAATAATGATTGTTAATCTTAAGTCACAAAAACCTCTTTCAAGAATCTTGATTGTGAATTTGTTCTGCTTTCCTTATATCATGGCAAACACAATACATCTGCTCATCTCTGTCTTTTGGACTGTTGATGAAACAAAACGCAACTTTAAGACTCTACCTAGTGAAAGGCATGAATCACTATCTTCTTATGTAATAATTGATTGATCGGGAGAAAAATGTGCAAATTATTAGATCATGAAAATAATCATTAGTTGCAGCCTTACATGAGAACATTATAATCCATTTAGCCTGATCCAGTTATTATAACATGAAGCCATCTATTACTAATGTCTTTGGGTAGCTATATTACGTAATGGAAAAAAGACTTGGCAACATACAGCTGATTCAAATCATTATCAGCTCATACGTCTTCAAGTCAAACATTAATGATCTTCAGTGTAGAATCCTTAGGAAACAATTGGAGGAGAATCAAACTGGTGACATATTTTACTGCCTCTTATCAATGAACATGGAGGAGCTGATTGGATCACGCAGCTGGACATCCTTCAGTGTTTTTCCAGCCTGAGAACGTTTCACTAAACATTACAGTCATGACGTGCTGCGTTACGCACTACTAGTAGAGTGGTTCTTAGTGTCGTTTAAAAATGAACAGCAGACCTGAGCTGGCAAAAGTTAAAAATGAATCCAAACAACAGTGAGCCACCCCCGCCCCCATGAGTCAAGGTCCACCGAATAAGAATAATGAATGTCTTGCCCCTGTCTGAAGCACTTACTGAGGAAAAGAGACTCCCTAGAAGTTCAGGAAAAAGTCCATTTAGATAAAAGGTGCTATCTCTGTTCTGTTCGGGGAGCAGGAAGTGGAGAAAAATGTTTTATTTGGCATCAGACATGGGCAACTCTGGACTCTGTGTGGTTGTAAACAGTAAGAGGAACGAGTGAATGTTTTAAAGAACGAAAGAGAGTAAAGAAGCTCCATGTCTGACGTGTTTTTACCGGACGTGGTGGAAAGAACTGTTGCTTCTGCCGCGGTGAGTTGTGTCTGTATATCTGTGTGTATGGGTGTTTACAGGCGTTCCCAAAGTAACCACTGGAACAGGGACATGTATTATTTATAGTATGTCCTGATTGGATTGCAGATTAGGGTTGATATTGATTGATTGTTGTCTTTATGATATGGTGGAGGAGAGCACATTTAAATGCCCACATGACGTCTTCAAATGTCCTTTTTTTTTATACGACTTCAAACAGAAAACTCATATTATACATCAATGATAGTAAATATTTACATTTGGGGCGAGAAGACAATGTTAGAACCTGTACAACCTGTACATATTTGTTCAATTATACAATTGACATCCTTTCCGTCTGCAGTATTTCTGTTATGGATTGTGAATCTACACATAATGAAACTGTAGTAGGTTTCAGAGAGCTTGAAACACTATATCCTAACTGTGAGAGTGTAACCAGAGCATGACAGGAATCTGGAGGAGGTGGTCTGTCTGTAAATGGCACCAAGGAAACCTGAGCGAAAAAGAAATGCTGATGTTTACCAGCAAAGCTCTGATGTGAGAGGAACGGTTTACCGTGACTTTTCATTCTAGTGCATTGGAGGAAGCAGCTGCTAAAAACAATGTTGACGTGTGCCAGATTGTCACATGGGTCAGTGCTAACTGTTTAGACAGAGCAGAGCAACGTAGGTGTTAAAATACGAGAGTGTTGACTGATGTCGGGGTGTTTTTTATTTCAGATAATATTAGTTATAGTTACTGTAACAGACACACAATGTGAGAACATTAAGGCAAGCTTTGATGAGTTTGTCTTGTTTCTGATTAATGTCAATTCAATTTATCATGTGATTCAGTGAATGTTTAGCAAGGAAATGTATAACATCTGATTCTGGGGAGCTAGTAAATTACGACATTATTTACTTGGAAAAGGGAGATTAAGGTATTTTTCTGCTTAAATTGGACTCTTGTGCAAGAACATTTTCCACCGAAACTGGGATATCTACAAATTAGCTGGATATGAAATGTCATACTGGAAAGGGAGTATGGTTATTCAATGATAAACTGGAATTGATAATAATATTTACTTACAACGTTTCCCGGGCAAAGAATTCAATAACATATTCTTAGGGAGGTTCAGGACTACGTAATGACCATAAGTTGAATCTTCATCTTCTTCTTCATTTGAGAAGCTTCGAAGTAGTAATTGACTAAATTAAGCATCTATACTACTTATTGAGATTTCAAAGTCCATATTATTCATTGATTATTGAAAAGAGAATTGGCAGATCATTCGATTATAAATATATTTTCAGTTGCAGGTCAAACATTTGGTCCACTGCGTTTCTAAGGGGAAACTGGGTGTAAAGGAAACAGGTGGTGATTTAGTCTTTATGTGGTAAACACATTACCTTTTCACCTCCTGCTTTCCACCTAGTGTTACATGAACTCATGACCTTGCATCACCTCCCCTGGCTCACAGTGGATCCCAGTGAGTTATTGGACGACTGTCACAAATCCCATGCTGTGAGATTTCCGTTATTGTAAAAAGAGATGCTTGAATTGAGGCGAGCCCCCGTGACCTCTGCCCCCTCCACAAGCATCACGCAGCCCACAGACAAAAAGGGAAAGACAATATACATTGGGGAGAGATATAAATCTTTCATTTGCTCCTTTGATGTTGCCCCTCATACCCAAACATCCCATCATCCCAGGGGAGAGCTATCTTTTCTGTATGCTCCCTGAGGCCCTCGTCTGTAGCTTGGGTCGTCAGCTGTTGGGTACCTCAGCGTTTGGATGGCTGGAGGCTCGGGGGGCCGTGTGAGGGGATGTCATCTCTGTGTCTCTACCAAATGGAGCGTCCTCCTTCCACTCCTGTTTTGGTGATTCTCAGTGGGTCGCTGCCTCTATTGTGGAGAAGGGGCCCGTGTTGACGAGATGAGGCAGCAGTAACGACGACTCACTCATGGATACAAATGTTCATCAAGCCCCCCCCCCCCCCCTTTTATCCTCCTCAAAGTGTGTCTGCTTGCAATGTTTTTTTTTCCATCAGCGCCAGATTTAATCTTGTCTTCCCGCTAATTTTAGCCCTCACGCCTGCCTCACTTCCTCGTACACTGTTGCAAACACGTACACACAAGCTTCCCCCCCCACCCCCACTCCCACTCCACTTCACCCTAATGAAGTCCAAGTTTGCCCTCCGCCACACTTTTGTCTCATGTGGCATGGTGATGTCACAGCCGAGACCAAGATGCCCTCTGCTCCATCTGCTGCGGGGGCCGGCCTTTCATCTTGTATTATGTGGCAATGATAGGGCCTGACAGGGGCCCGCCACACTGCTGAGTAAGGGGAACTGAGCGAGAGGGGGGGAGCAACGGGTGGGTGTTCACCGGGGCTTCAGATCCGTCAAGATCCCAGTTTTTTTACTTTTCTTTTTATGTTTCGAAATTTGTGTCTGAGAGCCAAGTGTTGAGGAAGTAGCTGATTTCCTGATAACCAAGGAAAAACAATGTCAACAAGAAATAAATCATTATTTAAATCTTAATAGGACGTGGTTTGGCGGTGACTGGCTAATCATTTTGTACTCTGGATGCGTGAGTGCTCACAGCAGTCAGGTTGTGTTTTGTAGTTTCCAGTCTTTTTGGCTTGTGACATGTTTTAGGATTGTACATCCCTTTGCTGCGCTTTCTCACTTGTGAATACACACATAACATTGCTCCATAGTCTTAAGAGTGACCAGAAACTCCACATGGTGCCTTTTAAAAAAGAAATCCAATATGTACACATTACCCTTCATCACAGGTCATGATCTTAGGTTCAGTTTCAGGTATGACTTGTTCAACAAAACAAAAAATCCTTTTCAAATAGTTTTATCTTAAGGAGTTTTAGACGTTTGAAAAATTTAAAATATAAAAAGAAAAGAGACAATTTATTACAAAAAAAAGAAACATTTGATCTTTCTTTACCCTTTAATCATCTTGTGACCACTTTCGATTGTATCTTCAAACATCTCTGGGGGTCACTGGGTTCCCATGCTGGGAATATTGTAACCAGGAGCAGTTCTTACAAAGACAGTAAAGAAAACAAGCTCTCGTTTTCGTTTTCTTGGTGTGCATGGCCAGCAGCAAAAAACATACCCAACACATGTTCAATTTCACCTAATCCCCACCTTTCTGTCAGGTATCATATTGTGCTCCTTCTCCTCTGGGTCTAGATTACAGGATTTAGAACTATGCTATATATGTGGTTATTTTAAGATTCAAGATTGTGTCCTCAAGTCTCTTAAAGCTCATCCTTCAGGCAAGCTTTGCTAAAAAAGTTTTGATCCCTCCTAAAGGTAAACGCAATTCAGAAGGAAGGCTGTTCTGAGAATTTAAAAGCCACATGTTTTTGACCTTTTTTTGATTCTCATGTGCTCCGTTTATTTTTCTCTAGGCGATGGCGGTGGAGAGAGCCATGTCCGGCGAGCTGCAAGCTCTGAAACAGGAGCTCCAACAAAAAGGAAGCAACAACAGGCCGCAGGACGAGGAGCTGATCAGTGCCATGAGGGAGCAGGTAACTTACATGAACATTACATATGTACCACTAAATGCTGCAACCACTACAAAGCTAAATCCTGAATTTAAAAAAGGATGGTCAGCTAAAAAAATGTCAGTGCTGTGAGCATCGTGTTCTCCCACAGACACGACGACCAGAACAAACTGCACCAGCAAGTCTGTGTGTTCTCATATTCTATTTCCTGTCAAAAGTGGTGATTGTGTTGCCAGCTGCTGGTTCTTTTTGCTTTACCGTGTTGCATTTCATTTGAGTGTTGTGATTTAAGTTTTGAAATCAACTTTTCCATTACATGAAGAACATAATAATATTAATATAAAGAGATTCAAAAGAGATAATATCCGTTCTCACACTTAAAGGTGGGGTAGGTAAGTTTGAGAAACCGGCTTGAGATACACTTTTTGTTATATTCCATGGAATGCTCTTAACATCCCGATAGCAATGAATATCTTAAATACTTTGACAATAAATCCATAAAAAAATGTCATCTGTGGAAGCCGTAGTACTGTAAAAAGCACGACCAATCATTTTAGCCGGCCCGGATAAAATAACTGGATGGCCTACCTGCCTGTCAGCCTTCCATCTTGTGCACAAACTTATCTCGTGCCCTCATTGGTCATGTTCGTGTGTGTTGGAGGAGGGGCTCTATAAGGAAGTGGCAGATTTTTTCCGGCTGTGTATTTTCAAATTCTAGCGCACTCGATCTGTTTTCTCCAAAATTACCTACCCCACCTTTAAGCTTACTCTTAAATGACAAATGACCACCCTCAGAAACCTGCAATTACAAATCCACATTCTTGTTTGGATAAACATATTGTTAGAAAAGACCTGTCTACAGTAAACAATGAATGACAATGATGTTTAATGCAACCACACAACAACACTTTTGGCTCCTTGTTTCCAAAATAGAGAAAGAAAGTGACATTCTCACAGTAAACGATGGAAAGCAGCTCCCTTTTGTTTCTCCAGGGAAAACAAATTCAGAGATTTTTGGCACCTTTTAAAAAGAAGAAAATCACATATTTCAACATCGGTTTGCTGATATAGAGTGATTCAACAGCATAGTAGGAGTTTGTGAGAGTTTTCCTGGCAGATATGTGGTAACTTTTTTATCATATTTAAGAGCTTTGTTTTTGTGCTTTCAGGTGCTGCGTCTCACCCAGAAGGAGCAGGTGCTGGAGGAGCGAATAGAGAGTGTGTGTCAAGAAAACGCAGATCTGAGGGCGAGTTTAGCCTCTTTACAAACACGCCTGGCTCTGCATGACCAACTCAAACAGCAGAACAGCCAGCAGGTAAACAAACACACACAGCCGGGGCGAAACAAAGCAGCTCAGTGCGGTCGCTGTATGAATGAAAGAGCATTCGATAACAAAGGGATTTTCTGCTCCCTGCCTGGCAGCCTGGGTTTCGGCAGGATGGTGGAGAGCATTGCTAAACAATCAGCTCATCCCCGGCATTGTGTCTTTCCCTCACAATTCTGGATTCCTCACATGTTCATTTAGTTTCATGTGAGGCTGCAGGCTGGAAACTGGCAGGTCTGGATTTCAGTAGCAGAAACTATTTTAATGGTGGCTTTTTAAAAAGCACACATGGCCTTGGGTAAAAACACTTTTGTGTCCTTATATCTGTTTATCATGAATTTAACCTAAGGATGGCATTTCTTTCCCTCATTGGTTGTTGGGTGCTTACCTACAATGCACTATTGTGCCTGTTGTTGTGCCTCTATGTTTACAGTATGTGTATGCACCTTCTTGTGTTGTAGCTCTCCGAGGCGTGGCAGGAGGTGGAGGTGGCACAGGGCCGCTCACAACAGCTGCAGGCCCAGGTGGAGGAGCTGCAGGAGCAGGTGTCCCTGCAGGAAGGCAGGAGCCACGGAGAAACCTCTCTGCTGTCCGAGCTGGAGAGCAGCCTGGAGACGGCCGCGCTGGGAGTCAGCAGAGAAGAGGTACTGAAGCAGATTGAAGTCAAACTACAGTGTTTAAACCATCAGGCAAGACAAGGAGAAATATTTGGTTGAAAACATCTGGTCAGCGAAATTAAACAGAGAAAAAAACCTATGCTTTATATGAGAAATCTTTATCAGAATCAGAATACCTTTATTAGTCCCACAGAGGGGAAATTTGCATCGTTACAGCAGGAAAGAGCCACAGACAGCTTAATCTTACCTATGTTAAGAAAAAAGTACTAAGTTATGATATAATAAAAATATAATATAAAAAATGTAAATACATTTTTTTCTTATAGTCAAGAAATCCCATAAAAAAAAAAATCCAAAACCAACAATCGTTCCTACTACAGAATTGACCCATAGCTCATCTTTATATCCAATGCAGCGGCACTGAGCCACACTGTTGCACTGGCTGACATATTTCTGCGTGACCACATGGATAAAACTGTTTCTCAGTCTATTTTCTAGGACATGTGCTACGTATGAGTTATGTACAAGGTGATGAAGAATGTATCTGTTCATCCATATCAATCATTCTTAGCAGTAAGTGACTGGATACAGTTTTGAATTGTTCTTAAAACACAAAACCATCACTGCTGCAGAATAACCATGGGAAGTGAAAGTAGATCTTTGCCCAGATGTAGGAAATACCTCTCAGACAACATTCTTGTCTAAGAGGTGGAGACTGTGACTGACAGAAATAGCAGAAAAGTATAGTTCGGGACTGACTGAACCGACATTGTCTCCATAATGTGGTTGGCAAGAGTTAGTTTTGTTCTCATGCCCACAATGATTCATGACTGTTTTGAGGGGAAATAGTTTTCCTGTGATGACTGGAAACACGAATATTAAACAAAGTGTTTCCTGCAAAGTGACATAACGGCATAATGGCACCAGAAAAACCTAAAGGAGAAAGTGGAATTTTTAAAGAAACATGTATACATGTCGTGGCATAGAGACGACATGCTGACAGGACATTTTGTGCTAGTTTTCAAAGGACAGTGTGACTTGTGTTTGATGCAAGGACAGACAGGAGGTGGGACATTGTCATGTATTAAAGTGAAGACACTACAAAAGATTAGATAAGACTCGTTGCTTTGATTATGTCTTGGTGGGAACTGAAAAACTGTCTTTCTGCCCCGCTGTGTTTCCACATTTGTTTCCAGAAGTACAATCTGATGTTTAACTGCACTTATGAGTCATACACTACACTTCCTGTTTGTCATAGCCACAGTGTAGGAGAGTTTCCTTGTTTAACAGCTCAGTGCACGTTAACCCTTGTGTCTGTAAATGTATCATCATTTTTGCTGTATGAAAGCGGAAGGGGTGAAACCTCAAGATGATGTTTAATGAGGACAGTATCACCATGTGATATACTTGACTCAAGAAAGTTAAATAAAGAGATGAGGTTATGCTTGCACCTCCCAGTGTGTAAATACTTGATGTCACTAAACCGATGTGTGTCACGCTGAAAGGAAAGGGGGAAAGAAAAAAACAAACTATTTTTAACTATTTTAATTTAGGCCATATACAGCAGCAGCCTCATAACTATAACAACTGTTTTTATTGACTGTATCAATTTATTTGATAGGGATAGGAATAAACATCATTTTAAAAATACAAGGTTTAAATATGCCTGAGTTAGCAAAAATGTACATTTGATGTCCCTAGGCAGGTAAAAAAACAGACAAACATCAAAATAAACAGTGAAACATGTGTTTGTGTTTTTAAGAGTAAATTAACTCTTCAAGCAACCCCAAAACAGAAAGTAAAGTTCACTCTTTAAAGTCATAAGTTAACTTGCATAAATCAACATGTTTCCTCTTTTTTAACTTAGATAACGCAAGAAATGGGGTCCATCCTTCAGTTACTGCTCCCACTGACCCAGCCCCTGAACAGCTCGGGGGGGTCAGAGGTCGTGGGTCAGCAGGAGGATCTGAAGGCCATGCTGCTCCAGCTGAAGGGAGCGGCCCAAACCCTCGCACAGGCATCCAGCACACAGGTGAGAGACTGAATGAGCATGCGGAGCAGGAGAGGAAATGCAAAACAAAAGGCTTACCTTTTTGATTGAAATCAAAGGAGGACTGGATTTAACACTGTGGCTTATTGTATTCTAAATATTTGACTTATAAATCAGTATTCAATACATACGTAGAGCAGCCTTTTTCTTGCTTTTTAAATATAGATTATTCAAATATGTTCACTATTGTTGAGAGACAATCTTAGGACATATTAAGTGTATGTTTTTTCATAATCCATAAAAGGACAACTAAACTTAAAATGCTTACCCTCCCCCCCTTGTTTTTACTTTGTGTGTATATGTTGTATAAGCCCTAAAAGTACAGTTGTGATTTTATATCTTTATAATTTGATATCTTTCATAATTTTGTAATCCTTTATTACGTTATTGTGTTTCATTGTTTGTATTCTTGTAAATATTTCTTATTCTTGTGGTCCCTATTATGAACTGTATCCTCATCCCAGTTAGACTGATTACAAATAGATTATAGAATTAACCATTGAGAAAAGTCCTCTCAAATACCACATTCATCACTATCAGCCTATCTACCCCCTAGTGGCTGTTAGAGGCAGCATGGTGTCCTCACACTGAACCAGGCTGAGGAACTTGTGTGTCCTTGTTAAAGCAATAGATGCCAATGAATTGTTGCAATTGATATCTCATGTGCTTTGTTAAGCCTCTATTTGCCACAAGCAAGCATATACAATTGTCCAGTTGTGTTTAATGGTGTTCAGACCTCTAACAGGCATTTACCTCTGAAACTAAATATCCCTGCCCATCCCCTTCCTCCCTTGGAACACATTCAAATAGGCCAACTCTACAGAAGCTCCTTTTTGGTATAGATAAATCTCTGTGAAGTGCACGGACGATACCTGATCTCTTTGTTAATGTCTGTGTCCCAGGAGCTGAATCAAGCTTTTGTCGTGAGGACGGGCGATCAGTGTGGGAATCCGAGCGCAGCGGAGGAGCTGAGAGATCAGGTAACTGTGATGAACGAGCACGTCTGTCAGGGAGGAGCAGCGCACACAGCAGCTCATTATATTAGGATTCAGTTGTGCATTAGTAAAACTGACCTTACTGTTGTCACTGTAATCCATCCTGGTTCCACAGACAAACAGAGTGACTTCTCTGGAGCGGATTTAACGGAGCGAAATTTTGAAAGCACATCTGAAATCTTCCAGTTTTAATTTCCTCTCCTTAGTTTTTTGTTAGCCCTAAAACATGGGTGTTAACAAATTCCATTAGCGTGCTTTGGTTTATTTCTTGTGTCGTTGTCACCTGAGTGCAACAATCTTCTTTTTCAAAACACTCCAAGCTGTTATAATGCTGTTAAACACCACCTTTTAAACGGACTTTGGTATCACATTAGGAGATCCAAATTGGCTATGTGTGAGCTCCAAAGCCATTAAAAGATTAACATTTATAAAATGAAATTACATTTTAGTGCAACAAAAATTCCTTAATTGTGTTATATGTAGAAAAACACTTTGATAAATGCTCTGACTTTCACACTGTGACCCTAACACTGCTCATTTCTCCCTCCTGCAGAACGTCCAGCTGCAGCAGGAAAACTCTGAGCTGAGGCAGAGGCTGCAGAGCGGGCAGGAGCAGACTGAATTTGTCCATCAGGCCATCAAAGACCGAGATGAAGCCATAGCCAGGTAAAACATTTTCTCCCTAAATATTCTCAATGAAAATAATCAAAAATCCAATATATGCAGCTATCATACTTGCTATTATAATTCTGCCATGTTTGGTTTGAACAATAAGAACAAATCAATGAATTTATGTCCGGCAAATGTATGTTTTAAAACAAAAATAGAGACATAATTCAAAGTTTTCCTTTAGAACGCTGCTCTTGAATTGATTATTGTAGGTGACAGTGATGTGACTGAATGTGTTTCTTAATTTTCTTTGTAGGAAAAACCTGATGGAGGCAGAGTTGGTCAGAAGTAAAAATGACATGATGTCTCTGAACAACCAGTTATTAGAGGCCATCCAACGTAAACTGGAGCTGTCGCAGGAGCTGGAGGCCTGGCAGGTGAGATCCCATCCCATTCAGTCTACTCTCCCAGAAAGAATATTAAACCATCTCCTTCTCAGCCCTTTTGTTTCTCACCAACTGCCTGTCAGATCTGTCAGAGAAACCTTTTGCTTATGAAAAGCATAAATATGAATATGAGTACATTAAATGAACACCTTTAAGATCGAAATCATACATTATGTTGTATACAGCAGACGCATGATGTCCTCAGTGGGAGGTCAGTGAAAGACGCAGCTGTTTCTCTCTCAGCTCGGTCAGTTTGGAGGAAAATGAGCGGCAGGTGTTTCTGTCAGCGTCTCCTCCTGCTGCTGAGTCACTATGCCAACCACAGCCATCTGCTGTAGAGCCTGCCATCCACCTTTTGGGGACAATAAACCAGATTATAATTGGGAGGATCCATGTTTATCAGCAGAAGTGTAAAAATGATCCTCAATAATAACGAAATAAGTCATTCAAAAATATTCCCATAGAATATAAATCACAAATAAAACAATAACAGAGTTTTTCA
Source organism: Notothenia rossii (assembly GCF_949606895.1). Lineage (NCBI taxonomy): Eukaryota > Metazoa > Chordata > Actinopteri > Perciformes > Nototheniidae > Notothenia > Notothenia rossii. Next base: position 79,227,965 of record NC_136902.1, on the reverse strand, counting down.
CCTACCAATATTTTAATGTGCAGTGACAGACTGGCATCAACTAGTCCACAAATACAATCTCTTATTTCATAGCTGTTAATAATTCACACATTTATAGGAATATTTACAAGCAATCAAAAATGATGAATGATCTACACTGGTAGGGACAGAGAAAGTTATGTGTTAGGGAAAACAAATCCTGAATCAGTACACTCATACTAGGCAAAATATGTGTTGAGTCTTCTTAATTCAATGTGTTGCTACTGATAGCACCAATAACCAAGTGCTATACAGTTCCATCATCTTTGAGAGAAAGTAGACATATTTAAGACAATATTTGCAACACTTGGCAACCCAGACCAAAACAGTCTAGAGTAGACTGATTCAAAAAAAAAAAGTTTTTTTTAAATTTGGTTTTAACTGTCCCTTTCATAATGAAGCTTTAAATCTAATACAGTCATATTGATGTACTGTATATACTGAGTTTGAATGATATGAGAGCAGTGCTGACAGTGTTGAGTCACCGCTATCCACACTTCCTGCTAATTTCCTCTTTCTGTCCATCTTTCCTTCAGGACGACATCCAGATCATCATCAACCAGCAGCTTAAGTCCCAGCACCAGTTGGAGCTTCCTCAGAAGAAGTCCACCTCCAACGGCATGGCCTTCTTCCGCAGGCCCAGCAGGACAACCAACGCCTGGAGCTCAGACGCTAATCAGGGCAAAACACAAACCCCCTGGAGAGACTGGTTAAGACGAGGAAAAGGGGCAAATAATGGACAGTGAGCAACACTTACTCCCTGAAGACAAAGGAGAGGACGCACAAGGAGGACAGGACAGAGGGAGGTGTAGCTTCAAGTTCATCTTGTGTGGTGAAAAGAAGCCATAAAGACACTTTGAATTTAGTGATGAACAGCAGAGCCACATCGGACAAAGACTTGCCAGATAGGCACTTACTTACACATTTCAATGAGAGGCTGAGCCTTCGTATCAATCTAAACTGTGACAACCTGGAACACTAATATGTTTCTTTCCCTTACGAATTACATTAGGAGGTTTGCCTGGACTGTAAATATTGTGCCTTTTTTGTATTATTGTAATGATCCCTATGTCTGAGACTTTATATGGTATACATGCAAAGTGTAGATCACTGAAAGTATTTGTTCAGATTATTTAATGTCACTGATCAAAGAGAGAAAAAAGTCAGGAAATAAAAACGAACAAACAATGAATTTACAATGGTGCTGACTTGTGCCTTTACATAGCAAGTTTCATGTGAGAAGTTCCTTTTTTACTGTCAGATGTGCTCTAAAGCTCAATGTCAAACCCTTTAATTATATAGTAAACACTGTATGTTTTCATGTACACTGAGTTAGCTGTTGTTTTTTTATAATTGTTTCTGTTCTCTGAATGATTACTTTTTGTGGTGTGATTCTGTGTGCTGCAAACACAAGTATGATGATTCTGTTTTTCAGTGTTTAATATTAAAGCTGCTCAGTACAGGCTGGGTTGTTTCATACATGTAAACCGTCTTGACTCGCCACATCTGGAATAATGGCCGGATTACTACATAAAACATAAAATAATATTTTCCGGGTTTCTGTTTTTTTTCAGTTTTTTGTTCAAAATGTTAATATGATAAACTAAAGAGGGGAGAAAGAAGGTTTTAGTATTATTACTACTACTATTATTAGTGTTTAAAGTGTTCAACCACGAACAAGAAACATACAGTACATAGGTCATGATGCCACTTGTCTATGAAGTTACAATCATTCACTGAAGGTTGACTATTTGTAGTGAAGTAGTTGTTTATCAGTCTTCCAGCCCTGCCATACTCTGTTCAACAAAACACAGATTTCTTTCTTTTTCTCCTGTTTTAAGTCAAACACATTTTCACCTGTACAATATCAAATGCAGCACTAGACTCAGGATGACCAAACTTAAATTGTCTGCAAAATACAAAGATGGTGTCAACATCGTCAAAGTAATTTGTAAAAATACTGGAGGTGCAACATACTGTAGTACATAGCCTATGCCCTGGTTTGTTACCATTTATAAGTTCACAAAGAAATACAAAGCCTAGAATGAATTTTAATTCCATTTACACCAAGTATTTCAAAACACTTTCCACACACACATCTCCCCGGTGATTTAAACATACTTACAAATGCTCAAACATGATACTTTGACTGGTTGTCTCTTTAATTGGTTTCATATAAATAATATATTTTTGTATTTCTTATGATTTTTTTTGAAGCAGCATGAGAATAGTTCCAGGATAGGATAGGACTCAATTAATCTAAACTACAGTATATGACGTGCAAGAGGACATTGTTTTCCATGTTCCAAATCAAATACACTCTGTCTTCATTATTGAAAGAATCAGTCAAAAATTATTAGAATATGTGAAAGGTGAATGTGAAATAACAAAAATTAACTAAGTTCACAAATAGTCAGACAGCCTTTCAGTATGTATTTGACTATTATTATTGTTATCTTTATTAGCAGAGGTGGGAAGTAACTAATTTACTCAAGTACTGTACCTAAGTACAATTTTGAGATACTTTTACTTTATGAGTATTTACATTTTATGTTACTTTGTACTTCTACCCCACTAGAATTCAAAGGTAAATCGTGTACTTTGGATCCACTACATTAATTAAATACCTTTAGTTACTTTGCAGATTGGGATGAATGATGTGAAATATAATCAATACTTTGTTTACACCTGGAGTAAATTCACAATCTACCCTGCAGCATACAAAGTCATTAAAACTAGCTGCACCTTTAACAGCTTTAATAACACTTTAATGCATCAATACCTACAATCAAAACATACAAAATATATTATTCTGAAATGAACCAATCTGCATAACGAGTACTTTTACTACTTTTAGTACATATTTGTAATGCTAATACTGTTGTACTTTTAGTCGAGTAATATTTTGAATGCAGGATTTTTACTTGGAACAGAGCATTCCTACACTCTGGTACTTCTACTTTTACTCAAGTACAAGATCGGAGTATTTCTCCCATCTCTGTTTATTACGGCTTGATGTTCAACAAGTGAAAGTTTACTATTGTGAAGACACATCTGCCAATTTCAAGAGGTTTCTGCATGGTATGTTGAGAGATAGTCCGCTGATGCCCTCTGCTGACGGTGAGCACACATCACACAAACATCCCAGTACATGCAGATGTTGCAAAGAAAAAATAAATATATAAAATGATATAATATAATAATAATATAAAATGTCTCTAAAACTCACACTTATTTTTCCCTGAATAGAATGCAACCTATTATTTTTCTATACACAAGCCAAGTTAAAGTCAGGCCCATTCACAAACCGCCCCCTACACCCTACCCCTACACCCTACCCCTCCGTTTGCGCGTTCACGCGGAGGGTCCGCCATATTGAGGGCTGTTCCAAACCAACGAGTATGGAGCGGTGTGGAGGGGGAGTGGGCTATCAAGCCCTCAAACAGCGAGTCTGCAGCGGTGCTGACTTGAGACCGGTCTCTACCTGACCGGAGTCACGCTGTGTGTGTCCGTCAGGAAACACGTTTACAAGTATTTCCAGCAAACGTCCACTGATAAACTGCGATGTTAACAACCTCATGATAACCTCATATGTTTTTAACTTAGGATCATACCTGTGTTTAGTCTAGAACAAGGTAAATGTGTGCATTTTATTATAAAGTTGTGTATACAGACTGTTGCAAAAACTAAGAAGCTTATAAACATCAGGTTTAAAACTAAAAGAACACAATTAAAGATGTTTGGAGTTTTATTTGAGTTATTAATTTACATTTTTTGTCAAAGAGATGCTGATTTGAAACCGTTGTTACATACAGTTACGGCATTTCCTATTTCTGCCGGAGAGGGGAGGCCGTCCCAAAGCTTGCTGCTGTATTTACTCCCTCCATCTGACAGGAGCCTCGTTGAGCTGCGAGTGTGGCTAAAGGGTCGAGGGAGTGGTTTGCGATTGGGCCTTAGTCAAAATGTTATCCCCAGACCAACAAAGGCTCTTTAATATTCGACCATGAGAGTTAAGAATGTAAGTTTGTGAATATTACATTAAGAAAAATTAGATAGACCAATTATTGTCATATTCAGCGAAACTAATCAATTCATTTTTAGAAGTAGGCTAATATAAAGCGAGGCAGGTTGAACACTCAAATCCTTGTTTCAGGGTAGCACAATAAATACATATCTAAAACAAAACAGGGACAAATTAGAATCAATTAAGTAAAGTATTGTAAATTAAATAAACGTATACATGCTCTTCAATTATGTATTAATGTTGAGTAAAAAGTTACGAAGCAAAAAAGACGCCCCGTCTCATTCTGATGACGTGTACAATTTCAGTTTACTGAGGAGCTGGTTTCGTAGAGGCGATTTCTTTAATATCAGAAACACGCTTCTTCCCGTCAAACAGGTAGGACAGTCCGCTTCATCGTTTGTATCCATTATACAAACTGAAAATACGCTGAATCCGTGTAACAGTTGATCTTATTGGTGCTGAAATAGAGTCGTGGTGACCCCATGACAGCTTAGCTTGCTAACTAGCTAACCAGCTAACTGATGCAGGACGGTTAGGGCTGCTAGCTTACCCTGCTAGCTGGATGGCTAACTATCGCCAAGCTCAAGCTGCTACTATATGGTTAAACCTGTGACAGGACATAAAAAAGCCTAAAAGTGGCTAGTTGTAAAGCTAGCTCTATAAAGGTTCAACGGTTTATAATCGTAAAATGATGGATGGATGATGGGTAACCGTGACAACACGTTATACCGTAAAGCACTGATAATCATATGTTCTATGCTCGGTTAGCTGTCAGTGGAAGCAGGTGTGTTTCTTTTCATTCCCTTCTACCTGGATGTCATCACTGAAAGTTTATAATAGCATCAGAGGGAAATGCATAGTGTGGAAGTGCTTAAATCAAGATTGAAACATCTCTGTAATGTATTGTTTGCCTTTTACCACAGTATATACAATGTGTTTTTAGGCTAAGATGCCTAATAACTCCTGCTAACGAAAGCTAGCCTTTCAGTTGACACTATTATACTTGCATATGTTTGATTCTTGTTTACGTTTCCCCTTTTCAAGTAATGAAATTAAAACAATATCTTGCAACTCAAATGAGGCGATAGTAAGTAACCAGCATTGTATTGTTATCAGTGTCATAGATATTAATCGAATAGGATGTCCTAATAAGATGCAGGAAATATGACGTAAAGAGACAGGAAATGTTTTAAGAATTGCACATACAACCCTCATTTGTTAAAACATGTTAGGTGGTTTGCTGGGGACACAAGTTCCAGTTAATTTGAATGAAGTTTTGATTAAAAAAAAAAGAAGCTACCAAGCTGTTAAGGACAAGGTTCAGATGTTGTGCAGTTTTGCATTTCACTGGTTTACAGGTCAAGGTGATAGTGGGACAATGACTAAGATGATGAATTGTAGGGCTGCGCCCACGTATTGACTTATTGGTTGTTTTTGTCTAAGTCAACTAAGATTTATTCAGCAGGTTACTCATTTTGATGTATTAAAAACAATTCAGGACACTTTTTTTTTTTAAATGACTTGCATATTTCTGTTAAAGTGGTGCTTCTGAAAGATTTTTTGGCGGAAATCTCAGTTTAAGCTGTCTGACAATAAAAATCAACAAATCAAAAGATGAAGATAAACGTATGAGTATACATAGGAATTTCTTTAGTCAAATACTTTTTTGCGTGTGAGAGAATATACTCTGCATGCTCCTGTATCCCTTGCTCTGTTATTGAATGTCTTTATACTATTGACAGTTTTTGTGTCTGCATCGCTCCTTAAGGCTGGGATCTTGGATGGAGTGAGTGTTGAGCCCCAATGAGATGACTGACCAGGGCAACAACAACCAGCATATCTCCCGCAACCCCTTTGCTGCTCTCTTCGGCTCAGTCGCTGATGCCAAGCAATTTGCATCTGGGCAGAAACCCGAAGCGTCTGCTGAACCATGTGGGTAGAGTTATTCGAGCAATCTTCTGATGAGACGTATTGTCAGTGTTATGAGGGATGCGTTCACATAAACACATTTATAACATGTCAGTGAAGTAAAGGTCATGTTAACATCTGGCTCAATGGTATCCACATTGTTTTTCATACCTACCCTCTGTCTCCTGCACAACAGTGGAGGACTCGGGAGAGAGCCATTCAGAGTCGGAAAACTCTGTTTCGGACAGCGTTGATGAAAATGACGATTCCGTGGCAGAGATCAGTCGCTCCTTCCGGTCCCGGCAGGAGCTGTGTGAACAGCTCAATGTCAATCACATGATCCAGAGGATATTTCTCATCACTCTGGACAACAGTAAGTAGAAGGAGGAGAGTAATACGTTTTTGATCTGTAATTTATACTCCTTTCAAAGAGAATATGTGCGTCCGACTAAGTTCCATTGACTACATGATAGACACAACAATATGAGACAGCTGTCACTGCCTCAATTCTGCTTGGTACATTTAGCAGAGGCTATGGTCTGCATTGAAGTTACTGATAAAAAGTGTATTTTGTTGCAAATTAACAACAAAAAAGTTTTCCGATTAAATTCCTCCTCTTCTATCAGATTCACTTTTGCTTTTAGATCCCCTTCTCTCTTCCTGTTTTCAAATTTGCTTTCTCTCACTTTTGGTTTTGCATAATTAAATAACATTTAAATATTGTTGTCATGCCAGGAAACTTTCATGTTAGAACCAATCCATATCAGGGTTGTGACCCATATAAATAGACACAACTAGATGTTGGTTTGACCCTGTCAGAGAGTCAGAATAGGGTTATAGACAGGGGTGCACATAACTGGTACGCAGGAACGCATGCCCGGCAAAAATCTAAATTGCATAACGTCACTTGTGTCACTACGCGCCTTTACGTACCTGAAACATCAAAACAAAACACATATTTCGTCTACACGTGTTTCTTGTTAACACTCAATGGAGTAAACTACGAGAGATGTAAAAAACAAAGACATTAAGCAGCTACGTTGCTGTTTCGCTCCCTGCAAAAAATCTTCGGACTTTCTGTGACTGACTGAACTGGAGCTGGGCGAGCCGCGCAGGACATAACGAACGGACCTCTGAAGCTTTACTTGAGGCAGAGGCTCCGGACAACAGAGTTGGTCGCCGTGTGCACAGACAGGGTTAACGTCGGTAGGAACAACATAATTGTGCCAAAACTCTGCCAACTGGCTGCAGTGGGAGACTCCCCTGTGCACATTCTGTGCCCCGCGCACACTGGAGAACTGCGCAAAATCAGATGATCACAACGTTCACGCTCTGTGGTCAAGCTGCTGCAATTTTATTTCCACCAAAGTGGAGTAAAACACACAGCTGCAAACTTCCTCAGGGTGTTATGGAAGAGTTTGAAATCAGACAGAGGTGGAAGAAGTACTCAGATCTTGTACTTGAGTAAAAGTAGAAGTACCAGAGTAACTTACTCTGTTACAGTAAAAGTCCTACATTCCAAATGTTGCTCAAGTAAAATTAGAAAAGTATTATCATCAAAATATAGTTAAAGTACCAAAATTAAAAGTAGTCATTGTGCAGGTTGGTCCATTTCAGACCTTTCATGCATAGAGGTCACTACAGTGGACAGCTATTCAAAAGGTGTTTTCTTCTATATGCATTGTTTGTTTTTGCATAGTTGCACCATCAGCCACTACATAGGACCCTATTGCATCATCCCATACGCTGCCACTCAGTGGAAAGTCAGTGTAAGTGCATGATACATGTCTCTAAACCAAGATGGACGACAGAAAGCCACATGGACCAAGTCACCCATCTATATCTTGCCAATCCTTTTATGGAAAGCGTCCCCTGCAGGTATAAATGTGTTGACATCAAGTAACAACTAAGGACTCATATAATTCATAAATTATCAAAGAATTTATTTTATGTTTGCAGGAAATCATGATTAACCACCTGTCCACTGCAGTGGACGTCATGCATCACTGGCTATATTTCAACTACAATGAATACTGGTACTGCTGCTGTTGTTCCCAGGGCCGTCCCTCCCTACAGGCAGATCATGCAGACTGTGTGGGGACTCACCTTGTGGAGGGGGCCACACCTTGCGGAGGGGGGCCTCATCTGAGGCGCACCTATGCGCTTATGTGGCGCAATTAGGGTGGCGCGGCACGGTTTTGCCGCTGCGAGGCTCCACTAGCACTCATCAAATAACTGTGCGTGGGGCCTCAAATTGGCCCCTGGCCCTGGTTATTCTTGAAAATACTTCATCTGCAATATCTTTTTGGGCCGTAAATCAATGTACTTATGTTATTATGATGTAATTTTCAGTTTGCACATCTTTATTTATCATTTTTTCAAAATGTACATCTCTTCAGTTCAAACCCTGAACGCATACTGTCCACCTGAGTGGACATATAAATATCTCTTTGAAAAAACTAGATTAAAAAAAAAAAAAAGTTCAAATCTTGTTTTTCATGCCCCAAGAGCAATAATAACACTTGGTAAAAAAATCCTGACTGAAGCTTTCATAATTCATGCATGAAAGGGACAGTATATATGATATGTTTTGTAATGATTGATCATTAAAGTGTTATCAAAGCTGGTAAAGATGCAGCTAATTTGACAAATTAGATCAAAGTCAAGTAAAGTACAAATATCTCAGTACTTGAATGAGTGTACTTAGTAACTTCCCACATCTGAAATGAGATATGACTTCAAGTCATGTGATAATCTCTTAGTATTTGATCCTTCAACTTGGCCTCAGGAAATGCAAGGACTTCACAGTTTTGGCAACACATTTTGGAGAAAGCAAATCGGAGGCTTAAAAAGAGACAGGGAGGTGCATCTTCATCCTCTTCATCATCGAGCATGCAAGAAGTGTAAATAGAGGACAGTGAAGGAGACACTGAGGAGGACCACGCTTCAAGTGGGGTGCGTACCAAACGCTGTCTCCTGGTACTCATCTGAGTAACTCACTCAAAAAGTGATGTGCACCCCTGGTTATAGATGTAGAAGTAGTTACTAGTACTTTCGGCAATATCCCGATAGCATACTCTAGCTTTATGTTCATAATGAACCGGTTTATATTGTAGCCCTTTAAAGCCAAAGATAACGAAGCCCATGTGAATCTCTGGGTGTGAGACGATGTTGGAGAATCAAGTCAGATAATCCTCATTGACCTTTTTACATTTCCAGTTCATCACGTTTCCCTGCAGTACTTCCTTTTTTGTGGAAGGGACATTAGGCAGACAGACAGGAAGTTGTCTGATCCTGTTAAGTCTGCTCTGTTGTCCCCCTGTTATTTCAAGTGCTCTAGCGACTTGAAAGTGTAATTTCCTGTAAGCACTGCAACAAATGACTCATAGTTCTTGACAATACAAAGACCTTGCATACTAAAGTCTTGCTTCTGACTCTCGACCACTGAGACCACCTAAGGGTGTGTGATGGTGATCAGGAAATGAATGTTAAAAGTACCCCTGTTTTCACATTAATACATTCTGTTGCACCTCAGTTTGAAATAAAGAAGTAAAAACATTAATTGCATTTAATCCCCATGTGTCTTTTTGCCAGTTGCGACAGCATTGCTGGTATTGTTTTCCCTGTGGAGTCTGTTTGTGTCTGCGGACATGTCATTTGGATGTTATGGTCAGCTGTTCCTTTAAGCTTCATAGGTTGTTTTGTGTAATATGATTTGTGCAGACTTAATTTGAAGGACCCTGGTTCTCTCCCTTAGGTGACTCCAGTCTGAGAGGAGGTAATGGGATCCCCCCTCGCTGTGTTTACCTGGAGGAGATGGCTTCAGATCTGGATGGACAGGACTGGCTGGACACGGATAACATAGAACAGGTCTGACGTCTTTTTGTGTCGTCACTCCATTTGTCCCACATCCTGTTTCTACTAAATGTTAAGAACTTCTATAATTTTAGGATGTTTCAAAAATGTATTATTGAGTAAGTTGACTGATTTGTGTCTTTAGGCTCTGTTCAACCGTCTGCTGGTGCTAGAGCCGGGGAACAACCTCATCTACATGACGTCGTGCAGCGCTGTCAACCTGTCAGCTGACCGTGACGCTGGAGACACGAGTGCCATCCGTTACCTCTTCGCCTGTTACCAGAGGTCCAAAGAAGAGGTTTGTTATCGTAGCACTTTAACTAACCTTTTTCAGAGATTGCCAGTTGTAAATATTCTCATTAATTGGAACAGAAAAATAACCCTTTTGCACTATTTGATATGTATTTACTTGCACATCTCACAACATTCTCTTGCCCTATTCTATTTCTATTGTTATTTCTTTCTCTATTTGTATTGGTTTAATTTCTTTCATGTCCTATATATATTCATGTTGCATTGTTGGAGGAGCCTCGGACTTAAGTCTTTCATTGCCATATCTACACTGTAGCTACTGTGCACATAAAGCCTTGAAATGAATTGAATTGAATTCAATAGAATAACCCAGGCTCTTTCATAATTTAGTGACTGGATTATCTGTGTATTAGGTGACGAAGGTCCCGGAGAAGTTGCTGTCGTTTGCTGTACGCTGTAAGAACCTGACAATTTCCAACACACGCACAGTTCTGCTCACCCCAGAGATCTACGTCACACAGAACATCTATGAACAGCTTCTGGACTTGTTGCTGGAAGGTTTCCGCGCAGCACGTAGGTTCAGGACTGTTTCTTTCCTGCCTCGGTAAAGCTTTTCCTTGATTCTACTCTTCTCTGTTTCTTACAAAGCCGATGTGTTTCAGAGCCAGAAGAGGTGTTTGAGTTTTTGGAGGAGATCATTGCTGGCCTGCTCTCCGACCAGGAGGTGCGCACCTTTGGGGAGGTCATAGTACCGGTGCTGGATATTTTCCAGGGACGCATCAAAGACCTGGACCTGTGCCAGCCTCTCCTCTACTCCTACCTAGACGTCCTGCTCTACTTCAGCCACCATAAAGATATTGCCAAGGTCAGGAGAAACACACAGATGTTCATACATGTTATCATAATTATGACTACTGACAACAACTACAAAGTTCGTTGCCCATCACTAATCGAGTAATATTCAATAATTCACAGTACATCAAATAATCATATTCAGATAAACAGACATTGCCGAATATTTCACTGTTCTTTTTATTTATTTTTAAGGTGTTGGTGGAACACATTCAGCCCAAAGACCCAGCTAATGGTTTGCAGTACCAGAAGACCCTGCTGGGAACAGTGTTGAGTATCTCCTGCTTGTTGAGAACCCCAGGTGTGGTGGAGGGACATGGCTACTTCCTGAACCCCTCCCGCTCCAGTGCCCAGGAGACAAAGGTCCAGGAGGCCAACATCCACCAGGTAAAGAGACTCTCTTCAGCTTGATGTTGCTGTCGGATAAACGATGTTTACTCTCCTTGTGTTGCAGTTTATGGGTCAGTTTCAGGAAAAGCTTCACCAGATTTTGAAAAACCTGCTCCAGCGATCCAGTGAGACGCGTCACTTGCTGCTCTCGTGGTTGGGCGGCTGTCTGCAGGCTAATGCCGGCCGGGCCAAGATATGGGCCAATCAGATGCCAGAGATCTTCTTCCAGATGTACGCTTCAGATGCATTCTTCTTAAACTTGGGTGCAGCACTGCTGAAGCTGTGCCAGCCCTTCTGCCGGCCGCGGTCACCCAAACTCCTGACCTTTAACCCCACCTACTGTGCCCTCAAAGAGCTGAGCGAGGAAGAGAGGCGCAATCGCAATGTGCACGCAAGAGGTTACTACATTTGAAAATTAGCATCAATTTGACCAGTTCAAATACATTATCATCATTTTAAGTATTAGTGCAGCTGCTCTGGTGTTTGCATTGTCTTTATAAATGGGCTCATAGCAGTTTGGATTTATAGCATTTATAATTTTACAATTGTACAAACTACATTTTATGTCTAAATAATCCCCAATCTCTTACGCCAGGTCTCGACAAGGAAACCTGTCTGATCCCTTTGCCCCCCCAGCAGTCGGTGGAGTCTGCGCAGTCGTACAGCCTGCTGACCGAAAACCTCATCCTCACACAACTCACCATGCATCTCGGCTTCCACAGGTGCATACCTTCAAAGAACTTCCATAAATAAATAAAGAAACTTCCCGTTTTACATACCCCACAGAAATGTAGCATACCTTATTTTCTTCATATTCACACCATATGTCAGCATTAACCCGTACTGTGTTTTTCTGTTTGTTTCCATGCTTCTGTGGCGTGCATGTGCAGACTCCACGAGCAGATGGTGAAGATGAACCAGTCTCTCCATCGGCTCCAGGTGACGTGTCAGGACGCCCAGCGATCGGGCAACCCCATGTCGGATCAGCTGCTGGAGCAGTTTGAGCGTCTGATGATTGTTTACCTGTCTACCAAAGCTGCCACCACTCAGCCCGCCATGCTGCAATGCTGCTTTAGCCTCCAAGCTTCCTCGGCTGCGCTGCTCGTTCAGCTGGGTGTGGGGAACCAGGGGCCTGAACATGTAGCACTCAGTTTCCCCCTGCCCCCCCTACAGAACACTGTGCTCTGCTACGTACCAGGTAGCTCACGTCTCCCACTACACTACAAACAGAGTTAAACATAAAGCCGCTCAATCTTAAGCTTTGATTGATCAGTGGGTTCAAGGGAGGCTGACATTTCATTTCTATACATTTTTCATGCTTAAATCTCATCAGGTTGTTTCATGTTTTTATATGTGTTATCTCGTAATTGGAGCATGTTTAAAAGTGTGTTGTGTAAACTTATACTTCAACATATAATTGATAGAAATCCTTTTCCTATGATATTACGACACCTTGCAACTTGAAATTATTAAAATTTCACATAGATTTTATTTTAAGATGTATATTTTTGTATATTTCACTGTCGGGTTCAGGCTCAGTCAGTTCAAATTATTTTGGACCATTACGTTAAAACCTTTAACTCTGCTTATATAATATATATAAGCGTCTTTGAGCATTAGGAAAAGCACTTTACAAATCCCATATATTTTTATTATATGCAGGTGATACTTCAATATTTTATTTATGAATGAATGAAACCCTCTTTATTTGTCACACATACATGCACGCAGCACACAAAGTGAAATGTAGTCTCTGTTTTTAACCCATCCCAGAACTAGGAGCAGGGGGCAGCTGTGCATGCAAGGAAGGGATTCATCACTTTTAGTAAAATGATTCATTGATGCTGAACATACCTTTTTATGATATTCATCACTTCTGTGTGCCTGTTCCGACAGAGTTCTTTGCAGAAAACATGGGAGATTTTTTCATCTTCTTGCGTCGATTTGCTGACGATGTTTTGGAGACTTCTGGAGAAAGTCTGGAGCAGATTCTTAACTTCATCACTGTCTTCATGGGAAACATAGAGAGGTACACAACTACATCTACTATATCAGCCATTGTTGTCAGTTGAAAGGAATAATTGATGTCCTATGGGGTTTGAATGATGCAGACCGCCTTAGAGTGTTTGGCTCAACACCCTCTGTCCTGCATGCACAACAGGATGAAGAACCCTCATTTAAGAGCAAAGCTGGCGGAGGTCCTAGAGGCGGTGATGCCCCACATGGAGCCGGTGGCTTCTGGTGCTATTCAGCCAGTCGTGTTCCAGCGAGAGAGAGCCTTCTGCTCCTATAGACACGCACCTGAGCTGGCCGAGGCCCTCATCTCTGTGTTTGTAGACATCGAGTTCACAGGTATTGTATTCCTCACAATTTTGTATATGCTATCGTCGTAGTGATGCAAGCAGCATCGAACTGTATCATATAAAGTCCCCTTGAAAAGTCCAGTTCAGGTGCTGTCACAAGTACAATCACCTAGTGAAAATAACTTTATGTAAGGCAATGATGAAAACGAACATCCAAATGAGAAATTGAAGAAAAAAGAAATTAGCAATGTTTGATTTCTTTTATTTTTCCCATTCCTTTTATTAGGTGACCCTCATCAATTCGAACAGAAATTCAACTACAGGAGACCCATGTATCCCATCCTCAAGTATATGTGGACAAAAGAAAGCTACAGAGAGAGTATCAAGGTAAAAAAAACAACTGGTGACTTTGAGGTTTTCCATCCAAGTAAACTGTTTTCAATGGTTTATTGAATGGCCATACAAAAAGAGGCTCACGTGTTTAATTATTAAATGTATTTGGTGTGTGCTCTCTTATTATCTAATCCTGTCTTAATCATGTTGCATGCTGTTCCAATAGATAGAAATCAACTTTTGAAATCCGTGAGAATGAAAACACCACTTAATAATGAACATTACAATGTTGGTCAAAGACAAGTATCGGCTGGTCGGCCGCTCCTAGGTGTATTACAGAGTTTGCGATTTGGAAACTTCATCAAGAGCAGACCTAGATTTTCGGTGAACAACAAAAAACTCTGCCAAAAGGCCAATGTTTCCTCACTCTCATCACCACTCACTCAAATTGTGTCTATTTCTAGAGGAGTAGTAGAGAGGAAAGAAAACGGCCCGGGTAAACTGTCCAGGGTGTGTCATTCGGTTTCACTCAATGAACACAAAGATTGGCTTGGGCCTCTTGACTCATGACTCATGACAGAGTGAAGGCAGTAGAGAGAATGAGGGCTGAAACAGGCATCTATGGTTTATCACCAGGGGATTTTATGTATTGGAAAATTGTAGTTTGTCGAGCAGATTGATCTAAATTGGCCCTTTATTAAGTTTGACATCTCTTGTTTCAGCACTTGGCGCACTATGCATCTGAGAACCTGGAGGCCATGAACCCCCCTCTGTTCCTCAGGTTCCTGAACCTCCTGATGAATGATGCCATCTTCCTACTGGATGAGGCTATTCAGGTAAGATGATTCAAACATGCACCACCTGACATCAATATGGCAAATAAACTTGTCCATTACATTACTACTGTGTAGTTTATAGTCAAGTACCATTATAGTTTGTTTGTCTGGTGTTTATTTCATCTTTTGCTGTGCTTACTTTGCATTCATTTTTTGGTATTGTAAAGTATTGTGCACAAGGAGAACATCTGGCACAGAATTAGTCGATGATGGCCATATAAACGTAATTAATGACTTAAGTTTTTCATTAGCTAAAAAAAAAAATCTTATCTCATAGTACCTGAGTAAAATCAAGGTCCTTCAGTTGGAGCGGGACAGAGGGGAGTGGGAAGGCCTGGCCCCCGATGCCCGGAGAGAGAAGGAGTCGAGCCTGCAGATGTTGGGACAGCTGGGACGCTTCCACAACATCATGTCTAATGAGACCATCGGCACCCTGGCCTTCCTCACATCAGGTCAGAAAACACTTGATTCTTCATGTTGATTCATCCATTTAAAGTTTGTCTTCCCCCCTCCCTTGTGTGTTCTGCTTTAAACAAAGTTCTCTTTTCCAGACATCAAAGGGATCTTCGTGCACCCCTTCCTGGCTGAGAGGATCATCTCCATGCTGAATTATTTTCTGCAGCACTTAGTGGGCCCTAAGATGGGGGCCCTTAAAGTCAAGGACTTCAGTGAGTTTGACTTCAAGCCCCAGCAGCTTGTTTCTGACATCTGCACCATCTACCTGAATCTGGGGTATGTAGTAAACACTGAACATATTCTCTTGTGCTATATCCTCTGAAGAAGAAATACAGTGGGACATTGCTGAGTGTGATCATTATTGTGGTCCAATTCATATGTAAATACCATTTTTTGTTTCTGTCTTTGGCAGGGATGAGGAGAATTTCTGTGCTACAGTCCCAAAGGATGGACGATCGTACTCTGCCGCCCTCTTCTCCCAAACAGTAAGGGTGCTGAAGAAGATAAACAAGCCTGGGGACATGATCGTGGCGTTTGGACTCCTTGCTGATAAAATAAAGGTATCTTTTGTCTTGCAGGGTTCCCCTAGATCCTGGAAAAACTATTGCCCAATTCCCAGTCATTGAAAACGTCCAGGAAAATTATTTCAAAATTCTCCTATTTTTAGCTTATGATTTATTAATGAATACCAAGGGCTACAAAGCCATAATATTTGGTCTAGGTTATGTTCAGGATCACATAAGATTCAAATTCTAGTTTATGGACAGGAACATTTTGAATCGGGTACTCTCAGTTGTTGTGGAAACGCTGTGAACACTTCCTCAAGTCAAGTCATGCAGGTTGGATGACATTACAAGACGTGCTTTCTTTCTAACTTGTTTTAAACTTTTAAATTGTTAAGCTGCTTGCTACTTGTTTAGTATGCAATAGTTTTACTTTGGTCATTAATCTCTGGCTGGGAGAATTGGTTTCAAATGTTGGTCAGGCCTCGGTCAAAACAATGAATTTGACATCCACAGAGAGGAACAGGTCAGTGAATGGCGTGTTCAGTGTCACTGCATCACTGCAAGTGGCCTGGAAAATAATGTCTAGAATTGGGAACCCAGACTTCGAAGCTTTTTTAGGAATCTTTGCCCTGTTCTCTGTGGTAAAGAGAACACAAAGGATTCATTGTCATTGTACCTCTCCTTTAGCCCCATGCAGACAGACAGCAGCAGGAAGAGGAGACGTATGCAGATGCCCCGGATGAGTTCCTGGATCCCATCATGTCCACTCTGATGCTCGACCCGGTCCTCCTCCCTTCCTCCAGTGTCACAGTTGACCGCTCAACTATAGCAAGGCATCTCCTCAGGTAGGGTACTTCCTAAAAGCGCAAGAGTTACCTGAAATAATTGTCTTTATTTGTCTTTCTGCATGCAGCAAAATTGGTCCTGTACATCTTGTCTTTATTGTAATCTGATGACTTTTAACCGTCACAATAGACTTGAAGGGAAAGCTTGGTGCACAGAAGTAACAATTAATTTATACACATATGTCTTCCTCGTAGTGACCAGACAGACCCTTTCAACCGCAGTCCTCTGACCATGGACCAGATCAGGCCAAACGAGGAACTCAAGCAGCAGATCTTACAGTGGCTGGATAAGCATAAGCTGGAGAGGCAGCAGCTGGGACCCAGTGGCTAGCCGCGAATCCTCGCTGTGACAAACAATGAATGCATCCCGGGTTTCTTTCACAGCTTACATCTAGCGTGCTCCTCTGCTTCTTGTCTAATCCATGGTGTGCTTGCCTCTGTGGATTTCTTCAGACTAACATTGCATTAGCTTTTACATGCAGCCTTCACGCTCCGTGGATTCCCTCTGTGAAAAACTGTCCAGGCAAAACTGTAGCTCACAGGCTGGTGACGACTTCAAAATCCATACCAACCCACGCAGTAGCTGTTTGAGTCCCATGATGCCCCGTGGTACCATGATGCACCCGCTGGTCTCTCTCCCTGAATACTGTGTATTAATTAGCTCATTATTACAATCAGAACTGTGGCCAGAAGCATCACTTTCAACAGGACTTGTTGAATGTACTGAATGAACTCCTGACTGACCAGTCGGCCTAAACCAGATGTTATACTGCAAGGTGAGTATTTTGGGGAACTGTTAAAGCAGAACATGGAGGAAATGGTTAGGATTTAACTTCATGAAAGACAAAAACACTGCCTCTTAAAGTTCTTGAACACCCAACGTTTCAGCATATTAGGCTAAGTCTCAAAGCAGAATTGTAAATAAAATGAGCAATTAAAGGCAACAGCAAAGGTAAAACTGAAGTTTATGTGTGTGACTTTTATTTGAGTGGAGATAATCTAAATTTAGATGGAGATGTTTAAAATAATTGTCTCTATTATAAGCATACTGAAGCACAAAACCATACAGAATATACTTTTTCTGTATTTTAACCTTTATATCTAAGTGTCTTTGCATCTTCAAGTCCACCTGCCTTTAATTAAGTAGTAATGACAGATCTCATTAGGGTCTGAGAGCTTGCTTACTAATAGGTTGTTGGATAAGGATTTAAACTCTGTTTAACTTAGTACTCAGTAATAACACTAATCTAAAATCTATTTTCTATTGGGGGCCAGTCTAAACTGAAATCTCATACTAAAATCAGTTAATGGTTGAGCATGGCATTGGTAGCCTTGCTAGGTATGCTCAAAGTGGTTACAAATTAATACTAATTAACAGTGGTGTTAAACAAAACAAACATGTGTTTAGTCCTTGGAAAATAGATTTTTACTCACAACTTGTAATAAAAAATGTCTCAGACTTTAAAAAAACTCCTTTCAGAGCAAGAGTAGACATATTACAATTCCTTTCACTGAGTACTTTTTATGACATTAAACTCTTCCTCGTGTAAAATCTCTGAAGTGCCACTTTGAGACACACAGCAGTTATCAGGGCCACACAATAACTGCTCTTGGCACAAAAAGCAGTCGCAGAAACATGATCAAAATACATCCAGAAATAGTTTTTAAAAAATTGAGACACAGCAAGTCTCAACATTTGCTGATCTTGCTTCACAGGGGGCGAAACATACATTTATGAAATGTTATTTGGCTAGTTTATCATAAAAATGTTTAAAGATCACAATATTTTATAAATAAACTCATAAGCTTTAATTTTGTTGATTTTAAGGTCTTTACAACGATCACATTTTTGGATCAAAACATAATAAAAAAAGCTAAATTTTAGGGTGTTCAATAATTTTTGACTGGCAGTGTATTTATTAATAATTTTCACTCTTTGATCAAACATTCACCGGATTAACTGATGTATCCTGATCTTGCATTTTGAACTAATTTACTGATTTATTTTAGCATTTGGCCAAACAAATGATCAATGGGTCCAGAACAGATCGGTGCCTAAAACCAAGAGCCTTGCAGTTAATGTCAGTGAATGAGGATCTGACTTATTTCATACTAAAGAGAAATAATGATGAGTTTGTTTCTTTTGGGCGTTACAGGGAGCTATGGGTAGAATATAAGAGAAGGATCAGAATAAGATGACTCTTTTTTTTTTAAGTAGCTTTTTCAATCAAAGAGTTTTAATTCAAAATTGAGTGTGGTTGTAAGAAATGGCAAAAAGTGAGAGATGATGTATTAGTTGGCATGCCCTCATACTGTATGTTGAATATCTACCACCTGAATGATTACATGGGTTAAATTATAATGCAATATTTTTGTTTTAATTGTGATTATAAAATGTTTATTTTGGATGTACATTATGATTAATAAATAAAACTAATGTGCGTTATATAACACATTGTAATGTTCTCCTTCAGATATATTATGACAGCGTTAAGTACATTGCAACATGTAAAATGTGTGTTTTGCTATTGGACCACCACAAATAGGGAATGTACAACAAATAAATAGAAGTTTAACTCAAAAGACTACTTTAAATAGATTATAGTATATTATGTAAATGCCGCATGTTTAAGAACAAGCTTGAGGTACATTTATCTCAAGGACAATATGAATATGAGAATATTTTATTTTCCTTCAATAACTGGGTCTCAGGTTTAAGGGTCCTTAACATTCTTTATAATGTCTCCAGGCTATTTCCAAACAGCTTGTGACTATATGTCAGGAAATGTAAGCAGGTATGTGTGACATTTTTGAGAGCCAGAACCCCCCTTGTTCTACTAACAATTCTCATATCTTTAAGAGCTCAAACTAATTCGTTTTGAGACACTCAAGCTCCTATAATAGTACTTGGAGCTGCTCCTGGTTGTAACGTGCACATGTAGTTAACATCATAAACTTTAACATTTAACCTAACAATCCCTATTAATGAGAGTCGAGAAGCACTTTCAGCTTGTAGGTATTGCACATTTGTTATTGGATTGTCCACTCGATACAGTCCACTTTTGATTGGAAATCAAACAATTAAAAAGCTTTAGGTGGCATTTCCCGATGCATACAGAAGATCACTCAAGCTAAAGCTCCTCAAGTGCTCGTTGTATGTTTGTGACTATATTATTCCCACCGTTTAGTCCTTGCTGAGGAATTTCATGTACAAATGTATGTGATTATTAATATATTGAAAAATGTAATGACCCTAACTAAGCTTACGAGAGGGACCCAGTGGCTCTTATATTAGAACCATTGAAACTAATGTCTTTAACGGATGTGTCACTGTGGATGTGTAATCTGCAATGATTTGTATCTGTTGTTTTTATTATCCATTTTATACTGATATTGAGCTATAGGCTATGTCAGAAATGAAGTTCAATTGAATTAGGACTTTGTGAAGGATCACACCTGATGAGAGGCTGACCATGTCCAAAAACCCTACAGCTGGCAGGTGGCTGCAGCACCAAGGACAGGGTACAGAAGTTTTCTAGCTTCAAGCATTTCAGAGCAGTTTTAAAAGAGAGAAAACATTTATTCCCAAAAAAATACCAAGTATTGTGGGAACAGAGCAACACTCTTCAATGGGATGAAGGATTTATTGCAACGCCCTTGATTGATTACAGATAACTATTATAATGAATATAGGCTACTATTGTTTTATTCTGTTGTGGTTTGTATTGAAGTTTGTCTGAAGCTTATGAAAGTATTTTTTAATGTCCTTGTTTAGGAAACAAAATTGTAAGCCAACGGTCTTGTTCTTGCTTGCGATTCAAGCGCGAGGCTCCTTTCCCGGGCAAAGCCCCTGAACCTGATTTGGATTCAGCCATGCAGAGTCTGAACAGGGCCGCTGAGAAAATGCATTGTCGGGGTTACTTCAGTTCCGCCCCGCAACCTGCATAACGACGTGTCGGCCAGTGAGAGCGTAGCGCTGTGGTAGAGGTTGTTTATGTGGAGTGCTGGGTTAGGGTTCCGCCCACCGAGGTATCTCTGATCGCAGGGCAGACAGGCAGAGAGTGTAAAATGGCGCACAGCTGTCGGTGGCGGTTCCCCGCTCGGCCCGGAGGGAGCTGCAACTCCGGTACCGGGAGGAGAGCGGGCCGAATTAGGGTTACTGCCTCTCTGCGAAATGTCTCTGGAGCCCACCCTATCGCAGCTGGGCTCGGACCCGGGTTTGATGCTGCACTACAGGTCTCTTCGGTTATCGGGAGCAACCTGCAGAAATTTCGGGATGTTTTGGGGGAATCGAGTGACTCGAGCAGCGGGGAGGTAAGCACAGCACCGGACAGCATCATTGTAACCCGGGAGCTTCGGTTAGACCAATGCCGGCCACGGGTTATACGGAGAGCCCGTTTCAGATGAACAGCTAACGGTTACTCTGCCTAACCGTTTACCATATTTTCCTCCTCATAACGTTAAGTGTGACTGTAAGCAAACTTGTCATTTCCAGGATGCTCAGTTAACTTTGAGTTGGTTGTTTGGCCTTAAACTCTACAGTAAGGCGTTATTACGTTGACTTTGGTTTCAAACAACACAAACACCCAATGTTTCTCAGATTTATAGTCACAACGGTCCTACTGGAAATAAAGTTTTCTTCCCCTCAGAGGAGTGTGAGGACAGGCTACATCCACACAGCTTGTTGGACTGGTGCTAACGTTGGTCTGCTAACCCGACCAAAACACTGTAGAGAAACACTGGTGTAATCTAGTTAATTAAAACATGCAATACAATAAACACCTAACCCTTTATAGGCTATATGTATATGACTAACACACAGTATGCAACTGAGCTGTACAAATGGTGTAATAGTTAGCTTCTTGACATTAGCTTGACGTGAAGCCTTTAAGGCTGAGCATGTTCCCTTCTAATTCATGTACATCAACACAGTCAAAGTTATCATACCGTTCTAGCATTAATATTCTTTTTTACAGTGAAATATGAAATAAACATCGGTGAATATTTGTAATAACGAGGGTTCATTGTGGTGTTATAGCACGGGTCCTTCAAGATAACCTGTAATGTGTTTGAAAACAAGAGATGTCAACTTTAAGGAGGTCCACAATTGGTAACAAGCTAACGTGAATTTAGCGTCTGTCTGCAACCTAATCCCTGAAAGGGTTTTTAATTAACCACTTTACCTGTTAGGGTTTTCATATAGGGCATTTTTGCCCCAAAAAAATCTTAATATTTGCAACAAGACCTCGAATGCTGGCTGTTTGCATTGAGGTGTCAACCTTATAGCGATGCTTGGCTAACATAGCTGATTGGTTAGCTCGCAGGCTAGCTGTCTACTAACAGCTAATACTACACCATTATTATCATGTCGTAAGCGGTGTTAAAGTTGCAGGTTTGCTCGGGAGGGTTGTTGTGTTTAACTCCGGTCAGCATTATGCTACGTATCGGGTTAATACACCGTAGCCAAAGTTGGCGAATATCATGCACAAAACTAAATCATTACCATTGCTGTTTGGTGTTAAGCTAGGACAGCTACCATGCTACGCACTCCGCCACGCTAGCCATCGGGGCTATTGCTGATGCATAGGAAAATGGGAGGTGGACATGTTTTCCCCTTCTCTACACAGCCAGTACGGAGCTATTAACAAAATAATATCGGTTTTTATCATGCTTGGAGAAGCCGTCTGATACACAGCCACATCTCAAAATCACTCTCCTCTGTGTTGCAATGCCTTACTAAGAGTGTATCGGCAGGGTTTGGTGTGTGATTCGTCTCGTTTTTATTAGAGAAACGAGACTTTCTAGTGACAGAGCGCATGCAGGGCTGCCTACAATAACAACGAGCCCCTTCTTGACGGGCCGTGTGATGTGGGGGTGTGTTCGCCTTAGCGAACTACCATCTTCCTCTTCCATGATGAGCAGCATGCGTTCATTGCAGTGGGAGTACACTGTGTGGGGATGTTTACCAGTAGCTCCACTGCTCCACAGACGGCTTATTTGGTTGTAGCACAGCATTGTTTACATGTGTTCTAGTTAGATATTCCGTTTTCTTATTCTGAACTTTAGAAAACGTGTGTGCATATATTTTTGAATAATTATAATGAGAATATAATAAGTCATTTTATAGCTTGGCAGCAGAATATATACATATATTTTGGATGTATTTTATAAAATAGTATTTTACACTATGCATGCAATAGAAACATGATTTATTTGTTATAAAATATAATATATGTGAGCAAATCACTTCTTAGGTAACTATGTCAATAAAGACAATATATCCGTATTTGGATGTGTGTAGGCAGACTGGACCAATACATCTATTGAACTTATATTATATAGGAGCATGCAGATTGTGGACACAACATGTTGATTTAGTTTACATACGTTTTACTTAAAATATCAATTGTGTGTTAAAATAAACTTATTTGAAAGACTGAAAATGAGTGAGATTAACAGTATTTGGAATGTGTGTACACAAAGACATTACAATCCAGTGCAACTTCAATGATATAAACATTTCAGACACGGCATGTGGATTTCCTTGATTTTTTTACATGCATGTGTGCTTTACATCCCATGATATTTCAGATAAACATTAATGTTACGTGAAACATCACCTGTTTAATGAATTGCTTTTTAAGTTTCCTGCCTTCCCATCCTGCAGTGAATGAGAGTTAAGCAGTATTTTGGATGTAAGGAGACAGACTGGGCCATTGAATCCCCATGGAACCTGAAACCTATGGGAGTTGCAGACACAGCATGGTGATTTTATTGATGGGCAGTGTGGTGTCTGTCTGGCCAGAGCAGAGCAGGATTGTTCAGGCTCACTGCAGCCTGCTGAGCCCACAGGGCTACCCTGAACAGAGCGCCAGCCGGACACTTGGCCACCCCTCCTTCTTCCATGCAGGAAGAAAGACCCAAATCCACTTCAGACAAACGCAACCCCGTCTGAGAGGCAGAGCAACTTTTCTTCTGACAGCTGCCACTTTGGAATGGATTACTAAGCCTATTGGGGTCGCTCAAAGGGGTGCTTGTCGGCTGTAGCTGTCTAAATGAAGGCATTTGTTAGCTTTTGTATGTGTGTAGGGAATTAATTTTCTTGATCCGGCCAAATTGGCGTTGCCTTTTTTTTGGTGCTGCGTGAAGTCCATGTCGATTTTTTTTGTAAATGTGACCTTATCACCCCTACCATCAAAACCACAACTCCCACTCACTGTCCACCTCATCAGAGTTTGCCTCATTTTCCCTTTTTGTTCTTGGTCCATTAAATCATGCCTTCTGCTGCATGTATTCCAGATTATTACCAATGTTTAATCGCTCATACAAAAGTGCTGCTGAATAGATGTTTAAACCCAATCATCTCTGTGCCTCACTGGTTTGATAGAAATAGTGTGTTTGAGCGGAAGGGGCTTCAGTCCAGCAGGTGTTTGGCCTATTTAAATGGAACCCCCCTCATCCTTTTCCCCCCACCCGCTTACCCATCCCCGAGACAGCGTGTGGATTGGAGCAGGAAGCTTTGTGTCTGCTTTTATTCTAGCTCTCACAAAGTGCGGGCGGCTGAAAGAGCACAGGCAGGGATATCAAAGAGTGTGGGGCGACCCCCCTCTTTCCAACGGGACAACGCTGGGAGGAGAATTAGTCACAGACCCTCCCATCCATGGCTTTATTCGGCAACAGCAGAATGCTTTAGGAGTTGCCTGACTGGGAGAAAGGCGGCAATTGTGTTGTCTTTCTTAGTGTGTGTGTGTGTGTGTGTGTGTGTGTGTGTGTGTGTGTGTGTGTGTGTGTGTGTGTGTGTGTGTGTGTGTGTGTGTGTGTGTGTGTGTGTGTGTGTGTGTGTGTGTGTGTGTGTGTGTGTGTGTGTGTGTGTGTGTGTGTGTGTGTGTGTGTGTGTGTGTGTGTGTGTGTGTGTGTGTGTGTGTGTGTGTGTGTGTGTGTGTGTGTGTGTGTGTGTGTGTGTGTCAGACTGTATACCCCTTTTTGCACTCAGGAGTAGGCGTGACGTCTTTGTCTTTAGTTTGATTAGAACTTCAATTCAAGCTGCTTGCATGGGTGGGTAGGAGGGGTTGTGTATTTCTGCCAGCCTGTGGAGAGAAACCGTGTGCACGTGCCAATCAGTCTGTTTGTCTTTGTCCGTTGACTGTCCTACGGTGCGAGGTGTAGCAAGAGGAGTCATCTTGCCTTGGAGGGTGTTTGTTTTGGTCTGTGTGCTGTTGAGCAAATGTGAAAATGTTACACTTACTGTTTGGACACTTGAAAAAACAAATGTCCACCTTTTGCTGTGGGCTGACAGGGCTCACAAAGTGGTGCAACTGTTTGTTTCATCTGGTAAAGGAAACAAGATGTTCTGAGAAGTGTCTTTCACACATGCCTTTTGGCATTACTCATATTTGCTTATTTGTATAGTTGTATCTAGTTAGAGGTATTCTTGGAAGTCCTCTGTGGCCTTTCTTTGAAATGTGTCATCAGAGGGTCATATAGGAGTATTTGCTCATCGCCAATTTACATTACAGGAAGGGATGATGCATCGGTGTGTACGCTGAATCCAAGAGGAAATCTTTCAGGAATGTGTACGGAAAATGTTGTTTTCAGACTACAAAGGATTCTTAAGATTTGTTCTCTTCCATCCCTCCACTCAGTCTGAGTCACATTCACCTCAACCCTTTCCTCCTCCTGTTTTGTTGTTAACCTGTCTCAAAGTAGAAAAACCTCAACATTTTAAATCAATTTAGCCCTTTTTATTGTTATACTGTAATATAAGATTTCATCACAGTAGTTCATTTTGTGTTATGTTTTAATGTTCTGGTGAATGTTAATGAAAATGCAGATACCACTGTTCTGTTTGCGTAAAAAGGTAACTTTCTTTTACTAAGATTTATGCATTAATGGTTTGTTCTTTATTCTATTATAGTATAATTGGGATGTTGATTCATAAATGAAAACTTTAAAAAAAAGTGGATCACACTGCATCATCCGTTTACAAAGGGGGATTCGTGGCTTGGGGTGTGTGAGGCAGTTTGGTTGTGGGCGAGGCAGGTGTCGCATACAGTAACTGCTGGGCCTGGGTTTCCAGTCAAACTCAAAACATTTCATTACGTCGTGTCTTGTACAGTCATTTATGTTGGCCCTAACCTTGTTTCCAAACAGTTATGTTTTGTGTACAAACCCCCTAATTCTTATCACAAGAAAATGCATCTCTACGGATTATGAATATTTTCCTGGAGCACTAGAGAGATGGAAATGCATGAAAGTTAAATGTAATAATAACTTTGCTTAATGTTGCCAGTGAATGTACTGTAGTAAGGTATTGCTAATTAGCTGCAATAGTATTGCAGCGGAAATAGTCGGCTGATTACGATAAGAGTTTTCTTTTGGTTTATAAACTTGGTTTGATCTGCTTCCGTTATTTGGTCAGTTTTGAATCCTCTGACTCCATGAGCATCTGCATGTTAGAGCTGTGTGCACATACCTTTCTTATGAAGACTAACTGTGATTGTTACTGTAAATGAGTCTTAATCAATCAAAGTCTTATATTCCGTCATTAAAAATGAAGTTGCATTTCAGAAAACAACTTGTTAAGCAAAAAGTAACTCTTAGGTTAAAGCAGGGGTGTCAAACTCAACTTCATCGAGGGCCACATCAGCATTAAGGTTGCAGTCAAAGGGCCGGTTGTAACTTTAAGATATATAAAAATACATATATAAATATTTAATATATATAAAATAATGTATTATATTACATTATTGCCTCTGCATTGGATTATTATCGGATAGGTGAATAACTTAATAATTAACTACGTCTGAAAGCAGAAGTCTAGGGCAAATAATTACAACTCTCTTCAGTGCGCATGTCACAAAAATGATTTAAAAAGCAAAGCCACATTCTAAGAAAAAAGTCAAATTTTGAAAAAAGTGTCAAATTCTAAGAAAAAGGCATATTTGAGATGCATTGTGGGACATGTAGTTTATGGGCAACTTGCTTCTGTAAATCGGCATGTAACCGTAAAATAAACATATTATATTCTTTGCAAGCTCTTGTGGGGCCGCATGAAGTTAAGTCACGGGCCGGATTTGGCCCCCGGGCCTTGAGTTTGACACCCCTGGGTTAAAGCAAGGATTATACCATAATAATCCTGAATCTGGAAAAACGAATTGCCTATAACCAGTTTGATTTCTCCTAAATGTTACCTTGAAAGACAGTAAAAGTCCTGTTAGCTTTCTCAAAGTGAGAAAATGCTGTGAAACGTTCACATCCGTCTCAAACCTTAAGGGACAGTCCCTGACTTCTGCATCATGTGCTAGTGTGGCTTCCACAATGACTCCGATCGGTCTACTTTTATTAATCTTTTAGTGATTTAAATAAAGTATTTTTGACATTGATCAGTAACATGAGATGGGACAAATCAGCAGGAGGTGAAACAGCTCAGGGTTTCATGCTGAGACTGACAGCAAAAGCCAGCAAATGAAGAAGAACCACTTGAACAATTTTTGCGAAAATAGAAAGAAGCAAAGAGAAACCGTGGTCCTTAAGTAACCTTTTAACCCGCAAGGAAAAGGAAGTACATGAACCTTACCTTGCTAGTGTACTACAGTGTTTACTTCTTAAAGTTCCCTCCCTGTTTCTGCCCTACAGCTCATGGTGACCCTGGTGTTTCACACGCTGCTGCTCTGTGCTCAGCAGCCAGTGGGCGGGATGGCAGCGCGCGAGCAAGCAATGAGTGACTGACTGAATATGTGTTTGGGAGCATGGCAGGGAAGGAAAGAGGAGGCTTGTAGTGTGTGGGAGGCCTGTTTAGATTGGGATTTGGCAAGCTTCTGCATGAGCATGTTGAGACCGTTGAAACCCCAAGCCCCTTTCATCCTCAATGCTCCCAGGAGACGACTGCGCTTCCTCTGTTGTTGATGGTGCATGTGGTCAAGATGCTGCTTCCTTGTCTCTTTTCCTCCTCTCCTCTTCACCCTCCTCCCACAGTCCTCCTCCTCCTCTTTTCACTCATGTTTGCCTCGCCTGTGCTCCCCTCCCCCGCATCCTCACTCCTATGTTCTGCTTGTTTACATCTTGCTGTGCAGTTCACGCGCAGGGTATGCAGGTTTTTTTTCTTCCTCCAACCGTGTGGCACGTGTAGTTGACAGATTCAGGAGGTACATGTGCGCATGTATCAGTGTGTGTGCACACGGACCTGTGCAGCCAGCTCAATACATGCTGTGATGTCATTGACGGTTACTCGCACTATTACAGCGAGTCAGAGCTGGCCATTGGTACTCCGCCCCCCTCCGCTCTGCAACAACCCCAACCAAGAGCAGAAGCTTGCTCGGAGAGGAGGGGATGCTGGTAGTATATGGAGGAGAGGGGAAGAGGAGAGAGAGGCCTAAGGAGATGAGGAGTAGTTGATGCTGACATCAGTATTGCCTGCCAGTATAAACAGCAGTATGGACTGTCTGTTATTGTTGTTTGTTTATATGTACAACAGATGAAAGAGGCAGCTTTGTAGCATACATTATTGGTTTTAATATATGTATTAATTAGATTCCAAAGTGAGCGTGTTTCAGACACATTTAAGAATCAATTATTCATATTACAATGTGTGTAAGTCGTAGCTGGTACAAATCAGTTTGCATGTGCACACACACTTGCATGGACTACACTTTGGATAGCAGCTGCTCTACAAACTGGGCCAACGAGACCTCCACTGCATCCCCACACGCTTCTATAAATAAAGATGATGAAATGACATGCTCACCTCCACTCTTAAACACACACTGATTGCAAGAAGGATCAGCATACTGAAGATTTTGAATCATCCTCCAGTGGTTTCTCTGTTGCATATTTCAAAGCTTTACTGAAGTATGAGAAGAACGATGGAGTCACTGTAGATACCACTTTTACAGTTTTATAAAAAATGTTCCCCCACCATCATCAAAATTACTTTAGAAAGTGAAATGTCAAGTGCAACTCATGTTGTATTTGCTTACATTTGTTTCTGGAGTATAGTATGTGTTGGTTGTGCAAGAACATGGCACCTCATTGATTACACATCCTGTTAAATCTGCCATGTGAGGTTCTCACATGCCTATTGACACATGATTAGTTCCTAGGACTAGACAGATGGGCGATTAGGCTTTGTTGGTGTTTCTTTAAACATATTTGATTCCACTAAGGTGATAAGATACCATTCACACAGAGATACTTTTATGTGTTTCAGTGGAAAAATTTGACATGAGTGATTCATAAAAGGTCAAACTGTCAAAATATAGTATAATAAAGTATAATATCCGGCCAACTATTTGAGGAATGGACTGAATGACATTTGGTATAGACATTCTTGGTGACTGAAGCATGACTCCTCATGTCTTTGGTGATGCCCTTTAAGTGAACGTAACTAACAGGACAGTCATTTCCTTCCGTTTGAAAAAATCTAGAACTAATGAACAGACTTCTCAATTTCTTGGGAAATAAACCGTTGGAGTAATGTTAGGATAGTAACCAAAGTAACAGTTAAGTGTAGATGCTTTTAGAAGTTGTCAAAGCTGAGCCACATTTAAGTACAACCAATTCTTAGTTTTTACTTCCATCCAAGTTTCGCACTGTACATAGGATAAACCCTTTACATCTAGGCAACAGTGTTTCCTTACTTCTGGTGGTAAGCCGCAAGCCTTACATGTTTGGCCTCGCGAGTAAAGCTCATAAGCTGATAGTTAATAAGCATTAAAACCTCAGACTGCTCTACAGTAAGAATATAGGCATTTTTTTCTTTCCTTTCTTTTTACTCTAGCTGTCTTTAGAGCTGTCTGTGTAAGATCAACTACCATAGCGTTTTACTGTTCACTCAGGGAGCTGGAACGCAGTTCAACGTGTTAGACACCAAGTTAGATTTGTCTTTTCGGTTGTGGTCTGAGCCTCCTTTAAGTGCAAGCATGTCATCCCAAAAGCCATTGAAATGTGTGAGCACCAGAGAAAGCAAGCAGGTGAAAGTGAGATTCAGGACATAATTCGAGCCCGTAGTGTGGTTTTCATTTGAGTCACTTCAAAAATGACTCAACCGTTGCATACCTAGGCCAACTTCAAGCTTACTTTGTGCCATGATTGATGCTGTAAATTTGACTTGTTAACCAACATTGCTTCTTGCCTGTATTTTAGCAAAATGATATGGTCGCAAAACATTCATAATCTTCTTTTTATTTCTAGGAAGAAGCATTTGGAGGATTTGCACCGATTGCTGAACAGGAAAGAATACAGAGCCCTTCAACACCCCCATCAGGTAAAGTGACTTTACTCTTCTCTTAAGATGCCTACGCACAAACAGGTTATTTAAACATGCTTACTAAAGGGCCTCTGTTTGTTCTCTGTTTTTATCAGATACCCCAACCATACAGGAAAAGAAGCCTAGAGGACGTCCCCCACGGGCCCTGTCTACCCTGAAATGTGCTGCAAGTCTACCTTCCTCCTCGTCCCTTCCCTCTCCCACACAGGCAAAACCTGATGGCCCTGACAGGCCAGCTGAGAAGGTAAAAAGGCTGCCTGGGAGGCCACCTGGCACTGGGGAAAAGAGAAGAGGTCGACCTCCGTCTTCAAGTAGCAAGAAAGCTTGGAGTGCAGGCGGCCATGCAGCAGGGGAGGACAGTCGAGCAGCTGGGTCTGAGCTGGGCATGGACACAGAGGAGGAGAAGGACAGAAAGGGCTCTGCCCAGCCACATGACGCAGAGGCAAAGCTCCCCAAAGGTGGGCGGGGTGAATCCAAAGTTACAAACCTGAAGAGGCTGAGAGCAACCAAACTCGCCCCTCTCAAGTCACGGCTAAAGACTTTGCCTGGTGTACCCAGACGCAGACGCGGGCGACCGCCCTCAGCTGAACGTCTGAAAGCTGAAGCAGCAGCTGCTGCTGCGGCACAGCTGTCTACCTCCATTGAATATGGAGAAGGTAAACAGAAGGCCTTTAGAGGGGATAGAGGCACAGAAACACACGCTCCTCAGGAGCCCATGCTGAGGAATGTGGGTGATGCTGAGCACCAGGACTCTTCCAATCCACCTGCCTCCCCGTCTCCCTCCAAGCCAGGCAAGACAGTGGGCCTCAGAAAAAGCCCCCGCCATAGAAAGCCTGTCAGGATTGTGCCCTCTTCAAAACGCACTGATGCAACCATTGCCAAACAGTTGCTGCAACGCGCTAAGAAAGGAGCGCAGAAGCGTCTGGAGAAAGAAGCTGTAACCATCGGGGGGAATGGGAGAGGAACTATTGACACTGGCATCAGGAAGACGCAGCTGAAGAACATTAGGCAGTTCATCATGCCTGTGGTCAGCACCGTCTCTCTTCGCATCATCAAAACCCCCAAGCGCTTCATTGAAGATGAGGGCAACTTTGGAACGCCACCACCCCAAATGAAGATAGCACGGTTAGAAGCAGCCGCCTCATCTGTCGCCGCCTCTGCCCAACCCACCTCCACCCCCTCCTCTACGCCGTCTCCTGCACTGGTCTCACCCACACCTGCTTCTACGAGCAGCGGCACCACGGCTCCCATTGACTCCCTCCCCCCCCCTCCACCTCCTGCCCCGATCCCCGCTGTTCCATCAGCATCCGCTAGTCTGCTCAACAGCAACACCAACAATGGCGCCAACGGGCGGTTTAGCAGCAGCGCGGCGTCTTGCGGCTCCAGCGCTGTGTCGCAGCACTCGTCCCAGCTCTCCTCTGCAGAGTCTTCCAGGTCCAGCAGCCCCAGTTTGGATGATTCATCGTGCGACTCCCAGGCTTCTGAGGCCACGCAAGCTTTGTCAGAGCAAGAGGATCACTCTCCCTCCTCCCAGGGCGAGAGAGAGGCCACCCGTTTACACAGCTCACGGCCTCCCTCTCCGCCCTCTGAGCCGGAGCCGGAGCGGGAGCGCGTGAGGATGGAGAGGAGTCGACGAGGGCGGAGGGGACAGATGATGGGCCGGGGGAGTCAGATCCAGAGGGTGAGAGAGCCTCTAACCGCTGGGGCTAAAAAACCCATCATCAGCCCACCAACAGGAGTGCTGTTGTCCTCTTCTTCACTTGTAAATTCCCAGCAGGCTTCATCCACAGCCTCCTCGTCTTCTTCACCTCCGCCTCCCCCTCTCCTCTCCCCTCCACAGCCTCCCCAGTCAACTTC
The DNA here is from genome assembly GCF_949606895.1 of Notothenia rossii. NCBI lineage: Eukaryota > Metazoa > Chordata > Actinopteri > Perciformes > Nototheniidae > Notothenia > Notothenia rossii. The sequence continues at coordinate 79,196,266 of NC_136902.1, read as the reverse complement.
CTCCAATACAGCTGCAATCAGTGAACACCACTCGCAGTCCCCCTGGATGACTCACCCCATGCCTCAATTCATGTCTGGACCGTCAGTGCTGTCCGGCTTATCGGACAAACGAAACCGCTCGATTTTGAGAGAACCCACCTTCCGCTGGACGTCCCTGTCCCACCCTGAGCAGCAGTACTTTTCCTCAGCTAAATATGCCAAGGAGGGCCTCATCCGCAAGCCCATATTTGACAACTTCCGCCCCCCACCTCTCACACTTGAAGACGTCGGGCTGTTGCCCCAAGGAGTGAGTGGAGCAGGGGGAGCTGCTCCAGCGGTGTTCCCCGCACAAGGCAGCGGAGCAGGAACAGGGACTCGACTATTTGCCCCTCATCACTCACACACCCACCACCAACATGCCTCTTCGTCCCGCTTCGACGCTCCACAACAGAAGCGGAGCCCGTTGCTTCGTGCTCCACGGTTCACACCCAGCGAGGCCCACTCTCGAATCTTTGAGTCTGTTACCCTTCACTCCTCTTCTGGAAGCAGCCCTGGCTCTCTCTCGCCGCACCAGACGTCCTCGAGCTCCCACAGAAGCTCGCGGCGCAGGAGGCGGCTCATCTCTCTAACACCACGCAGTCACCCACGGTCTCCTTCCCACTCAATGACCAGACGCAGCAGCCATGGAGGCCCGATATCTATGGGGAAAGGTTCCTCGGAGATGTCTGCGCTGTCAGGCTCCGTCTCCTGTAGTAACCCCAGCTCTTTGCCAGGGGTTTCTGCAAGTTCACTAGCCACTAGTGCCTTAACTCCTCCTCCTTTCAGCACCTTCTCCACAGTATCAATGGGTCTGGCCCCACAAGGGACACCTGATAGCAGGAGAGGGGCTGCCGGGAACGCGCCTCCTTTGTCAACCACATCATCCACTTCTTCCCCACTTTTCCCTCTCTTTCCTTCCAGTGCCCAGGACACAGGGCGAGGAGCTGGGAAAGGAGGTAAAGAAAAATGTATTTCTGCTCCCCAGGAACCTGCTTCAAAGGACAAAGAAAGGGACTCCGAGAAAAACCGAGAGAAGGAGAAAGAAAATAAGAGGGAAGGGAGAAAGGATTTTGAGAAGAGAAGTAAAGTTTCTCCACCAGATGGCTCCCCCAATGCACCTTCCAGCCTGTTTACTGTTGACGGGAGGGACGAAGATGCCCTTTTATATATTGCTCCCAAAAAGGCTCCAGGTAGAAAAAAGTCTACGTCAGTTGACACGGTTTCTGACACTGCTTCCTCAGAGGTGCGCGTGCCCCATTCCACTGTTCCTATCTCCATTGCTAAAGGACGTCTATCCAAGAAAGTCAGACCCTCTGAGAAAGGAGTCGAGGCGGAGGAAGAGGAGAAGGAGAAAGAAAAACAAAGTGCTCCTAGCCAGCAGACAGCAAACCTTCCAGGGCAGCCAGGCAGACAACAGCTCCCTGTCTCCTCTCTAGGATCAATGTTGGCACAAGCAGAGAAACAGCCTGTGACCGACAAGCGTGTAGTTAGACTACTAAGAGAGGCCAAAGCCCAGCTCTTCGAGATAAAGAAGAATAAGCTGAAGCCTGCAGAGCCGATGAAGGGCCAGGTCAGTTTCTCTGCTCATGTCTTGCTGTCATAGTGATTGTGTCTCCTCAACAAAGCTTCTCTGTTTATCTCGTTCTCATCATAATGCCAAAAGCAGGTGACTTTACACGATGCTATGAATAATCTGTACTCAAAGTGAAACTTGATAATAGGAAAGTCCCACAGAGGGGGTTACTCAAGGGGAATTCTGTAGCCTCATACATTATGCAGAAAGCAGCATGGGCTGTTCTTTTTTAAGTATTTTCCAGAATATACTCATCTAATCTAAACATTAGATAATTATAGGCAGTGTTCGCACGTTTTCAAGAAAATAAAAATTCCCTGTCCCAGTTGACTCATGGCCTCGACTTTGTATCGCCTCTGTCAGCTCATTATCATCATCATCCACACACAAACAACAAATTAAAATGACATCCTAGGGACATAAACAGAATGCTAAAATGTCGATTTGTTGCATTGCACATTTGTGGTGGTGTATGTTTGTCTCTGTATTTTTTGATATGAAGTTTCTTACTTTTGTTGTGCTACTTGTGTGCAGAGTCAAGAGAGTGACTCTTCAGAGGCCTCGGTCCGGGGTCCACGCATCAAGCATGTATGTCGTCGTGCAGCTGTGGCTCTTGGCCGTAACCGGGCAGTGTTCCCTGACGACATGCCCACCCTTAGTGCCTTGCCCTGGGAGGAGAGAGAGAAGATCCTATCTTCCATGGGGAATGATGGTGAGGCACACTCAACTTCATTCTTATTTGACCTGCATGTGGATAACAACCTCTTGGCTGTGACCCTTTGGCTTTTTTTTTTAGAGCTTTTTTTTTTGTTTCAAACAATAATTCAGTCAAATATATCTTTCAGTCACATTTTCAGTTTTTCCAGTTGTATCAATACTATCCTTAATAGGTTTCAAGTATTAGTCAACCAGTATCAGAGTACCACTCCAGGGCTAAAAAAAGAAAGTGTAATAAAGATTGCCTACCTTAGAAAATAGACCCTTTGGCTTTTATATAAAACACTTCATATAATGACAGTACAGGAAAACATTTTAAAGATTTGAAATTATAAAAATGAAAACCAAACTACAAATTAGCAGGATTATGACTTTAATCGTCATATTTATTAGGGTATTTGGTAGTGTGCTGTTTTTAAAGGTTCAATTCTACAATTTGACAGAACTGTCTGAGCGTTTGTTATTTAAGACCCAAAACCTGCGTGAGTTCTGAAACGTTGTGCAGCATGCCATGCAGTGATGACGGGCTTATCACAAGAGCAGAGATATCCACTCATCAATCAGAACACAAGTACACAGTGAAGTGGTGATGGAGCGAACAGAGCTTGGCTGCTCCGTTCCTGTTATTTTGACTGCTTTCATGCCATGTAGGAACATGTGAGTTGCTGTCAGGCCAGAGGACCTGATGTCAGTGACATATCAATAGCTCAGTTATATATTGTGTTACAAAGTAGATGCATTAAGTAATATATCTATATATATATTTTTTTATATATATATATAGATATATTAGGGATGCCAGCGATTATTCGATTTTTCGAATATTTGTTACAGTCTCCATAATCGAAAATTATTTTTTAAATTCGATTTTATTTATATATATTTTTATTATTATTTATGTTTTTCTTTTTTTTCCTGGCTTAGTTTCAACCAAAATATAGACTAATGCTAATAATAGTAATAGTATTAATAACTCCAAATGGCCATTAGTCACACCACCAGTTTGTTTTACTGTAAACTTGGAGGAAGCCAGCAGCACACCGACCCCCCCCCCCTCTCCGTCACACGCGCGATTGATTTATTGGCAAATTATTTCTACCCGTTGAACCTTTTGCTATGGATTACTTAAAAAAAAACTAACACATAAAAGCCTAGTTTTTGTGTAGCTCAATTTCGCTTTAGCCAATGAGGTGTCCATTGACAAGGATAAAAGTGTATCCTAAAGGCAATGATTGAAAATATATAGAGCCTTAATCTTTTGTTTAGAATTGTTAAATTACCAGCTGAATCAGTTGTGTTTTTTTCTCCAAATTGTAAAATGGTCATGCTTATATGTGCTTAGCAACAATCTAGGAATAACTTTTCTTCCTGGCTTTTTCTGACAGGTCTTAAGACTTTTCAGTATCTAATCCCTATTGAGTAGAGTATATCCTGTACAATCTTATGTCAGTAATGATGTTCTATTTGTGATCTCTCCTTTATTATAGACAAGTCATCAGTAGCAGGCTCCGAGGAGGCCGAGCCGCAGTCCCCTCCCACAAAGCCACGGGAGACGCGGCAGAAATCTGTTCAAGACGCTCCTCCCAAGAAGGGCCGCCGGTCGCGCCGCTGTGGTCAATGCTCGGGCTGCCAAGTTCCAGAGGATTGTGGTGTCTGTACCAACTGTCTCGACAAGCCTAAATTTGGAGGGCGAAACATCAAAAAGCAGTGCTGCAAGTGAGTCATAGATCATGATCTGTTTGTCACAATAGATTATCACAATGTTTCACCAAGTTTTCATAACCAATTGATTTATTACATTTTTTTTTTTTTTTTTTTATAATTGCATTTTAAAGAAAATAAAAGTTACATGTTGTCCCTCTATTCAGGATGAGGAAGTGTCAGAACTTGCAGTGGATGCCCTCGAAGATGTTTCTCCAGAAGCAAGGCAAAGGAAAGAAAGACAAGAAAAAGAACAAATTGTCTGAGAAGAAGGAGGCTCTCAATCCGGTCAAGGGTCCGATCTCAGAGTCAGGCCCTAAGCCCCCGCCTGCACCACCAAAGGAGGAACCTCCCCGCAAAAAGAGTGACACTCCCCCACTCAAGCTGGCAGAGGAGAAGTCGAGACAGCAGTCGTTGTCAAAGCAGTCGTCTCCAGCCCTCGCATCTTCCCCCGCCCCCCTCGACCCCCCCCAGGCGCTTAGCACAGTCCCAGCCCAGTCCCAGTCTCCTGCCCCGACACCAGACTCCAAACCGCCCTCAGTCACGAGCAGCGTCTCCACCAAGAAGGGAAACAAACCACAGCAGTCTGTCCCGACCTCTTCCTCCTCGTCATCGTCATCCTCCTCTTCCACTTCATCGTCTTCTTCATCCTCATCCTCTTCTTCCTCGTCATCTTCAGCCCAGAATTCCCCCTCACAGTCGACGCAATCTCATCAACAACTACAACAACTACAGCAACAACAACAGCAACAACAACAACAACAACAACAACAACGGCCTATCACCAGTCAGGCACCTTCAAAAAAAGAGGCTTCACCCAAGATTCCTCTGAGCGAGCTCAAGAAGAAGCCTCAGCAGCAATCATCACAACAGCAGAGCTCAACTACAACCATGTCAGATACAGGTGGATAACATGTGCAGCCTTATGTCCTATAGTAAAGGAAAAATAAATATATCGTTTATACTTGACTGTATTCTTATATGTATGTCCTGTTTCTTTTGCATAGTTGAATCAAAGCCGTTGAAGAAGCCAACTTCTCGACCTATTCCTCCATCACCTAAACAGAGACCGAAAGACAAGGTAAACAGTAGTCACTTGTATTTTATATTTTTTTCCTTTTCACATATGTGGAATGCTCACCTATAATTTGTGATATTCACCCTCCTCTCTCACTCTCCTCTTGTCTAATAACACGAATAGCCGCTGACCACTAAACCCACCAGCAGCAGTACTTTAAACTGGCTAAGCACTCCCTCGACTAGGGGCCAGGCGAAGTCCAGAGCGCCCTGCGACGGAGTGCATCGTATCAGAGTGGATTTCAAGAGGGACCATGATGTGGAGAAGGTGTGGGAGGCTGGCGGCCTCAGCCTGCTCAGCTCTGTGCCTGTCACACCCCGGGTGCTCTGCTTCTTATGTGCAAGCAGCGGGAATGTTGAGGTGAAAAAACGATTTGCTAATGCTAATAATTCCACCTGTATCCTACCGGTGTCTGTATTTATCACCCATCCTTTCTCTATTTGTTGTTTCTCTCTTCTCCTCTATCTAGTTTGTCTTCTGCCAGGTATGCTGTGAACCGTTCCATCTTTTTTGCCTGGGGGAGTCAGAGCGGCCCCTCCAGGAGCAGTTTGAGAACTGGTGTTGTCGACGGTGCAGGTTCTGCCAAGCCTGTGGACGGCAGCATCAGAAAACTAAAGTAAGCCCTTCTGTTCAGTGTTGTTTGTTTAGTTATACACTCAAATGCTACATTTGAAGTGAAAGTGTGCAAAGCCTGGACAATCTTCCCTTGAAGGAAACCGGCTAGCCTTTCCAGCAGTCAGCACTTAATCAGCTTATTTGATTCCTGCCATGATATAATCATTCAATTCAAGTACTGTGTAATTTGTGCATGATGTGAGATGATCTCTGAAGTCCCATTTGAAGGGGCCCTGTGGAGTTTCTGCCTTAACTGTCTATGTTATTTTTAACATTATACAGCACAGGGGAGGGGGGGGGGGCAAAACGGCATTTCCTGACTTTGCTGGTGCATTTCTTTGTTTCTCTGCACATCAGGGAAGTGGTGTAAAACCATTGGCAGGATGTGTGTCAACTGAATGTAGATGCAAGTGCACTAGCGTTCAAGTGGACGAAAAAAAAAAACCAGGGACACAATAAAAAGAATATTGCTACATAGTGCTTATCGACAAAACTCAACAGGGCAACCTTTGATGTGCCTTGAATATCAAGCAAAAAAAATTCAGTTTCATAGAGAGAAAGTCTCATGAAACAATTGTAAACCTGTCCATGTCTTTTTAAAATTTTGGTACGCATGGATGGGTATTTGTGTGGAAGTAGAAAAGAAAAAAGCTGTGTGTGTCGCTAATTGTGTCGAGCCAAATCCAAAAACAATATTGCACTTAAGTTGCTGTCTTAAACCTGACGAGTTCTATACACCACCCACTAAAGCTTCCTCCTAAAGCCTTAGATAATCTCATGGTCCATGACGCCCGCTTATGAATGTGGCTCTCAATAAACGCATAGTTAGAGCTCTGAGTATCATGCTACCACATTATTATGACTTGAGAACACTGTTATGTTGAATCT
>NC_136902.1:79166754-79189476 GCF_949606895.1 Notothenia rossii | reverse complement strand
TAACCAATTACAGGTCCTTTTACAGACCTTTACATTTACAGACCAGCAAGAGAAGGAAGGACTGTGTTTTTAAAGCCTGTTTTGTTGTTGTGCCTTTTCGTAATAACTGGCTACCCCAGCTTGAAGTAGGCAGTACATATGCACCACCTGGGATTCATTCTGAGATTAAAGAGAAGGATTTTCTAAGAATCTGACCTGTATTTTGAACACTCTTTCTGTAACTTGAGGAAGGTGACAGCCTTGATATTTGAGTGGTTTTAACTCACTGCCATCTTCTCTCTCAGGAAACTTCTGCCCACTGTGTGATAAGTGCTACGATGATGATGACTACGACAGCAAGATGATGGAGTGTAGCCGTTGCAACCATTGGGTTCATGCCAAGTGTGAAAATCTGACAGGTATTAAAACACACAACTCTTACTGTGTTTTTACTTTGAGTGCTGACTTTAGTATTCAGCAGCATGTGTTGCACTTCATTTGCCTCGTCGGTTGTCAGTGTCTCTGCAGCTGACTGACAGCCATCCTGTGAGTGATGTCACTTGATAATTGCAGCAATAATGACCTGTCTTCTGTCTCTGTCCCCCAGATGAAATGTACGAGCTGCTATCAAAGCTGCCAGAGAGCGTTGTCTACACCTGCACCAAATGTACTGAGCGCCATCCGGCCGAGTGGAGGACGGTGTTGGAGAGGGAGCTTCAGGGATGCGTTCGCCATGTCCTCACTGCACTGCTCAACTCACGCACATCCTCACACCTGCTACGCTACAGACAGGTGAGATACACACTGATGTTTCTTCTTCTGTGGTTCCAGTACGAATTCCTTTATAATTTGTGTACTTAGATGGATTTTAAGTTTTGAATTGTATTTGCATGATACAAATGTTTAAGTTGCAAACAGCTGAAGCATCAACCACAGATACATGAGTATAATGGTGAGATATTAACTGATCTTAATGCTTCGGCTTGGGCGCAGGCGGTGAAGCCTCCGGAGCTGAACCCAGAAACAGAGGAGAGTCTTCCATCCCGTCGCTCCCCAGAGGGCCCAGATCCTCCTGTCCTGACAGAGGTCACCTCCACACCTCCCAGTGACTCCCCTGCAGACCTGGAGTCTGTTGAGAAAAAGATGGATCAAGGTCGCTACAATTCAGTGGTAAGCATGTCATTGTTTGAGCAGTATCTCTGGTCAAACTGGATCTGGTGCTTTTTCAAGAGACCACATGAGAGGTTTTGAATTACTTCAAGTATCAACATAAAAAGCTACAGCAGCTTTGACCTTTAACCAGTCTTCATCCTCACTTCACTGTTTTTACAACCAGTCTGTGTGTGTGTGTGTGTGTGTGTCTGTTCCTCATTTCATCCACAGTTGGAGTTCAGTGATGACATTGCGAGAATCATTCAGACGGCCATCAACAGTGATGGTGGCCAGCCTGAGAGCAGGAAAGCCAACAGCATGGTCAAATCCTTTTTCATTAGGGTAAGAACCTCAAATCCACTCTAGGTCATATGGATCATGTCAGTCCTTTCAACACCACCAAAAACAAATCAAATGAAAGTGCAGTTCACAAGGTCTCTCAAATTCCACAATGAAAAACAGTTGGACAGGTGTACACATTAGGTCATGTCAGGCAGTTTTTATTTTTCAATAACCTCATACAATTTTCAGATACGTATTTTACCCACATGCCTACATGCACATGTTTGATATTTTTTCAAATAAATATTGTCTTTAACCTAGGGCTGCTCAATTAATCGTATTTTAATCGCAATTACGGTTTTGGCTTGCAACGATTATAAAAACAACATCATCGAAATAAAACGATTATTTATTTTTTATAAAAAAAGAAAAACTTAATTGTTTTTTAATTGTTTTTTCAGTTGAATTATATAGTTCAGGATAATCAACTGTTAAAAACATACAGTTCAAAAAAATGTTTTAAATAAATGGATAATCGTTTTTAATAATCGTGATATCAATTATTGACCCAAATAATCGAGATTATGATTTTTGCCATAATCGAGCAGCCCTACTTTATCCTCTAGGTTAAAGGATATCATAGGTTAAAGGCAAATGTAGTGGCAATACAAAAACATTTTACAGACAAAGTAAAAGTGTGTGGCGTGTATACTAAAACGTAGCAACCAGGTGCCAGATCATTAGCATGAATTCAAGGAAACTGACGCGACGCTGATAATTTAACGAGGCAAAACTCTATGCAGGCAATGCTTCTCCCAAAACAAGAGTAAATATGGGGTTGGCAAACACCCTAGCAATATTCTTGTTCATGGAGTATGGAAACATTAAGCTGGCCAAAAGCTTGCCACAAATGCATTTTACGAGGCTGATATGCAAACTTCATTAAATGTTTTGTGTTTCAGCAAATGGACCGAATCTTCCCGTGGTTCAAAGTGAAAGAGTCCAGGCTCTGGGAACGGCAAAAAGTCTCCAAGTGAGTGTCTACCGCACGGTAGTACAAGAAGTTATACCAATAACTTAGGTTCCAGTGTCCAGTATGCCATTTTTACACAGTACAGTTATGTAAACCATAATTTGTCTTCATAAGTTGCTTCTAGAATTTTCTTTACACTGTTATGCGTTGAGGTTTTTGGAAATCAGGTATATTTTACCATTTTGATTTAAAGGGTTTGAAAGAAAAGCCGTACAATCAGGTGAAAAAATACTGAACAATGAAAGAAAGCTCAAACTGACATAACCAGAATTTGAAATTCAAAGTGCTCTTAATCTAAATTAGAATTGTGTGTTATGTGCTGGAATTTTCCAAACCTGTAGTGACCGTTATGATTGTTATAACAGAGAATAACCTAGTTTGAATATAATACTCATGTAATATGAAACTTTCCAAAGAGCTTGTTGTAAGCTGCAGTTTTCAAGAACCGTGGTCTATAATTATTGAAACGAGGAGTAAGATGTGGTTTTCCCTTGGAGAAGCTGCACCATCATCTGTATAGAGGAGAAAACCAGAAAGCAGTGAACTAATATTTATCAAATGTGGGGGCTGCCTGTAACAAAACCAATCCGAATTAGTAAGTGGAAATAAGGAGCATCAGGAATTCATCTTTATCGTTTTGAGTGATTAAGGACATCTACAAGTCTGTGTGATGTTCAGTTTTGTTCTCACTCATTTGTGTGCAGAAGGCTTCATATTACTAGAATGCTAAAGGCAAAATAATGTCTGTAATGTTCGGGAAGATAGTGGTCACACAATACGCATGACCAGGTGCGAGCAGGACCTATAACGCCTTCAAGGCCATTACATCAAATACAGAAAGAGAGTCTCTTTAATAATTCAATACATCATTCATTAAAGGGCCTGAGTGGAGTAGATAGTGGTGGAGTGGTTTTCTTTCAATGTGCCTCATTTCAAGACAATGACTGATGAGCGAGACCAGTTCAGATGTAAAGCTGGGGTAATTATATCGATTCCACCCTTTCTCTGATTTAATGAGCCCAATGGACAGCTTAGTGGTGAATGTAAGTTGGTAATAGACCACAGGAGACCTATACATTCTGATCGATGTCATTTTGAAAGACATCAAAAGAGAAGATAAAGTCAACATGCATGTCTTCACGTGTTTCTTTATTGACAAGAGAATACAGGATCAATTAAACCATCTCCCATAAGATGCAATCAATTCAGTGTATGCATCTGAGCAGTAGCCTCAAACATATTCACGGAGGGCAGCAACACTATTGATTAGTGCACATGCGTTTACATCCATGAAAAATAATGAAATGGTCATATTGAATAATTGATGCTGTTTACAGGGATGACTGGGTAATCATTTGATATTATCTGAAGGAATTACTCAAAGCTCATAGTCAATGCTTTGTGGCTATGTGAACCCTCTGTAATTGAAAGGATTTTCTAATGCATATTTGATTTGTTCCTACACACACACACTCATTGACTAACTCTCTCTTTCACTCGCTTACTCATATAGATATCAGCTTTCCCAGACCATTTACTCTGCCTGTCCTCAAGGCATTGTGGGAGGCAAACCATAAAAGCTTCACATTTCACTCGAAGACTCTTTGATAGACATTTGTGGTTTACTTGTCAGTGTTGCATTTAGTATTAGTGATCCTTTAAATGCCTGTTTAGCTGCCTTGTGAAGTCTCATAACTTAAGACAGCAGAGTCTTAAGTTATGAGACTTCACAAGACAACAATTACCCATCACTGCTTGACTTGGTAAAACTGCTCACATTATAGTCATATGACTTTTATGGCTTCTTGGTAAAAGCCTTTAGATTATAATCTGTATAATAGTTTGGAGGGATTAAAGACTCTTTTATTGCTTTTCAATATCACTTCAAATCTGTTATCGCTTTCTCTAACACCCTTCATCAAATATTGTATTTGTTTTTATTTCCGTCTGCATTAAGGGATATTTTTCATTTAGTCGATTGCTGGTAAAAAAACAAAACAGTTATAACAAACAATAAGCAATCTCAACTTTGTAAATGACCCAATCATTGTTAGCACAGACACACTTATTCATGTTGCCTGTCTCTGTTTTCCGTGGTGCCCCAGCAGCGGGCTTCTCCCCAACGCTGTGCTTCCTCCCTCCCTGGACCACAACTACGCCCAGTGGCAGGAGAGACAGGAGCTCTCCCGCGCTGAGCTCCCCCACCTCATGAAAAAGATCATCCCAGCCCCTCGGCCCAAAACCCCCGGTGAACCAGACTCCCCAGCCTCCCCTCCTCCTCTCCCTTTATCTCTACCCCCACCACCCCCACTGCTGCCTGGTAAGCTATTATGCAAATATATATACAAATACTTACAGGCATGCTTTTTTGTCACTTACTGATTTTATTTTAAATTATTTTCTATAGATCGTGAAGACAGCCTAGAGCTTCCTCCTCCGCCAGGCGTCAGTGATAACAGGAAATGTGTTCTGTGTCTCAAGTATGGGGATGAAAACACTAATGTGAGTCAGGAACTTTTATTTGTATTTACTTGCACAATTTTATCTGTTTTATTTGTCCTATGTTCTATATATATGTTGCACTGTTGGAAGAGCCTGTGACCTACGTTTTTCATTGCCATATCTACACTGTAGCTAATGTGCAAATGACAATAAAGCCTTGAATTGAACTCTCTTTGACAAACATAACAATGACTCTGTCACTGTTTCAGGAGGGTGGCAGGCTGTTGTACATTGGTCAGAATGAGTGGACCCATGTGAACTGCGCACTGTGGTCCGCCGAAGTTTTTGAAGACGACGACGGCTCGCTGAAGAATGTCCACATGGCTGTTCTCAGGGGGAAACAGCTGGTAAGACATTCAGTCTATCGCATCTCTTTTTCTTCACTGTTTTCTTGGCCGGACATTTACAACCTATTGTTCTTTTTTATTCAGCATTGTGAGAAGTGTCAAAAGCCAGGGGCCACAGTTGGCTGCTGCCTCACCTCTTGCACCAGCAACTACCACTTCATGTGCGCCCGCCAGTGCCACTGCGTCTTCCTGGAGGACAAGAAAGTCTATTGTCCAAAGCACAGGGACCTCATCAAGGGAGAAGTAAGAAAAACGAATGACTATAAAATCAGAAGTTCATTAATACATTTAGATGGCAGCCACCTTACTGTACGTAGGTTTCACGTTTTTGTATCTTTGTCATAAATAATAATTCACCTTTCCTATGTTTGTCCTTTTTCTCCAGGTGGTGTCTGGGTTTGAGGTGACCCGCAGGATCCTGGTGGACCTGGAGGGCATTAGCTTCAGGAGGAAGTGGCTGGCAGGACTGGAGCCTGAAAATATTCACATGATGATAGGTAGGTTTATCAATGGCAAATATTGGTGGATAAATGTCCATTTCCTTGATTTACTCCCAGTGTCTAAATGCCTTTTTTAAAACTTTCATTGCAGGATCCATGACTATTGATTGTTTGGGGATACTGACTGAACTCTCAGACTGCAAACGCAAACTCTTCCCTGTAGGATACCAGTGAGTTTTCTTTCTTTCTTTTTTTACCTTTTCATTCACTTGAAAGTCTTCCCTAACAATTGTTTTGTACCTCATCATTATTATCCCTTCAATTAATGTACATCTGCCGGAGGACATTTAAATTGCAAACTGAATAAATTCTCTTTTCTCCAGGTGTTCAAGGGTGTACTGGAGTACTTTGGATGCCAGAAAGCGCTGTGTGTACACCTGTAGGATAATAGTTTGCCACCCAACAGTGATAGAATCTGACCTGAAAAGCATGATGGCTCCTGAGGAGAATCGCACAATAGCCCACAGCCCACTTCACATAGCAGGTAAACTATATTGACTCGATCTAGTTCAGGTTTGAATGTTTTAAAATATGATGTTTATATTTAAATTCTTCTTCTTTCATATCAAGACTTCCCAGATCCATTTGAATCCCCAAGGCGCTCTGAAACCCTTTCCCCCACTGAATCCCCTAAGCTCAGGGTTTACACCAGGAACCGACACCCAAGCTACCCCCCCTGTCAGCGCTTCATAGGCCCCAGACCCATGCCCTCTCCAGGTAAATATGCATCCTTTTTTTTTTAAAGAAGAAGGCGTTCGTTACATAATTTAGATATGGTTTGTAGAAATTAGTTTAAATTGATTCTCACAGATAAGTATCCATTTCAATTTCCCTTTCTTTATTTGAAGGAGGTACCTCTCATCCCCAAAGCCATGAAATTGTGACAGTAGGCGACTCCCTGGTGAACCCCGGCTTGCGGAATATTGACTCACGTCGCCACAGCTCCCCTTCGCTCTCTCCTTCTTCCCACCAGCTGAACAGACACAGAGGGGTGACCTCCCCACCTCACATTGTGTCACGACCCCTTACCTCTCCCCCTCCCCTCATCCCCTCCCCTGCCAGAGACCCTGAAAAGTCCAGACACATCAGCAAAGACTCAGCTAAGAGTCCAGTCCAGAGAGAAAATGAAAGAGGTCGAACGTTCTCCACAGACAGATACAGACAGCAAGCATCCAGAGACACGGACAAGGGGAAGGTTTCAAGTCAAGACCAAGCTTCTAAGGATTCGGACAAGAACAGATCATCCAGAGAAACAGCGCAAAAAGACTCTGACAAGAGTGAAATACCAGCAAAGGAGCCAGAAAAGAGGAGAACGTTAAGCAGAGACCCCGAGAGGGGGCGTCCTCCTAGTAGAGATCCAGAAAAGGGGAGACAAGTTAACAGAGACTCTGAGAAGGGGAGACAGGCTAGCAGAGAGTCAAGCAATAGAGAAACAGATAAAAGCAAATCCTCCTCTAGAGATTCCAGCTATAAGGATACTGATAAATCCAAGTCTCTCAGTAGAGATGCAGGGTTAAGGGACTCTGAGAAGCATAGACAACATAGCAGGGAAACAGGAAAAGACTCAGGTCAAGGTAAAGACAGACCGTCAAGCAGAGACTCTGATAAGGGGAGACCTTCCTCTAGAGATTCCAGTTATAGAAGCTTGGAGAAAAACAAAGACTCTGCCTCGGGGAAAGATAGTAACCCTGGCAGTCAGTCCAAACAGGCTGGAGGTGAGGGTAAGAGCCCCCGACTGGCACCGGCAATCTCAGGCCAGTCCTCCCCCCCTGTGGGCACCGCTGCTCTCACCTGTCAGCAGAGAGGTGGCAGCGCCAAGCAGACGGACAAGCAAGGGAAACATGGAGGCAAAGAACTGGATGTTTCTGCAGGTATGATGCCTCGTCACCGGGCCACCCCCACCTCTAGCATCACCCAGTCTAAGGACAAGCTCAGCTCAGGGAAAGAGAGTAGTAGCTCCACTGGAAATGTAATGCCAGCTTCACTCCACAAGGACACCGTTGTTGGGAAATCCAGCTCCCCACAATCTTCATTCCAGAAGTCCAATTCAAGGAAATCAAATGATCACTCATCAGGTCCAACCACAACAGCGCCTATGAAGCCTGTGTGGTCTTCAAGGACACCAGCAGAAGAGGAAGTTGTCAAGCGAGGCTCCATGCTCCTAGCCTTACCGGCTACAGCCCTAGCTGCCAAAGACAAACACCCCAAAGTTAAGACCACAGGCAGCAGAGAGGCGTCCAAAGACCGTGAAAGAGAAAAGACTCTTCAAAACAGCAACAGCAGCAACAAATCTCCCCTTCTGAACAATAACACAAAAGCAACCGGTAGCACCAACGCTCATGCTGCTACAAACCCCAGCGCCCACAACAGCAGCAATAGCAAAGCTCCAGTGTTTGGAAACTGCACCAAAGCCCAAGGAAAGGCTCAGGGGGAGAAGCTTGATAACCCAGGAGGGGACAGGTCATCCTCGAAGGGCAGAGAAAATTACTCGTGTCCGGAGAGGAAGAACAGCTCGAGTCTGGAGAACTTACAGCAGCTGCAGAAGGGGGCATTAGCTCCGGAGAAAGGAGTGAAGACCTCCGCTCAGTCTCACACCAAACCAACAACTAACCAGCTGCCGTTGTCCTCTAGAGAGAAGAAGAGATCCGTTAAACCCCCTACTGTAACTGCACTAATCAAGACTGACCCCAATGGGACCGGCAAGGCGGGTAGTATTTCTTCCTCCTGTCCCACGACCACTACCTCCACCGTCTCTTCCGGTCACGGGACCCGTCGCTCTGCACGCTCCGCCCTCTTCTCCTCGCCCTCTGCCAGCAGTAGTGACAGTTCTGAATCTGACACCCAGACTCACACAGAGGAAGAGGATTTGCGCAAGGAACACTCACACAGCGAGCTCCAAGACCACGACAGCCTCCTCACTCAAGGCACAGAGGATGAGGGTCCCGAAGACGACCACGACAGATGCATGGATGACAAACATCACGAGGACGACAGTGACGGGTCAGGGTCGGCCAAGCGGCGCTATCCTCGACGCAGTGCCCGCGCACGCTCCAACATGTTCTTCGGCCTCACGCCTTTCTACGGGGTTCGCTCGTACGGAGAAGAAGACCTCCCTTTCTACGGCAGTGGGGACGGAACCGGGCCCGTGGTGAAGAGGAGGAGCGGTGGCCGAAAGAAGTCGGCTGAGGGGCAGGTGGATGGAGCAGATGATATGAGCACCTCCTCTTCTTCGTCAGTGGACAGCGGCGACGATGAAGACAGTGAGATGAAACAGAGGGGTAAAGACCCTTACTACTACAACTTCACCCGAACAATAATCAACCCTGGTGAAGGTCTACCGTCCATAGAAGGGATAGACCAGTGTCTTGGAAGGGGATCCCAGCTGCAGCGCTTTCTGAAAGACGAGGAGCAGCAACAGCAAATGGCTCAAGGGAAAGCTGAGGAGGACATGCTGAGTGCTCTGTAAGTACACACAAGTATTCTGATACAATGATTGCTTTGTATGGTACCAAAGGGTCCATAAGAGTCTATACAAATAAAGCTTTCAAACGTTTAAAGTGCTTGCATTCATATATTTTGTACAAGAGTGCAATGTTCTTTGAACTGATGTTTCTTAATGCTAGTAAACAGGCCATGTGTGATGTGTGTCTCCTGCAGGTGTGTGCTTGAGTGATTTGATGCTGAATGAACCCTGTGTTTATCTGTGATTATTTTCTGTTGTCTCTTATAATAAGACATCTTTTCTTTGCCGTGTTTGACAGGACCTTAGGCAAGCAGCATATCGGCCAGCTAGATGGCGTCGACGATGGCTCAGAGAGCGATACCAGCATCTCCACCACCAGCACCACCACCACGGCTAAAGCCACCTCCTCTTCCACGACCCAAAAGAGCACTCCTAGGAGAAGGGGCCGAGAAAGGCACACTGAGAAAGCTGACCCCCATGACTCGAGCAAGGAGGCTGACAACAGCGGGGGAGCCACAAGTGGCAACCCGCGAGAAGGCAGAAAGAACCAGAAAGAAAACTGTCTTCCTCTCGGAGGCGGGGTCAAGTCCCAGCCTCAGAGTCAGGGTCAGGATCCTCTCGAGGCCCAACTGTCCCTCAGCACAGACCTTCTTAAATCTGACTCAGACAACAACAACAGTGATGACTGTGGTAACATTTTGCCATCTGACATCATGGAATTTGTCCTCAACACACCTTCCATGTCAATGCAGGCTCTGGGTCAGCAGTCTGAGCCGTCCTCCTCCGAGCTTCTCCTGGATGAGAGCTATGTTGGAGTGGATGTCAACCGGCCCAAAGATATTCTGTTTGAAGACTTTTCCCAGCAGCTGCCCACTGCTGAGAGCGGAGGTGTAGTGGAGAGTAGTGTGAATAGTTCCATATCTGTGGAGGAGCCCTATCTTCCTTTGGAGCTGCCTTCTGACCTCTCGGTCCTGACAACACGCAGCCCTTCCGTCAGCACCAGTCAGAACCACACTGCTGGGAGTCTCATCTCTGAAACCTCAGACCGCACAATGCTGGGCTTGACCTCTGGCTCAGAGACCATCGGAGGAGAAAAGAGTGGGGGCAAGAAAAGAGCCGGGCCAAGTGTGTCACCGTCAGAGAAGCAGCATGACACTACAACACAGGTAACAGAGGGTCACATGACTCCTGAGCAGTTTATTCCCAGCCCTGCCATTGGCCAGGTGGTTGAACCCCAAGGGAACCAGGATGTCCCCAGGAGCTCTGGTACCCCGGGTCTGCCGAGTTCACCCTCCCTTCCTCTTCAGGGTCAGAAGTACATCCCTGCTTCCGCTGCAGCCGCAGGCAGCCCCGGTCCAGTTCCTGTCCCAGGACCATCCCAGGTTCAGGTTTCCAGCCCAGCACTCATCAAACCGGGCCCTGACAAGCTCATCGTGGTCAACCAGCAGTTCCAGCCTCTTTACGTTCTTCAGACCGTCCCTAATGGTGTTGCCCAAAAAATTGGCGCCGGAGCAATGATGGACACTGTCACACTTACCACAGGGTTGAATACTGCCAAGCCAATATTTCCTGCTGGAGGCAAAGTCCTGGGCACCATGACCCACCCTTCCCAGATTCACACCTTCACAGGAACCACACAGGCAGGTTTCCAGACGGGGATCCCCAGCACCACCTCAGGGCTTCTCATCGGGTTGCCCCACGAGCCCCAGATTCTGGTCTCAGAAGCTGGTCGGAGTCACAGTGTTGCCATAGTGTCCAGTCCCTCCTCTCTCACTTGTTCCCCGACTGTACTCGCCTCAGCTCACGGCAAAAAGAGGCCCATCCCTCGTACTCGACCAAGAAAGAATAAAAAGCCGGTCCCCTCCCGTAGCCAGCCCACCCTGGCCCCATCTGAGGTTGGCCCTCCCAACATGACCCTAATCAACCTGTCTTCCCCTCAGATTACTGCTACCATTCCTGGCACCCTCTACACTTCTCAGCGCAAGGTCCCAAATATTATCAAGAGACCAAAATCAGGCGGGGTTATGTACTTCGATCCCACTACTCTCCTTCAGCAGAGGATTCCTGGTGTGGCCCAGCCTGGTATCCTGGGCCACGATGCCTCCACTCACCTCATACCTTGCACAGTCTCTGGGCTCAACCCCAGTCGGTCAGTGCTGAATGTTGTGTCTGTGCCCTCTAGTGGTGCCGCTGGCCTTCTTGCACCAGGAACAGTCTCCATCTCCACCCCTGTGCTCGGCTCCACTGAGATCACAGGGCCAATTAGCAACCTCCTGTTCAAGGCAGGTCCTCACAGCTTAAGCCTGTCAGATCAACCAATGGTCCTTCAATCAGCAGGCGCTCCTCTGATGCCACAGCTGAGCTCTGTGCAGACGACTATAGCCAGCAGCATCTGCGTCCTGCCGTCCCAACAGACTATCAGCATGGCTGTCAACCAGCAAGGAAAGACAGAAGTTAGTCATGTCCACTTACAGCCCAAACCCATCAACAGAACCCACACTGTGGACTCCAGTCACAACACCAACGTTACTCTAGCCACCTCTCTAAGTCCGGCCAAGGGTCGTGTTGTTGGAGTGTTTACAAACACACAGACCTCCGCCCACGCCCAAAGCAGAAGAATAACTCCCATCTCCAGATCATCGGAGCAAAGGCAGCCTAACTCCAGCACTTCAGGAGCAGAGAAAGGCAAACAGAAAACCAAGAGGAGCAGGCAGAGCTCAGACACAACCAGCGTGAAGAAGCTCAAGGCGGCGCAGGCAGAGGAGCCTCACAGCAACCCCGCAGGACGACATCGCCCAAACCCAAGGTGAGACTGTTATTATTTATGGCTGGTTGAGATGTATCTTGTTTTGGGTTTGTTTCTATTCACATCAATACATGGGAAGAATTGGCAGTGACCTTCTCCAATAGGGTCCTGCATAAAGAATGTGACATTGAGACATTTTTTATTTTGGTTTAAAGTTTTGCCCAGGCGAATTTTCCAAATCAATTTTTTTGTATCTACATGAACCACCATTTGCATTCCCATACATTATATCAAATGCACCACACATATTAAGAAGGAAATATGTCTGTAGGCCCTATTTCTCACATTATTTCCCTTTTCAAAAACAGCTGTGGAAAACACCAGGAATAAAGAGTTGAGTTCAACATTATGACTCGTGTGTTAACTGAATGCTAAATTAGTCAGAGAGCCCAAAAGGCTGAATTGCTTCTCAAGTTACAAAATTACCTGTTGCTGACAGGCAATATGGATAATTTTTAAATGGAGTCCGGCACAGAGCTTACTCCATATAAAGACACAGGGGCTTCACTGCAGCAAACTTCACATATAACATTTACTGCAAAATAGCATCAGTAATCTGTTTTATGATATGATATGTTCTGCCCATTTATTACCTCTATGCTACCAACAATATCAGTTCCACTTCATTTGTTAAACTGACTTTAGCAGGCTTCCACCACTTACCACACTTACTCTCATGTATTACTCACTACTGCAGAATAGTGAAAACACTGGAATGGATATTTGAAATTATTTAAAAAGATCTTTGGGCCTGGAAGGAGTTCTTGTTGTACAATTATTGGGGAAAGACTGGTTCAAGTACAGACTAGAGAATTGAAATATCTCACCTTGAATTAATCTATAACTTTCAGTTGTTTTTAGTACTTTGCATAAAATATATTCCCATCTTCCTTTCTAGCAGTTCCAAAGAGCTGAGCTACCCTGAACCCATGGACACAGGCAAGCCCGCTGACAAGGCAACCAACAAGAGGTATGCAGCCGTCCGTTCCAGGTACCCATCGTCATACTGAATATACAGAATAACTCTAATGCTTGCCTTAAATCTTTTCTAGCGTGCTTGGTAAAAAGAAGACATCTGAAGGTCCTGTGGTACCGGGGAAAGTAGTGGGGAAAGACAAACCATCAGCAGCAGGGGGGGCAGCGTCTCTTCCTGTGGCTTCACCACCTGACGAAGAGGGAAACAGCAGGGATACCGGCCTGGACAGCAAACCCAAGAAGGGCATCATCTTTGAAATCTGCAGCGAGGACGGCTTCCACATCCGCTGTGAGAGTATCGAAGGTGAGAACAAAAAACCTCACATTCATTGTTTTAAAAAAGTATAAATGCTTTATATTATGTTTTAACACAAATCATTACTGTTCTTGCAAAATGCTCTTTACAAATGTAATAAAACGTATTAAAGTGTGTGTAAAACATTGAACTTAAATATGAAATACTGACCCTTCACAGAGGCTTGGAAATCCCTGACTGATAAGGTGCAGGAAGCTCGCTCCAACGCACGGCTAAATGAGCTCTCCTTTGAAGGTGAGGCATCGCTCTAACTTCCCCACAAAACAAAGAATAGATACGTTTTTGTGTTCGTAAATGATTCATTGTTAACGTTTGTCTTTGTTCCTCCCAGGTGTGAATGGTTTGAAGATGCTGGGAGTCGTGCACGAGGCCGTGGTCTTCCTGCTGGAGCAGCTTTACGGCTCCAGACACTGTCGCAGCTACCGCTTCCGCTTCCATAAGCCAGAGGAAACCGAGGAACCTCCCATCAACCCTCACGGGTCGGCTCGTGCAGAGATCAACCACAGGTAAAGAAGGGACACACACACACACACACACACACACACACACACACACACACACACACACACACACACACACACACACACACACACACACACACACACACACACACACACACACACACACACACACACACACACACACACACACACACACACACACACACACACACACACACGCTTCTTTGTATGCCTTACAATACAGTTTTTGTGTATTTTTCTTACGTTTGTCATTGCTGTCTTTATTATATTAACAGCCCTTTGAGTCATGCTTTGTGATGTTGGGCTGTTATAAACTTTCACTTGACCAGGATAATCAAAACCCCTTTTTCTGACTTAATGCTCATTATTAAAAAAAACGGTTTTAAACAAGCTTGTAACCAAAAACCTGTTCTGTATCTTGTGCGTTTGTGTTTCTGACTACTGTCTCTCCCACCTGCTTCCCCTTCAGGAGGTCTATATTTGACATGTTCAATTTCTTGGCATCAAAACATCGCCAGCCTCCTGAGTACAGGCAGCAAGAAGACGATGATGATGAAGGGCAGCTCCGGACAGCTAGGTCAGTTTCTAAAAACACAAAATCTCCGTTATGTATTCACAGTAAATACATACTGTCTTTGTGCCACTGCTACATTTCAATGTCTCCCCTAAAGGATCAATTAAAGCTTAAGACTGTTAACAGTTCTAAAATAAGATTTTGAGAGATTATCACTTAAGACCACAGCATTCATTTTTCATGTTGCTGTTGCAGGCGTGCCTCCATGGAGCTTCCCCTGGCTGTGAGATTCAAACAGCTCAAGGTCACATCTAAGGAAACGGTTGGAGTTTACAGGTAATCATTTATAAATCTTTTAAGCTGATAAAAAGCTGTAAAATATGAAGATAATATACAATGTGACATGACAAAATGCAGTCTTAAACCATTACTGTAATTAACTGTATCCCTCTACAGGTCTCCCATTCATGGCCGAGGTCTTTTCTGCAAGAAACCCATTGATGCTGCGGAGATGATCATTGAATATTCTGGAAATGTCATCCGGTCTGTCCTCACTGACAAACGGGAGAAATATTACGATGGAAAGGTGAGGTCTTAGGATCTTAACTTAAGAGTTAAAGATGTATTCGTTCAATGTTTTAACCTGACTTATAGGAGTATGACATATCATTCATAAAACCTTAAACCTCTTCTTTTTTTTTCCTCAAAGGGGATTGGCTGTTACATGTTCCGCATCGATGACTATGAGGTGGTGGATGCCACTGTGCATGGCAACGCCGCCCGCTTCATCAACCACTCCTGTGAGCCCAACTGCTACTCCCGGGTCATCACTGTGGACGGCCAGAAGCACATCGTCATCTTCGCCTCTCGACGCATCTACTGTGGAGAAGAGCTCACCTACGACTACAAGTTCCCCATCGAGGATGCCAGCAACAAGCTCCCCTGCAACTGCGGCGCCAAGAAGTGTCGCAAGTTCCTCAACTGAACTCTAAACGACTGAAAGAGGACTGCAAATCTGTGGAGCAGAGCCGCCATGTTCTGATTGTTCAGGTGGACTTCCTGGGTCCGGCCTGCGTAGGACCGCTGCCATCAGGGCGCAAGCTTTGAGAGTGTTTCTGCTGCACGTGTTGGCAGGAAACACTGGCAGCGGCCGCGGGTCGTACTGTACAAATAGGAAGGGCCATTTTGGAGGAGGGGCCACTTGTAGAGATTCCAACATATTGTGCCTCCTTTTGTCTCGTTAACAGTTGGCATGGGGAGATCACCTTCAGAGGTGAGTCATGAAACAGTTTGGCCTTCATAGCATTGCAATATTAACTTTAATTTACATTTGGATGATAAAGTTACCCCTTCATATTTTTTACATTGGCCCATCCTCCTTAATTTTATAAAAAATATTTTACGGTCCACTAATGCTGAGATGTGAAAATATTCAAAGAACTCGGTTCCGTTTTACACCAAAGTGCAATTTGTTGAAGGGACTGGGAAGAGATATTTTACTAGAAAGAAAAATTGTTAAAATCTTTTTTTTATTTATATTGCAGTGTCGGATGTTATTGATGCACATCTCCCTGTCTGAATATGTGCTGATGCCTTCAGAGCTGTTGTGATTTACAGGAACCTTCCCCTAGGTGTGTACATTAACACTGTAAATAGGAGCTGCTTTTCAGTGAGCAGCCTGACAGGAGCTGTACCGGTCGAAACAGCAGGGGGAGCTGTGGCCACAGAAAGGAAGAGAGAAAAAAGAGACAAGCGGGTAGAAATGTAGATTTGTTTAAAAAAGAAAAACGTTATTTTTGGCCGTTCCTGTATGGGATGATATCTGAGGTCGATAGTATCCGTTGTACTTAAATTGACTTTGGTCTGACAGCTATGTCGACATGTTATCGGTGGGATTAAGCCTCTGGCATGACAGAGCGAGGCAGCTAGAGATTCTGGTGGACTGACAGCCAAGGGACTGGAGAACCCTACTGATGTGCTTTAGTAGACGTATTTAAAATCTTTTGGAGCAGATCTTACAGAAACATACAGATCCATGCTGTTGTTATTATCAAACGTGCTTTTGGTAATTATTATATAAGCTCTGACTTTTGAGTCTCGTTCCAAATTACAGCAGCAGAGAGAACCAAACATCACGCCCTTGAATTGAATTTTCACACAGCTGGATTTCTTCTTGGCCTGTTGTGATAACCATTACTATGGAAAATGTTTTTTTTAATTTGTATTACGTCTTTTAAACTCTTGTCTGTTTATCTTGTCTTTTTTATTATGGACATGAAAATATCAAGCTTGCTTTGAAAAAACAAATGTAAATAATGTATATTTTTCTACAAAAAAAAGACTTAAAAAGCACTCACTAGTGAATAGCACTAAATGATGGTATTTATATTTTTTAAGAATCGTATTTATTTTGTTGCCATTTTTGTAGGAAATAGAGGTTTACAGACACTAATGCTCGGTCTCTATGTTTTGTATTCCGCTGCCTTTTCGAAGTTGTTTTTGTTGTAATTTCATTTTTTCTTTGTTTTCTTTGTAGCCTGAATGTTTTCTTTGATTCCAAAGACTGACACTGGTCTGTGGCTTGGTCCCGTTGAGTTCAGTCCACCAGTAGCTCTCTTATCTATCGCGGGCAGTTAGTTCAGAGCTGACGGTTATTTTCCTTATCCCAGTTCTAGCTGGTAGTATGGCAGTTGTGAACTATTATTATGCACTTGAGAGAGCAAAGATTGTTGATCCATAGCAGATATCTCCTCTCTCCAGCCTTATTGTCACCACATCACACCACACCGAGAATCAACTCCACTTACCGGCCGCTCCAAGGCAGTCCTAACAAAATGTTTCTCTTGTCACGTTTAAAACTTAAGTCCCATCAAACTGTTTTATCCCTCTGCAGACGTATCATAAAGAGGTGCCTTTATTTTAATGCTACCAACAGCATTCACTAAAACCCAGTCGAGCCAATCTGTTTATTAAAGAAACCACTTCCATCAAGAAATCACTTCTTATCACTTCTCTCACTCTCCCTGTGGTTTGCCTTAGTTGAAAATGAGCATGCCTCGTCTCTCTGACAAGCCTTCATGTCCCGGACCGAATATTTGATCAGACTGTTTAGACTGACAGGTTCCCCTATGCGACTTAAGTCTTTGTTTTTGTCCCTTCTTAACTAATTTATTGTTCTCCGTCATTCACGCTGACTTTGTCATCACCTAAAGGCCGTTAGCGGTTCCTCCCACACTTCTTCCTTAAACAAAAGTATGATCCACACGGTTTGCACTTTAGCTGTGACACGGGCACTGAACACACATAGGACAACCCTCTCTCCAGACAATGCAACTCCAATACTGAAAACCACAAGCACAGATAGTCACTGAGAATACTTAGAGTTTGTGCATCAGGCCGTGGTATAAAACTGAGTTTGGTCATTTTGAATTCCTCTTGATGATAAGCGTTTGAGGCTCTAGCAAAGTGCACTTGACTCTTTTTCTGCAACAAAGTGAAGGCAGGGACCACTCCAGCAGCCCTTCCTTCCTGAAGGTGCAGCGTGTACAAACCTCGGCTAGGCTTTTCCATTTAGGGCCCCAGATCAGGTCATGAGGTGACTGACGGTCCGGTAGTTGTACAGCTGCACCTTCATCGGGCTCGCTGGGATCAGCTGCTAAGGTCAACTATGAATGTATATTCCTTCTCCGCAACACCAGACTTGTGATACTTTGTCAGCTACATTTGTTTTCAGTTCTTGCGTCAACAACCTTGGTACATATGGACGATATGTAGATATGACCTCAAACTGGGCGGCAGCAGCGGTTTCATTTCAGCACTGGGAATAATAATAAAGTGTGAACAGCAGTGGCGTTTCTGTCTCTGGGACAACATGTTCTCACTGGGTTAGCTCAATTCTTCTCGCCAGCATCGGTGATACAAACATGTTAACTGATGCCAAGGGCTCTGTACGGCTCTCACTCCTCGAGATCCACTTCGGTGAACAATAAGTCATTTACTCCACTGTTTAACAGCATATATACAATAAGGAAATGGTGTTTGTTGTTTCTCTGGATTTCATTTTACCACGCCACACCAGTGGCTCTTCATCATTATCTGTAATTATAGTATAAATACATAACAATATTATACGGAAACATGCATAGTAATTTCTTGTACTTTAGTATCTATACAATATATGGAATGGACAGACAAACTTAGTTACAGTAGCAAAACAGCAGATTTATAATGGTTAATAGCAATGTTTCAATGTACTCTATAATGGTTTTGTGTTACAGTACTATCAGATGAAACTTAACGTGCATCATTCTTTCGTATCTTGATATCCAGTACCAATTTTGCTGTGCCTGCGAACGTTCCTCCATCACAAGGAGCACTGCAGTTTTTCTTTTCACTTTTGTTTCTGGAAAGGATCGGTTTTTATGTGATGAGAAATGTAACTGTATTAATGTGGTTGTAAACTTCTTGAGGTCAGCCATTTTGTTTTTATCCCCTCTGGTTGATGTAGTGAATGTTTTTTTTTCTTTGTACGTTTTAACAGGGAATTTTATTTTAGAAGGCTTACTTGATGTGGTATAAATTAAGAGTTTGGTTCAGTGGAGACTCACCAGAAGTTTTAAAGATCTTACCAAAATGCAGTTTTACCATTTTGGAAAACCTCTCATGTCTCCCACCTCTCTCCTCCGAAGCTTTGGTTGTACTTATCATGTACTGTTTTTTGTTTTTTTATAGAAAGTCATAATGCTGATGTTGAAAACTTTTAATTTATTTATTTTGTGCAACATCCACCCTGAATTGTTCTTTTACAAGTTAAAGTTTGGGAGAGGTCGGATGAGTACGTATTTGTAATTTTCTAATTGTTTCTTGTGTATAGAAGTTATCAGCCTATGGGATGTGGTGCCACAGAGCGAGCGGCTGTAGGACGTGCGAAAGAGAGGAATCATGGGTCATGAACAGGCTTGTTTCTTATGCCTTGAATATACCTTTGTCTTATCAATATTCCTCCTGCTCTCCGTAATAGCGGTATTCATGATTTCAACATCATATTTTCTCCCGTTTTTAAAAAGTGTTCTTTCAATACACATCAACAAAATGAAGGATGACTACCACAGTAAAACAGACCACAAACTACTTGGTTGAATGTATAATTAGGAAACAAAGTTGTAAATACGTGTAAAAAGAAAAGTTTCTAATCATGTTTATTTTCTATGCACTTTTTTATTTAAGTGATAGTTTAAATAATAAACATGTCTCCTTTACTCTTCTTTGTCTCTTGCTTCGTTTAATGAATGATAAAAAAAACGTATATTATCTCAGCACTGTCTAGCTAATTTATATCAAAAACAAAAATATATATTCGATGAAATGTTTAGATTCTAAGATTCGATCAAATCTCTGCTCTCTGGATGCTGCAAACATCAGTCTGCTTTTTGACGGTCTTTCACCAAAATGTCTCAAAAAACTGAGAAACAACAAGAGTTCATTTGCAACCTTTGATCACATTGCCCCTCTCCTCGTCTCTTGAGAGAAGTGTTCCCCAGGGCTTGGAGCATATGGTTTAGAAAAAAACTGGAAAATTAAATCGCTCTTATGGAGGTTTTGACCACATGGTGGTTCGATCACATAATCTTCATTAGCAGATAGTTTTAAGACAACAGGATGAGGACTCCTTAAAAAGCTTTTAGAACATTCAAAGGAACTGAAGCTGCATCAAAGGCTCAAGAGGAGCTGCTTTATGGACCCTATTCTCAAGAGCTGTTTCCAGGTAAGGCATGAACCTTAAGCCACACCAACCAGTTCATGTTTTTATTTTATTTTTACTGTTTACTTTTTTAGTGAATATTTGAATTTTATTTTTTTGAGTTTTTATAAACAATGGTATGATATCAGATCAGATTAACCAAATACAAACTTGCATCTCATTCATTTTTATTTATATGTTTAATTTATTGGAGCAAGTTATCTCTGGGCTCATTAATGTGTTCTTTTTTTGTGTTCAACATCTAGATTTTGTGGGAAATAATTGCATAAGTTCACAGTTTTTTTGTGAAAGGAAGGACTTTTTATGCCTTGTTATTCAGTTAACCCAGTGTTTCTCAAAGTGGGGGGGCATGACAGGGGGCGAGAGACCAGGAAGAAAAATGGTTATGGAAAAAAATTCATTTGGAAAAGTATTGATTCGACAATAATATGATACAGTACAGTACAAGTACGTCTGGGTCTCTGTGTTTCATTCAAGCCCGGCTCTGTGTGTGTGTGTGGAACGACCCATTTTGTGTGCGAGAGAGAGAGCGCACCGGTACCGGAGATCGTTGTTGTTAGCTTCTGGTGCTAAAGAGCTCCGCTAACGGATATAAGGAGCTTTTTCCACAACAAGGTGGAGGAGAGTCTTCTCCTGTCAGATGAGAGGCTCAGTGAACTAAAGGACTCTCTGAGTGTTTAGATAGTTAAAGGGGACCTATCATGCAAAATGCACTTTGAGATGTCTTTTATACATAAATATGTGTCCCTGGTGCGTAGGGGAACTCACGCAGCGTCAGAAAATATAACCCTCTCTTCCTCCGTACCCAAATCGTTTAGAAATGGGTACAACGAGCAGATACAGATTTGCTGCCGATCTGACGTCAAATCGGCAGCGGACCCACAGAAAATTGCTATCAGAAACAATGCCTGACGTGTTTTGGACGTAATGTCGTCTTTGTTTACATTAGCAAGCCTCGCTAACACTCAGAGCTAACCTGTACTGTAGAGCACATGTATTTTAAAAAGCAGGAAATAAAAAAAGAACTCACCTTGTGATAAACCTGCAAGAGAAAAAGCATTTGAGCTCCATTCTGTTTCAGAAATAATCCTTGATGTGGTTTAGAACAGGATGGCGTTTTATCACAGCAGAATTTAACTTTATCTCCGGTAGAAGTCTGATCAGGCATTAGCTCCACCTCCTCTTTGTTCTTTTTTTCAAGCTAAGGACCCAAAATCCGCGTTTCTCTAATGCGGCTTTCACACCAGCGCTTTCCCCTTTCTAGCTCCGAGCTAGAGCTTTTCTGTTCCCGCTCTGTTCACACCGTCAATGATCGTGTTGCTTTTAATCACACAAAGTTAGATTAAATAAAATAACGACTTCTCCAAGCTTATACTTTTCTCCAGAGTGCCGTGGTTCGTTTATTAATGTGTTTCAGCGGCATTTACCGACCACTGCAGTGCTGCTCGTCCACTGGATTTTATTCTCCCGTTAGCTCGGGGTTAGCTAATACTTTAGAGCGGCCTCTCTAAAGTATTCACTGTCTGACTGTCACACAAGCAGCTGATACATATCCCCAATTCCCCTTAAGTATGTGTGTCAGTCTGAATTGACGCTGTTTGGCATCACAACGCTGTTATTAAAGTGTCTGGTATAAAATGGGTGATGTTAGCATAGCAACCGAAGGTAAACTGACTACTTGCTATTGCTATCCTATTGTGGCATAAGCCGTTTTCTACAGGCACATTTTACCGGCGTATTTTTCATTATGATTCTACTTGTGATAGTCGGAAACGACAACCTGTGCAGCCCATGTATTGATTCCATCTGATAGCTGCTATAATACAAAACAAAACGTCTGCCTGCTCTCCACAATGATCAATAAAATTGAACGGATGGTCAAAGTAAGGTAGGCTACAAATAAACAGAATCACACGAAGCCTGGTTAGTGTTGCCTGACTTTATAAAGTGTGTTTCTTTTTATAAATGTGTGGTTGCCTTCTAGTCACTTTGCTCAGCACTATTGCTCGTAGGCAGGCATGACGAGACTCTTCAGTCGACCCATGTTCTGGGGAGGTGGGTTTAGTTTCCTGCACGCCTCGAGGTAAGCGACGCGTTGGTGAAAGGGGCATAACAGGGCTGCAAAAGAGGGGTATGAGCAGCATGAGGCATGGCTACAATGGGTGAACTGTTTGGTATTTTAAGCAAAAAACTTCACAGACATGTTTTGTATAGGTATACTATATTGTTCCACTTTAACTTTAGTCTAAGTTATCTCAGTGGGTCTCAAACGGTTTGGTCACGATTAATGTAAACAATTATTTCCGAGGCACATGTTTATACGATCATTATAGCTATAAAAAAATAAGAGAATAAATGAAAAACAGGTATGTGATTTGTAAAATATCCATAAAGAAAAAGTAAATCTGTTTACAGTTCTGTTTCATATGGGTGTTGAGAGATGTATCCATAAATCTCTTCATTTTGCTCTCAAAGTGCACCAGATTGATGCTTTTAACTTCAATATTTAAAAAACAAATCTTCCCGGGGGAGCATGCCCCCGGACCCCCCTAGAGGAGGTTAGGTCCACACACCAGCTATAAAAATAGCACTTTACCCCTGCTTACACCT
>NC_136902.1:78886510-79166554 GCF_949606895.1 Notothenia rossii | reverse complement strand
TTACCCCTGCTTACACCGATATGCCGGGAGCTGATTATCAAGCCTTCATTGTAACAGTTGCGGGTACACTGTGTATTTGCGTGGGGATTGTTGCAGTAGAAAATTCCACTGTAGCGACCGGTACATTCATGGGAAACCCTAAATGTTTGAGCACCCTCTATGAACTGTCTCCAATTATAAATGGCTACCCCACAGCACCCCCAAAAGAAATATCTGGCACCGCCACTGAGCCTGCAATGCAACCCCGTTTTGAAGAAATGTGCAGTGCAACACAGGCTCATTGCAGCCACTAATGCTGTGATGAGACACACTTTCTTATTTTCATTTCCTTGCACAGATTGCAAAGTGTCAAAGTATTATAATTTATTGTTCTAGCAAAGGGATTGCACAATTGTATCATGTATTTGTTTTTTTGACCACACAGACCTATGGAGCATTGTTTTATTATCACTGTTCTAGCAAAGGAATGCTCATATTGATGTATTTTAATAAATGTTAACTTGGCCCATTACGTGACTATTTGTGATGGGGGTCACGACACAAAAAGTTTGAGAACCACTGAGTTAACCCAACCATACGTTTGCTAAAACTTCATCACCACCACCCATGATAAATCATTTTATATTGCAAGTTGCAGTGCTCTGTGTTAACAGTAAATCCTTAGGGCAGCAGTTTATGGATTCTTACAGGAAATTAATGTAGCTGTCCCAGAATGTGCTGAGTCTTTTAATTAAAAACATGTTTTAACTCCACTGCACGGCTCAGTTTCAGCTCACTGCCTCCACAGGAGCTCGCTGAAAACCCCTCCTCACAACAGCCTGGTGAGTCAAATTCAAAGGAAAGTCAGTTCTTGTTTAAAGGAGCTTCTGACCCCCCCTATACTCCTCTTTCCCATTCATCTCTTTCCCATAAAACCAGCGTTTTAACGTTAAAACACTAAGCAGACCCATGTGTTCAGCCAGAGCAGTTTCACTCTTTGCTCTCAGGGGAAACATATGAAACAAACAGGGTGTGTGCTGTTATTCACAATATTATATTGAGTGAATAACATTTAAAGATGAATTTATGTAAATGCAATGATTTACTGTGTAGTTTCTAAACTATCACCACAGCTCAGAAATCCAGCCCTCTAGCTTTAACATTGCTCGGAGCAATTTGCTCCCCTGAGAAAAGACAACGTTTTTTACTTTTTAAGTTTTTTTCAGTGATTTATAAGCCTCATGTAAATCCATAAAACATCTTATAGACCTACTGCCCACACTTGGGTAGAGACGTGAAAACTACCTTGTTCCTTCACCAAGCTTTTCGAATAGCATGGTGTTTCCGTCCAATATAGCCAACCTAGAATATAGCCTACGTACCAGAATAATAAGACAGATAATTAATTTAATGTAGCCAGAGATGTGTGTTTCACAAACTTATATTATGTCATATGTTTTTCCAGACAACCGTTAAATAAAGCTCATATATTCACCTGACAGTCATCTTTTGTCAAATTAGCACAAAGTTATAGGTGTAAACTTACTGAATAAAACAAAAGTGTTGTGGCTCTGTTAAGCTATATTTGAGCTAAATGCTAACATCAAAATACCAACACACTCACAGTGACAATGCTAACATGCTAAAGTTAGCCAGATATAATGTTCGCCAAGCATGTTTATCTTTATTTGGTGTGTTAGCGTGCTAACATTTGCTGCAACAACTGCAAGCAACAACTGCTGCTTATATAAATCCTTTTTTTACATGATGGCGGTAAATGAAAAGTTATGGGACCAATTAAATATACGTAAGTATGTTTAATTGATCCTTAAAACAACAAGAATATCTGTATTTAATCCATAAAATAGTTTTTTATATTTTTGTCCAGACCATAGTGTTGCTGGTCAAGGTTGTCCTCTAAAAAGTGATTGCTGGATGTAATGTTTAAACAAACATTCAATTAGTTAATTGTATTCTAAAGTAAGAGAATCAAACGTAAACCTGTAAAATATTGTAATGTAATGTCTGCCCCCTGTAAATTACTACACACAGTCCTGCTGCAAGCTTTCATCCTGCTTATTGTCTGTTTTCTGTTCTTCCTCAGAAATAGGAGAGGCTTGGCACAGTTCTGGTGTGCTGTGGGTCACTGCTGTGCGATTACAGTCCAAACATGTTTTCATTGGCCTGAATTTAAGGGAGCTGCTGATTTAAGAACTCAAGTTTGGCTTCCTTGCCAAAAAGATATTAAGAGCTCTCGCTTTATCAATTTAACACGGCCACTGAAGGATTTCAGGGAGAAGAGGATTACTGTCAGAAAGACTTGCCTGAGTGCAAGACTGATAGTGAAGGAAGATGTTATCTTGAAGAAGCAAATTCCCTCATCCTGCAGGCAGATTAAGAAAATCACAGGGAAGAAAACGTGATTGTGTCTGTTTGCTTTTATGTCATTATATATCTGTATTTATCTCTCTGGATCTTACTTTTCAGTCCGTCGTCAAAACAAGTTTTCGTCTTATAAAGCAAGCACATTCTCAGCTGTGTTTGGTATTGGGATATCTTCCCTTTTCTGTCCACAGCTCTCTGAACTTTCTGTGGTTAAGTCTTGGAGAGTTTCCCAAACAATGGTATGCAATGTCCTAAACATCCCTCCTTATCCCCTTTTTCATATCGATTTTGTAACACTTTTGTTTGAAATGTTTCTCTTCTATTTTTGCTGGATCACCATCACATATTTTCCTCTGCTTCCACCCTGTTTTCTCTCCTCCAGCCTCAATTCCTCTTTTCCCACCCACCCCAGTTTCTAATTGGATTTTATTACCATTCCTTCCAGTTTTTCCCAGGCAGACACAAGGAGGGAGGGACGACTTTCACTTCTCTCCTGGACTCTCTCACTTCAGCAGCGGCTCCCCTAAGACTTCATACGGCATCATCTGGTAAGTCATTTTAATATTTGCCTGAGGTTTTATTATGTTGGCATTTCTCGGCACACAGCTGATCTACACATGTGCAGAGCAGAGATATGCCTGAAGGTTTTAGTGTTGGTAACAGCAGTACTGCCATCTTTTTGCCTTCCTTCAGAGCAACCAGTAAGAACTAAATTACCAGAAAGTGCATCATAGTGTAACGTAGACTGACTGCTGTGTAATGTTTAAAACATTAAGGCAGTGGAATATTCAGACCCTTTTGTACATGTAGCACAACCGCAATAAAACGTTTGCATACAAAATCATACTTTAAGTTAAAAATGTGTTACTGATGTATTCAAGGTTAAGTACTATTTAGATGTTGTTGCTGGTCAATGTGGACCCAATTTTAACTAGCATGTATTGTTGGATTATTTTTTCTTAAATCAATCTATCACATTCATGAGCCCTTATTATAATCTAACAATCTTACTATATGAATTAAGCAGGCAATTCAAGCTGTCAGTTAAATGAGTGGAGTAAAAAGTGCAATGATTCTCTCTGAAATGTATTGTTTTAAAAGTAAATTAGTGGCCTAAAAATTGTACTATACAGTACTTCAGAAAACAACCAACTTCCCAGTGGTACAAAGTCTAAAGAAGTGTGTTGTACATTTCATATGTCTGTTTTCCACCTATAAGTAAAAATAAATTCATTTCTTGTTGGTTTTCTTCGTAAATTCATGCCTAAAGCAGTCGTCGACAGCTGTTCAGACTCTCCAGTATTTGTCCTCTGTCTGCTCTTCTCTTCTGCCAGGAACGCTGACATGCTTTTCTCTCTCTTTCTGTTTCTTTCTGTTTCTTGTTGCCCTCCTCCTGTGTCTCTCTGTTATTTTACAGCTGTTGTGGTCGTAGCCTCTCAATAACAATAAGTGGACCTCCAGATAGATGACAAAGCACTATTTACTGTTCTCATGATTGTCTCACACCGCAAACAGCGGGTTTTTACTCATAAACATGGAGTCCACGAGAGAGCTGGTAGCTGAGCTCCTGCTCGGCTCATCAGTTCTCTTTATGGTCCTGTGACGCCGCCATGCTGCCAGACAGACGGCCGGACAAGGCCACAGGGAAGGAGAGATAAACAAAATCCATGCAGGAAAACAATGTAGGGGGGTGTGAAACCAGATACTGATTATATACAGGTTAGGTAGCACTACAGTTCATGTCTGTTATACTGTCCGGCACATCTGGGAATTGATGATACACAAACAGGAAACAGAAGCAGATGGAAAGAGAACATTTGAGGTTACTTATTTTAACTTTTATGAGTAACAGTTTCTGAGAAATCTGTCTGGTATTCAGCATCGCATCACATTTTTACTTGTGAAATCTGCATAGAGACCAAGAGTGCCTTATTTTGTTTTTAAAGATATAAAAAGATGTGGCGCCAAGAATATGTGTAATGTTAGCCTCCTTATTTGAAAAACGAATATTTCGCATTAAACTTTATTAAATCTAATTATGTACTCTGCAATTACACCAATGTATAATATAACATTATATATAGTAAAATGCATTTGGGCTCGAATCTTTTTTTGTTTGAATTTTATTCAATTTCCGGTCAATTCTATTTAATTGTTCTCCCCATTACATTCTGCCAAATGCTTCCCTGAAACAGAGCATGCTGTTTTCTCTATCATAACTCTCAACCTTTTATCAGAGAAAGCTGGGGGAAACATAACTACACCTGTGATAATAAACACAAGCTCCATGTCAGTGTGTCTCCAGTCAAATCCTAGAAAAGCTCTCCAATTATAAGCCTGTTTTAATATTTTTTAAAGCTGATAGATTTAATTAAGATACCTGAGTGGAGTTGGACACTTTCACAAGTCATCTGTTTTAAATTACTGGTTTCCTATGAGTTTTGGCAGTACTGACATATAATGAGTAATGCCGGCTCAGTAATATAATAAGTTAATTTCAGTTTTACTTTGACCTCGTTCTGCCCGAGGCATTTCACATAAAAAAATATAAATGAGTATTATAATAATTTACATTAATTTGATCCATTTACTTAACTACATCTCAAGTATAGCTTTTGTAATCCTGTGCCACAGAGTGATTGACAAAAACAGGTAAACTGAGACTTAAATTATGTTGTTACACTGTGTGATTAAATACGCTGCAATTTCAATATTTATATGTGCTTTCCCAGCTTCTGTGATCTGATGAAGTTGATTTGCAGTGATGTTTATAGTGGCATTTGTGGTTCTCTTTAGCTTAAAGACATCACTATTTTCCCATTGTACGTCGTACAGTCTAAACGTTGGTGTTTCTCTTCCACAGACTTGTTTGTAAACCTTTATATTTCCTTTATCTTAACCCTGTCCAAACCGTTTTTCTCTTTTGTCCCTCAGCCCTGACGCTGCAATGTCCTCGCTCCGGCTGTTGCCTCTGTTGCTCTCCCTCCTTCTCCTCCAAGTTCATCTCTCAGACCAGTTAGAAGACAACAAGATCCCCCCCAGTCTGTGCACTGGTCACCCCGGTATCCCCGGCTCTGCTGGAGCTCACGGTGGTCCGGGTCAACCAGGAAGAGACGGGAGGGACGGGAGGGACGCTGCTGCGGGGGAGAAGGGACCGATAGGGGAAACAGGAGGCCCAGGTGCTTTATTTAATTTATTCATGTTTGAGTATGTGACAGAGGTGTGGACTCCAGTCCGACTGAAGTCAATAATGTAAAGACTTATAACTCGACTTGGACGACTACACTAATGAGGCTTAAGACTTGAAAGTACATGATCACTTCCCCCAAGTCTAAAGATTAAAACAAGGCTACCGCAATTTAATTAATTTCCCTTCATTTTGAATTGTTAAAATAAAACTATTCCATACCAGCAAGTTATAACAGATGTATCTTTTGTGGCACATACAGTTCATGTCGTGTCATGTGACCCAATGAATGCAAGTCAATGCAGCCTTGTAACAAGAAGGACCTACCTCTTCATATATTAATACTTTTTCTATTTATTATGAATAGTTTAATGAAGGTTCTACATTTTTTGATGAATAGTCTAAATTATTTTCAACAGCTTCCCTTTCAGGTGAACCATTGACTCCCAGTCCGTATTACTACTACACTGGGCAAGAAATATGCACCAATTTTAATAGGATTTTATTGCTTTTTCCTTTTGACCTGAATATTGTTATAAAGATTTAGCAGTTTCTGTTTTAAAAGGTCTCATGTCGTATCAATGGCTTCAATGTCATTCAACCCAATGACTCCAAATCAATGCAGCATTGTATTACTACACTAGACGAGTAAGACACACACCTTTCTATAATAATTGTGACTTGGTCCCACCTTTGTTATGTAAGGCATATCTGAAGTTAATTCTGATGTCTGTGCTCCTCCAGGTGAGACAGGAGTGCGAGGCCTGACGGGGGACCGAGGTGATAATGGAGAAAAGGGGGAGAGAGGTCAGGCAGGAGAGTGTGCAGTGGCCCCAAAATCGGCCTTCAGTGTCAAACTCTCCGAGGGCCACGCTCTACCCCTCACTGTGGGCGATGTGGTCCGTTTTGACCAGGTTGTGATCAATGAACAGAGCGACTACAACACGGAGACGGGGCGCTTCACCTGCAAAGTGCCAGGAGTTTACTACTTTGCAGTCCACGCCACAGTGTACCGAGCCAGCCTGCAGTTTGACCTGATGAAGAACGCACACATTGTGGCATCTTACTTTCAGTACTACGGCAACTGGCCTAAACCAGCGTCTCTGTCGGGCGGCTCCCTGCTCCACCTCGTCCCTGGGGACCAGGTGTGGGTCCAGATGGCTCTCTCGGAGTACAATGGATTTTACTCCAGCACAAAGACAGACAGCACTTTCAATGGCTTCCTGGTCTACTCAGACTGGAAAAACTCTGCTGTGTTTGCATGACACGTGCATATGAACAAAACAAAGTCATATTCTACTTTAGGAAATGACACAACCTCCCTTTTATTTTCCTTTTTCAGTTTTTCTAATTGAATAGTTCCGGATAGGCAGTGACTTGGTACATCTGTATTTGTGTAATGAGTATAAAACACTCCAGACTTTGTTACTTTAATGGCACATGCCTTACTGGTGAAGTGTGAGGCATATGCGCTGTTTATTCAGTGTCTGTTCTTTATCTGCAGCCTTTAAACTGCTGCAACACTTTAATCTTGTAACAGATGTTTGACAACGGCCTCCAGCCAACAACAGTCTACAAGTTCAAACCGCTTTTATGTTTTGTATTGCACTTTTGTTTTCCTCAATAATATCTGCACAAAAAAAATAATAATTGTGTTTTGAAAACACAAGTGACTGATATTTATTTGACCATAAATACCAATGCACGCTTTATACTTATAGTAAGTGAGTTCTACAATTTGAGCTTCAATTTTTAAACTTGATATCTGTGTCAGTTTCACATAACATACCTGCCTGTGGACACCTCTGTTTTATTATATATATACATGTGCGTACATTTACATTACATGCAGTTTTGAGAAAAAGTACTCCGATCCTTTACTATTAGTACCAATGAAACAGTGTAAAAACACAATTCCTAAAAATC
Organism: Notothenia rossii; assembly: GCF_949606895.1. Taxonomy (NCBI): domain Eukaryota; kingdom Metazoa; phylum Chordata; class Actinopteri; order Perciformes; family Nototheniidae; genus Notothenia; species Notothenia rossii. Next base: position 79,159,077 of record NC_136902.1, on the reverse strand, counting down.
CCTACTGAAGTGGATTATGAGTAAATTGAAATTAGATTCTTGACCTCTCCTATCACATTTATTTTTTGTTTTCACTGTGGTCTTTTAGTGTGTACACATTTATTTTAAAGTTAAGTAGTCTTTCTGCAGAAAAAGTGTCCCTTTCATATATATTATGAAATAGCTACATTTTCTTTGTGTGACTAGCTTTCTACTGTTATAGCTGGGGTTGAGGTGGAGGAGCTGGAACTCTACAAACATAGTTAAGTCCACTAATGCTAATGGTCCAACTCCCTGGTTTTCTTTTCCAAAGGCAAAGCACTATCAAAGTAAATGAAAAGGTCTGGAGAATACTTTTTTTTCCCACTGGATTTACACTTTGACCTCGGCCTAATGGTTTCACCAAACGCTGTTAGCCTCTCCAGCTTCACTTCAACACGAGAGCTGCTTCATGTAAGTCATCTCCTTCTGCTAGTGATATCTTGAAACAACAACAACAACATGTTTTAATATCCCAGTTTACTTAGCTGAGTCTCTCAGAGTGTCTCCTGACATCTTTCTTGAGGCGGGCTTGTTTATTCAGGAGGGTAAACAAACACTGACAAGACCAAAACCTAAGTAGAGTCTTTCTGTGTCTGTCAAGTATGCTTTATTTTTCCTTTACTCCCTGAGAATACTACACATAATTAAGTGTTGACTATGTCCTCATAACTTTCCTTCTCGGGTAGAATGAGTGAAGCAGGGAGTTAATCAATCTTCCCCTCAGTTATTTCCATTAGTTCACAGCCTGTGAATCTCTCTGCTGGAAGCTGATGCCTAAGCAGCAACACTTCCTAAAATATTGAGCTCTCATTGGTCAGCGATGTCAGCGGTGAAGGAGGGCAAGAGTCTGATGTCTGGATTAAAGCTTTAATGCTGCAGTAGAAATAGTCAGACATCACCAGTGAGCATAATCAACATATTCATGGCATCATGGCATCCACTGTAACATATATTTTACTGGCTGTGAAAATGCCTCTAAAATTCTATACTTTTTCCCCCTTAATAATTAAATTAAGTTGAATTATACTTTGCACCCTGCATGATATTCCTAGGTCAACAAGTAAAGGATGAAAACAAACAAACATAGATTTGTCGTTTTTATATTTAGATTGTTGGTGTTTTAATTTAGACAATTATGAATTATTTAGTTATGAACTACTTTATTTTCACCCCTATTTGCTAAGCTAAGCTAATCACATGCTGGTGGTACCTTTATATTCACACATTATGAAACACATACGTGTGGGTATCTGGAGTGCCTGCACACCAAAAGATCTGTGAAATTAGACGACTCAGTTTAAGGATGGCTGCCTTGCTCAGAAAACATGCCATTTAGATTTGATCTCCACAAATGTCTTGAGCACTAACCTTTTCAGTTTTTCTTGCAAGACAATCAGAGCCGACTGAGCAGCTTCTTCAGGAGGCTCAGAGTTCCCGGCGGTATGCCAGGTGTATCAGGGAAAGAATAAATACAGGTGTGTTCAGAAAAGACAGTGAGAGAAATGTAAAGGTCACCTATTATGCAAAATCCAGTATGAATACTTTCCGGATGCACTGTATCTGAGACCTATAATATATTGATGAAAAACAGTATAATAGGGGACCTTTAAGGGCGTTCAGTGTAAAAACCGTTTCAAAAAACATGTCTCGATTGTGTTTAATTGTAATTTGTATAAACATCTTCCTTCAGGTTTTCAAAAAACATCACATTACCGGAAACAATACATTAAATCATAGTCCTCAATAAGAGAGCAAACCATAAAATAGAGCCAAAACATTTGTGATCAACAAAGGGATACATACAGCTAGAACCAATTATGTATCGCTCTGTTTTTGGCTTGATCTCCATCAGATCGTTCAGCTGTAACTGGAGGCCCAGCTCTGACCAGCAGGGGGCAGTGGAGCTTCACTGCAGCAGCTGTCTGACATCAGAGGAGGATCACGATTCATCACTCTGTGCTTCACATCGCGTGGGCAGGACAGATCATCTCACCCATCTGTATGCACAGCATGAGCGCCCTGAGGAGCCTCTGTGATGAGAGCAACACAGGCTGAGTGTCAGAAAGAAGTCACCAAGGAATCTATCAACACCTCTTGGCTACAAATGAGCTCTATTATGTATTAATCATAATGACAATTTACAAGTTGGGGAAGAAATAGTTTCCTTTCCAAATCAGATGTTAAGCATTTATAACACCTGCTCGCATGAGATCAACTCAAGATGTATGGTAATACGGTAGATTTAACAAATAATTGTATGTTAATAACTGAACATTTAAGGCTTTAACTGACAAATAAGTGGCATTTAAGTGGACAAAATCCACTTAATTTATTATTTGTTTGGTTTAATATTACTAAAATGGTTAAATACTTACCAGATTAATAATATTTTTAAAAATAAAACCCCATTTGCACTTTTTGCACGCTAATACAGTTACTTTGAAAAGCTGTGAATACTTAATGGATTTTTGAACGGTCAGCAGATACATGCAATATGAATAACTTAATACTACCACAGGGGAGCAAGCAAGGGTTTTATTAGAACTGCAGTACTACTGTGACTTTGTAGTACATGTTGAGGACTGTTTTATACATGTTTAAACTTTAATATATTCTCATTAATTTTCATTATAATTATAAGTTTTCACAATGAAGTATTGTACTAAACAAATACTTGCTGTTATGACACAAGTCTTGAAGTTTACTTTACACTTTGTTTCCCTCGTAAGGTTATCTCTGAGAAGACTTTTAAAAGGAAAACATCAGTCTTTGGAGAGCGTTATTGAAGTTATTCAGCGTGTTCTCCTATTCAGAAGGTATTTCTTCGGCCTGTTAGACTGCACATAGTTACTAAGCTAATTAAAACCTTCAACAGCTAATAAAAAAGCTGTTTTTATTTATAGTGGGTTCATTTTCTTTTTCATTCTTCTCGAGTGAAACAGTACACATATAAAGTATTGATGTCATGGTTTGGTTTCCCCACAGTACCGACTCAGGTACTAAATGCAGGTGAATTTAAACTCAAATCTACTTAAACACTTACCCAGTTGATCTTCATTTAACTAAATATGTGACTTCTTAAACCACTTATCTGCAACAGTGATGATGTAGGCATACACTATGAAAGGTAGATTGCTTTATCTGTTTGAATAACATTTCAAATGTTGGTTTATAAAAGCCACATTAAGTCCCCTTTGATTGAACGTATACAACACAGAGGATTAAGAGAGGTCACACAATTGTCTCAGACACACTGAGGAAACGTTAGTGCTGAACCTCGTCTGTTTCCTCTGCTGCTGTGAATTTTAAAAAGTATTTAATTTGTATTTTCCAAAGTTTTATTTTTGGATCCCATTAGGCTTTATAGACTAGATTTGAGTTAAGTTGCATGTTGTTTTGTATTTATATCAGTGAGTGTAATTTAGAGTTCAGTTTTAGAACTCTTTCAGCCCTCGCCATCCTTCTCGTGTTGGAACAGTGGAACATTTCACTGATTCTCATCTCTCCCTCTCAGTCCGAAGGTGAAAGTTCAAGTACCACTGGGGGCTCCTATAAACAACCCATTGACCCGATGGCTATAATCCAGTTTTAATCACAGTGAGGCCCATACATCACACCCTGCATTTATTCAAGGCTGTCAGGATTATCTGGATTAATTACAGCGAACCTCTTGATAACACTGGAGTCAGAGTTGGGTTTAGGCCAGGGCTAATGAACTCCCTTTCTCCTCTTCTTTATCTCCTCACATTACTGTCAAACGGGTGTTTACGGTCTTACACCATTTCCCCTTTTATTTTTCTCTTCTTCCCTTGGCTTAATCCTCTTTGTATTCATTCGTTGTCTCTTTGAAACTGTTGCCTTTGTCTTTGCAACATGTCATGTAATGTCAGAAATAGAGACTTTAACCCAGATGCTCTTTTTATTTGTTAGCCCCTTAAGGGAGGTCAGAGGTCAGGGAGAAGTCACTGTTTGAAGCTTGTGTAAATTCACCACCTTTGACACTTTAGCATGGTAGATGCTCACTGTTATGATGGCATGAACCCCTCTGGTTTTGAAGATGTTTTCTTCTTTTTTTTTAAGACACCAAGAGTAAAACAAACAGTTTAGAGATGAAGGAGAAATAAATACACAGGGACAGAGATCGTAAACATAAAAAGTAGAGCTTGAGTGAGGAAGGGAAGAGTTCACTTGAGTCTGACATTTTCCCACACTGCTCCCAGCAAGGCAATCTAAATGAAGAGGTCGAATCCCTGGAGTATAAAGCTCCTCTTGGTTTAACTCTCCCTGCTCGTCCCCTGACATTAAACTTCCTCTCCTCTGTTAACACCACCCTCTCTTACAACAAACACGTAAACACTGCTGAGGAGACAATAAACAACCCCTTGATTGCTAATAATGTTTAGCTTGTGGTCGTCGAGAGGAGGATCAATCACAATAAAAACTTGCCAGTTTGTCTTACAACTAAGCTTAAATCTCTCTATTATTTCAAAATCTAAAGTATATTGCAGATTAGTGTCATTGAGTGCATTCTTTTATCTCAGCAGATGTCTGGTATGAAGCAAGGGATATATGACCAATAGGGGCCCATTCCTCTAACGCCTACTGCAGCCCCCCCCCCCCCAAAAAAAACCTTTCTCTTCACACATGCAACACACGAAAGTTGATCTCTGGACTCAACGGTTGCATTATCTCTGCTTTCACATGCAGCGTCGACAAGAGAAAGGAATCTGTAATCTGGTGGGTCAAGCCCTTGTATAAATACTTCCCACTGTACTCCAGTTGTAAAAATCTGCATTGCTCTCAACATACAGTAGGAAATCCCCTCGGGGCATGAAGTGGTCTGTGTGGACGTCATGAGAAAAACCAAATTTGGTAAAAGATACAGCTGCCAAAGCTTGAAAAAAATGTGAGCATTAGCAAACTATGTTTGGGAGAATGTCGTGGAGATGTGGTTAACTCTGCTTTACATCACTAATGATTTCAACAAAGACCTTTTTAACATTTTATTGTGGAAAATGCAAATGTGGTTCTCGTAACTTTGACAAGCGCTCTTTTTTTACTTAAAACAGCGGGACAGTGAGCCAGCATAAACAATACCACCTCACTGAAAAAGCTTATTTGAATGAAGCCATCAATATTTGTTATTATTTATCCTGGTGCTTCACCTAATGAGATATGTCTATGTTTTCTGTGCCTGTGGCTGTGTTTTCTGAGCTGTACCTGAACGCAGCACAAGCAGAAGCATAAAGGCCTTTCTGTAGTTTGTCCTTCAGCACACTGTCACTCACTACTCTCATTATGTAGCTGGTACTGTATTGGTAATTGTGAAAACTAAATATTTAGAAGATCGGCTTCAGACCAACAGGCTATTCTTCTTTAGTTTTCTCTCAAAAACAATGTTTAAAAACAAAAACAAATCATAACTTTTTTATTATTGAATCAGCTGAGCTAATCAACCATTATTCCCATGTTCCTGGTTGGCAATCACTTGCATACAGTACTTACAGTATATTACACATTTTAACTATTGTTTACTATCTCCTGCTATTCTAGTTTAATGAGATTTTAGAATTGAAAAATGTTCCTCAAAAATGGTAATTTTGCCATCTGGCTCTAGCTTCCCAAAAAAATGATTTGTTTAGATAGCTTACTCTTCAGATTTTAACAAAACAATGCGTTTAAGGATGTTGCCGTGGATTCTTGTAACGTTTGATTGGCATTTTTTGCTATTTGCTGAAATTCTTAAGACTTATCATGAACTAGTCAATCAAAAGATAAGGTTTGTTAAATCAATATTGAAAATAATCCATAGCTGTAGCTCGTATAAATTAACTTTAGTATTTGATACACCAATATCTTCAAAGTCATAGATTCCCCCTGTGCAAACCTTTACAAGACTTACAAGTTCACGAGATACAGTTTCAGTTGTTTTTTTATTATGAACAGGAAACTCGCCAGTTACGTGGCAGCCGTAGTATTTAAAAAGTTACATTCATGTCTTCAAATCCCCTTTCCCACATTTTGTCATACAAAAGCAGGTAACAAGAAATATATCATGTGAGCTGTTTTCTCCCTCTCTGATAAACTAGGAATACCTTATAGTAGTCGGTAATGACTGCAGTCAGGTCTCTAGAGGTCATATACAACCTTATCAAAAACCTTCATTCAGACCACTTTCATTAATGACATCTGATACAAATCTAATCACACCAATTATTTTAAGAAGAAGAAATGCCAGATTTGCCCCCGTACCACCCACCATGAATAACAAGTGTTTCCACACCTATGCCATGTAAACTTTAAACACTGATCAATATCAACACCTCAGCTTCAACAGCAACACGTGAGAAACAAAACTAAATTGAAAAGCCTTATTAGTTTACAGTCCTTTTATACAACAGAAATCTGTTTTATTACCACAACAAAGGAAAGGCAAAACCTTTTATGGATTGTGTTTGTGTGACTGTTATGTGCCTCTGGTGGAAGACTGGAATAAACCCTATCAATAGAACAAATAAATGCAATAAAGCTGTAATTGATCAGGCCTTACTGGAAAATTATAAATCACCGTCCATAAACAGAGAAAACTGTCTTTACATCACTGGAGAAAATTGTCTAGGTTTACAAAAGTATATTTCAATGGTAAAAGCTTTTTACAAGTCAAAACTTTGACCTTAGTGTTGCTTTGAATACACTGTCAAACATACAGCATGTGTGGAATCATTGTATGCTAATGAAATGCAGCACAGTGATCTTCTTCACAGCTTTGCCCACTGAAAGCACAACATCTTAAGACATGAGCGGTGATAGACTGTTCAGCATCAGGGAGGCCACTGGTGAGCTTGTGTCCCAAAATCCATACTACCAAATAACTCTTAGGAGGATTTGAATGTTGTTGGTTCAGACTAGATAAAGCAAAAAGTAAACAATAACCAATCAGTATGCATATAAAAAAAAACTATGTAAGTTTGATGGAACCACAATGCATTGCACAAAAGACATGCAGGCATTTGTTCAACGCTGAACAAAATAGTGGATAGTGGTGAAACCGAAGTGGCCTTTAATGTTTAATGTTGTAGTTTGATATCTGAAGGTGCAAGTATTCTTTCATTTCCTCGTCCTTACATGTTGATTTTGTGGATACAAGTGGCAAAACTGTGTACTTTAAAGTATAGTACACAGTTAAAGTTAGTGTGTTGTATGGAAGTGGGACAAGTGTTATCTTTTTTAAACGGTTGTCAAAACACTGCCAATTTATAAGATAGAGTTTGTGATATTTGTGATATATGTATTATTGTAATTAATTCCAATAGAATATGAAATGGTCCTGACTAGCATAAACCTACTCATTGAGAACCTTTTCTAGTAACATTTGAAACATATAGATTTTCTGTGAAAATAATTGTCTTAGGTTTGAGTGGGACTGCAAGGGTAAAGAAGCAGGAAGGATAGAAGAGACAGGCTAACATGTTGTAGCATTTGGTTTTATGATGGGATTTGTTGAAAGCAAAAAAAGAAGAATAACACCAGATTTATCCTTTAAGACAACCTGGTGAAAAGGTCTTACACCACAGTGTCAGAGGTGGTAAAACAGTACATACAGATACTGATAGGCTGATCCATACAGTCAGACATGTACCCACTTCTGTTGGTCCCTCATAGATACACGTCCATATGGTCGAGGATCATGTGCCGGCAGAGCGGGCAGTTCTGTTGGTACATGGGCTGCCTCAGCAGGATGTTGGTACAGTCTTTACACAGGCAGAGGTGCCGGCATGGCAGCAGCACCACGGTCTTGGTGCAGTCCTGACAGATCACACACTTCTTCCTCTCCTCCTGCTCCTTCAGCAGAGTCAGCAGATTCTCAGCAGGCAGAGGCTTACTGTCTTTGCCGGAAGCCATTTGCTTCTTAAGTGGTCTGTCTGTGCTGCTGGATGAGGGCAAAACTAAATCCAGCAGCTCCTGGTGGACTCCATCTCCTGCTCTTCCATCCGGCGGGTCCCGCCTCTCCCCTCCAGGGTCTCCGTCGCCGTGCACTCTGTTGTTGTTGTCCCTGCTGAGATGTGTCCTCAGAGCCAGAACCAGGCTTCTAAGTGGAGAAAGCTGCTGCCAAAGTCCTCTCTCCAGCAAGTAGAGGTTGTGGAATATTCTCTGCAAGCGCTCCATGGCAACATGTAATAAATGTGGGGTGCTCCGCAAGGCAAAATTGAGGCGATGGAGAGCCACAGAAAGACTGCGTGAAGCAGGAAATGAGTTGATGCAATCCACTATTCGCACCGCAGCCTGTCGGGTCAGCTCTGGGTTCAGGTAGGCGGTGGTGGTTAGAGCAATAGTAATAGTGAGCAGGAGGCCGTAGATGTTCAATATGAAGATGCTGATAAACATATGCACCAGCGAAACCATAAAGTCCAACAGCAGTTTACAGGGTGACCACAGGAAGGCCGAAGTCCCAACCAGGCTGCTGTACAGGAAGGTGAAGGAGGTCAGCGTGAACTCCAGAACCTTCTGCAGCGGGCTGGAGACAGTCTGCCACACACCGACCAACACCGAGCACACGTTTTGGGTGGCGATGAGTGCAAAGTTGACCATGGTGTTGGTGAAGTAGACCACCAGGCTGACAGCGATGCCGCAGCCCTCCAGCACCGACAGCAGACCTCGACACAGCTGCTCCTTCCCACGGAGCAGGACGTGCATGGACAGGTAGCCCACCATCTTCAAGCTCTCCAGCAGCCCCTCCAGAGCCAGCACCAGGCTCCCCAGCATGGTGACAGTGCTGTGGGCAATGCTGGTCGTCGCCTCTGCCAGGGACACCAAGCAGAAGAAGGTGAAGTGTCCCAGCTCCAGCACCGAGTGGAGTAGCAGGGTGGGAATGCTGTTTATAAAGGTGATGACAGCCATGGCGGTCCGCACCACGGTGTGGACCATGACAAAATTCAGGTCCAGCAGTAAGCAGACGGCTTCCAGGCATTTTACAACCGTGGAGATGATAAAGTCCACCAAACCCATGGTGATGTATCATGAAGTCTGAGTTTACCTATCGGTGCTCTCAGGTGGTCCCAACGGCAAAGTCCATGTCCGTTTGTTTGTTCAGGGAGAGATACTCAGACGTGTTACATCTTGTTCGGTTATCCTGGGTGTCAGAAGAAACAATACGCCATTCCTCGTTCCGTTAAAAAGTCGATTGTTACCTTTCTTCCTCGTATTTGTACCGCTGAACCGACGAGCTAACATAGTAAACAACACACGCGTTACAGTGGCGGATGTTTATTTTCAAACGAGAGTCACACACTTCCGTTGTTTCGCTTTAGCTCTGCTTCCTAAAATGGTCCAGAAACATGTCACTAGTTACACGGTCATCTTACAAAATATGTAATCCGTGAAAACCGAAGGCAAATTCGGGAGAGTAGAAGAAAATCATCCAAAATGCTTCGGCATGTTTATCGTCTCTACTGTGGCCGCCATGTTTGTTTTGGTCAAGGCAGCTCACCTCTCTACTTCCTTCCTGTGAGATTGAGCAACGTCACACAACCGTTTTTTTTATAACATGATAAATAACGTTAAAATATTTAGATAACATATATTATACAAATATGCGATTACTTCAAATTAAATAAAAACTACGCATTTTCAGTCATTTATGAAAATGTAAAAATAGTATGTAAATAATAACAATTATAACTGCTAACATACAGTGGTGGAAAAGCTTTTCAGATGTTTTACTTGAGTAAAGATAGACACTGTGAACACACTCAATTTCAGGTAAAGGTACTGCCTCCATTAACATACTAAAGTAAAAGTATAGTACAATTCAACAATTGTACTAAAATAGAATAGAATAAAATACAATATAATATATCTTCATTGTCATCATACAAAGTATTACGAAAGTTGTAGGAGTAAAAGTACTAATTGCAGAAATACATTTGAAATTGTTCTGAAAATATTTTAAAGTAAAAGCAGCAAATGCTGACATTTAAGAAGCTGAGACTTGGAAATCTTTTTTAAAAGAAAAAAATCCTAAAACCAATTAATGTTCTATTAACCAACGCATGGTTGTAGTTACTTAATATATTGTTGGATGGTTTAATCTAGACCAAATAATCACATTTTAAAAGTTTCTCCCTAAGCATTGTGTGTCAAATCTGAATTGATAAAGTAACTAGTAAATCAATCTGTACAGTAAATGAAGTGGATCAAAAAGTACAACATTGGCTTACAAAATCTGATGGAGAAGTGTATAAAATACTTGCAAGTATAGCCCAAATGTGTACTTCAGTAGTTGAGTACATGATGTACTTAGTTACTTTACACCACTGCTAACATATTCCGGCCTTTTTAGTTTTAACAATTTTGCAGAGAAATAAATAGAAATCTATGAATTATTTTCAAATTCAATATCATATCTAATTTTCATCCCTATTACTCATTAATGAAGTTGGACAGTACATTGACAGTAAATGGTTTCTTGAGACATTTAGAGTAATGTTAAAACATTTGATATGGGCTCTATCTCCCCCCTGTTACATTTTCTTTGCTAAATTCTCTCTTACAGATTAGTTGAGTTAGTTTCATTTAATTCAACTGGGTCTCTAGTAAATAGGTTTTATTATCTCACATAATTGTTAGTAAAATATGGAAATTATGTTTTCTCTGTTCCTAGAAACACTGGACATAAGTTCACATTTCAGAGTAAAAGTTAAAGCAACCACTGACACATTTTAACGACGTGATCTTCCATGCCATCACCAGGGTTTTCCAATTTCCCAAATTCATTATCTTTAACATAATGTCGCTTGTTGAACCATACTCTCCCATTACGTCAACCCCTTTAGCGTCAATTGAACACAAAAGCTTTGCAATCCCGAACAATATCAACAGTATTTCCTTCCTTGCCTTGTGCTTCATCCTCCCCATACGTTGAGGCGTTTCAACACGAGCAAAGGGAAACTCTGATAAGATCATGGGAAATCCTGTTCCAAACCTTCGGACACTTGACAAACAGCATTTGGTTAAGCATTTAATGATACAACAGGGATACGTAGGAGCAATGCAAAAAGCTATAAAAGGCCATCTGCAATACTTTGTATGTAGCAGAGAGCTTCTGGACCGGCTCCTTTTATGGTAGCTGAGCCTCCCTCTGGTCTTTCAGCAGGCCAGTCGTCAGCTTCCTTTGTTTGTTTTCTGGTCAACCAAATCCTTCTTCTCTAGTGACGAGAAGTTACAGACATGCTTTCATCTAAAACCTCCTGCAGCTTTACACACGTGTCCCTGCTGGGAATAAAAAGTCTACTTTAGCTCTAAAGTTTTTGACTTTTTTTTGCTCCAATGTATATAAAGTCGTCAACATACATTTTTAGGAATGTGGCCCCGTGCTGAGACGATAAGAAGACGATTGAGGCTATTTAGTAAAAACAAGATAACCTTTGAACTTATTACTGGCCAAAGCTACCTTAAAATGTGCAGCTTCTAGATTTATCAGCAGTCTTGTTGATGCTTGAATTCACATTTAGTCAGCCGGCAACCTGAGAGCATGACTCCTGCTGAGACACAGGTCGGCCTTTTGTCAATGGTGACGAGCCCTGAAATCTTTATTAAATGTAGACCTGAAAGCTCTGGTTTTAAATATGTTGAGTTAAAATAAGCAAATGATTTAAAAGGCCAGGAAATAAATATCAGACAGGGGCACCATGATGGGAAAGAAGAGAAGTTTGGGAAGGATGAAGCAGAGACCTCAAGACAAACCAACCCCTTGACGCGTTTCCTACAAGATGCCGAGGGCCCAGGGATGACTGATTTAAAGCAATTTAGCTTCTCACCCGCTGGGGTCACTTCCACCCTCCAAAGAGACTTGAGCATCTGACCCGCCCTTCCACCTCTTTGTCTGCTCTTCCACTCCCAAGAAACAACCTTTTCCCACTTTGAGTCAGCCCTAGATCAATGTATAACTGTACTGAAAGACTGTACTTGTTTTGTTGAATATCTTTCAGTAAAATCTTATCTGTATAAAGTCTTAAAAGTAATCACCACTTTTTGAGCACATTTTTTGGAGAGAACAACTGGCTTCTGGCCATAAATATCAGATATCAGACTTGAACATTGACTTTTACAGAAATGAAACCCCATCACCAGACAAGAGCGCTGATGTTCTGCAAAAGGTTATTGTGTTAATAGGACAGAAAAAATGTGGTGACTGACTGAAGGCCAATAATCAGATTTCAAGAAATGTTAAACTTCTTGTTTATTGTTGTGGTTTATGGAGTGTGGTTATGGACGGTTAATAAAAGCATGGAGGGGAAACTTGATTCCTATTTTGTTGGCTTGTGACATTATCAGGAGAAATCCAAGTCATTCTGAGCTGCAAATAGTCTTGCGCATTGCATTCAGATTTCTGAGTTTAATTAGATGTTCAGATATTTTCAGATAACAGTTCAACAAATTATTAATGTTTTTTAATCGAGCAGAATATTCAAAAACTTTTAAAAAATGTCTTTGAATATGTTGGCCAAACTTCTCTATCCCTTGTCTAGTGAGTTAGTGACTTAACAATTTTCACATGGCCCATTCTCCCCACGATTTTGAAAATCATCCTTCATTATGGCCGTGATTTTCGTGTTGTGTTCCCAGACTTTGTGGTTCATTCTGGGATGTAGAGTTCAGAGCCATCTGATTCCCTGATTACTTTGGCTGCCTGCCAAAAAGCCGAGCTGACATAAATGTACATTAAGAGTACATTTGTGTGTGTAAGGAAGACCAGAAGTTTCTCTGGGAAAACACAATCTCCAAACAGTAGAAATCACTGGAGTGCAGCCTGGTTCAAGACCCAGAGCAGGACCTCGCATTCCTCAGAAAACCTCGGCCTCAAACCCGCTGCCTCCACACGCTGAGGAGGCGAAAGAGAGGGTGAAGAGGATGAGATGGGAAGATGAGGAGTGGGACAAAATGACTAATTTCATTAAGACACAGTGATGATTTTCCTGGTTTGACTCAGAGAGATATGAATAGATGACTAAGACTGTGGGGGTCCCTCAGTGTGACATTCCTGTTCTTTGAGTGGTCTTCTCAGGACCTTGTCTGAGCATCTGCAGGAAGTCCCTGTGTCTGCAGGCCGTAGTAGCAGCTTCCTGCTCCATGACTCATTATTTCTCAAAAAAACCCTCTGTGAGACCCTTTGTTTAATCATAAACAGCTAACACTGATGTCACAAACGGCAAACTTAACTAAAGCTACATTTATAATGATTTCTAATTCGACTGCAACTGTTTTAATCATTTTTATTGATAACATTTAACAGTCCTTTTTCTGAGTCTTGAATCCACAAATATTTACTTAACTATCTTTAAAAAAAAGGAACGCACAAATGTATTACACACAATCAGCTTGAATGATCAAACATTTGAGTAAAAACAAAACGGTGAATTACTCGTCAAAAACTGCTTCAAATGATTTATTTTTGTTTTCTTTAACTAATCCATTATCTGATTATTGTTTTCAGTTTCTAATAAAATAAAGTCTACATGAGTCAAGCTTTAACCATCTAATGTTTACTATTTATTTATATTTGCTTAAAAATGACTCATTATCCGAGTCATTCAACTACTTTATAAATAAATAAATAAGAAATCTTAAGCTCTTATTATGATTATGATCTTATTATATAAATCCATTTCACAAAGCAAAAGAGTATATCAAAGAGATAAACACAGGCTTTAAAGTGGACCTATTATGCTATATTGTAAAAATATATTGTATTTTATTTTCTGCTTTTTAAACACACGCTCTACAGTACAGGTTAGCTCTGAGTGTTAGCGAGGCTTGCTCATGTAAACAAAAACGAGATTAAGTCCGAAACACGTCAGGCATTGTTTCTGATAGCAACTTTCTGTGGGTCCGCTGCCGATTTGACGAAATATCGGCGGCAAATCTGTATCCGCTCGTTGTACCCCCATTTTTAAAAGATTGGGGTACGGAGGAAAAGAGAAAGGGTTTTATTTTCTGTCGCTGCGTGAGTTCCCCGACACACCGGGGACACGTATTTATGTATAAAAGACATCAAAAAGTGCAATTTGCATGATAGGTGCCCTTTAAATCAAGTAAACAACTAATGGTCTGTTAAATGTTTTTTGTGCAAAACAAAGTTAGTTTTATTGGAAACACTTTGAAATGATCACCCTACCCTGACGAGTTATATCACTTGTTTTGTGTACAATCTTTACATTCGAAACAGAAAGAACTTGATAAACCATTAACTTTATTTAAATGTTCTCTTTAAGTCTCATTAATGAACTGAATTCATTAACATTTTTATTCATCTGCCTTTTCAAATCTTTTGAATACCAAACTCTTCCCATGATGAAACACTGAAGAAACATGTCAGTGGGTGGATTTATTATGATGAATGCCCCAATTACATATAATCACCATGGAGAAGCGATGTTTAATTCTTGGCCCATGGAGCTAACAAAGTGTCTCTTTGTCACAATCTCTGCTGTTATGACGGAGTTTAGTAGAAATTCAAATTTCTCTCCCACTCTTCCTCGGAGCCCCCTCACCATACCAGTGAATTCTCGATAGCCTCCCGTCCTATGGAGCAAATTGGACAATAGCTGTCTCTCATGCCGGGCAGACTGCCCCCCAAAACAACCCGCTCCCGGGTCTGGCCTCAGTGGTTTGGAAAGAATTACTTATTTTCCTCTCTTTCCTTCCTTCAGTCCTTCCCTAGCTCTGAGCACAGCGCTGTGTGCCCCGGTGAGGTAAACAGAAGTCGTGTTATCGTCAATCACAAAGGAATGGCACACACAGGGGTGCATTTGGGAAGGACACTGCAGTCAGAGCATCAGAGCGGGAAATCAAAGAAGAGCCAAGTGTAAGGGCAAGCTTTTAGTTAGTGGTTTGAAAAAATAAATAATGAACTGCACTCTCTCTTGTTAAGAGTAGAGCTGCCTGCCCAGAAGCTGTACGTTTGGAGACAAATACCTCTAGGTTACTAAGTATGTGTGCAAATGCAAATATTTTCGTACCAGAGGTGGAAAAGTATATACATTGTACTTATTTTAAAGTAGCAATACTACAGTGTAAAAGTAATCTCAAAAGACTTACACAAAAATAACCTTAAATTACTTAAAGTAAAAATAATGTACATAGTAAATTGTACAGAGTTGCCCATTTCAGAATCATATACAATGTATATTATAATGTGTAACACTTACATTTTGCACTTGTTGTACTGTGTAGCGGATCCTTTAATAATATGGTTTATAATGTGATGTATATATTGTATTGATAATATTAATCTAAAAAGTAGCTAGTGACTAAAGCCATAGATTTTTTTGCAATATTAAGTGGAAAAGTCCACCTTAATTGTGTACTAAACTACAGTACATGAGTAAATGTGCATTACATTCCAACAATGAATTTAACCATTGTGAGAAAAAAGGGGAGACATGTTGTTAGGGATTGATTGGGATTGTTAGGCGTTTAATAGCTGGAGGATTTCCTCTGTCAGCAGGTTGAGAAACATGCTCTGATAATATGTTTCAGGGCTTTGCAGTCCCTGGGAACTCTAAAGGTATGTTGCCTTTCCTGCTTCTATTTTCCTTTTTCAGTCTCATTCCCAAAACCATTGCCCCCTGATATTCCCAAATGCCCTGTCCAGGATGTATCATATTAATTAAAGGGTGCAAAGGGGACATTCTTGCATTTTCTTCATTTTCTAGGAAGAATTTAAAGAGGGTTTTTGGAAAAAAAGGGGTTTTCCACATTTCCTAGTGTTAAACTATAGACCAATATACCTTGTGTCACGCCCAAGTCACATAGCAGCCTGGAAGATTTGGTCGCATATCACTAACCTTGAGTGGCTGAACAATGTAGTTGTTTTTAGAACAGCTAGTACTTTGCTATCGCTTCATACCATAAGGACTGTGCTTCACCCCAAAGGAAATGAAAACATCTACAGGGTGGTTTACACCCTTATTTACATTTGAACGTTGTTCTAAAGCATTCAGTGCACTGATTGGTCTCTCTGTTGTTTTTCTATTGTGTGTATACATGCTAGTTTCTTGACATACTGATATCAAAATAAAACTTACAATGCAACTTCATTGAACAACATGCATATTTGTGTGTGTGGAGCACATGGGAGGCGTGCAACAATTGTAGTTGGAACCATTTCTGTGGCGGCAAGGCAGCAACCCAAAGAGGATTGAGAGAATTTACACTACGTCGCAGCAGAAAGTCATGTTAGGATGTGTTATTGTATTGGCTTCATATTTCCATCAGAACAAAGCACTCGTATCTCCACCATCAGATTCCCCCCAATAGCTCCAGGATGGAAGGAAAAACAGAACACCAGTGATGGCGAACAGAGGATGTTTTCCACTAAAAGCACCTTTAAAAGCAGACACAATTTATCTGTTTTATTTTTTTTCTTCACCTGCTTTGAACATTTGGAAACAGCAAAACCCCCATTATAAAAGCCTTAGTGCGACACTGGGTTTCATCATAAGAAAACAGATGGTCGTTAAAGGAATCAGTCTGTCTTTTGGGGAATATGCTTCTTTTTTTTTTTTGGGAAAAAGTTAGATGCGTAATGTCTATAGGATAAATACAAATTGCTCACTTTACTTAGATTGCCTTTGCTTAGCATATACACAACGTACAGTGTTTAAAGATATGTATACTAAAATATTGCAACCTTCCTCAAAAGATAGCCAGATATTCACTGTTTTTCAGCGTTCCCATTCACATCAGGTTAAAACACACAGTAATGCAAACAACTTCTATTTCGTAGCCCAGCCCTTCGTATGTTGTGATGTCAAAAAAGATGCTTAAATTGTGATTTGACTTTAAAAAAATTATAAGGGAATTCAGCAAGCCAACCATTTCTATCCGTGTCCTCCAAGGCCCTTTGCAGGCTGTGAATCGGACTTTGATTCTTTAATTATTTTAGAAAGGGGTCAGGGTTTTTCTTTTATAGCCTAACATCTTGCCTGATACACCCCTGACTTGTACCTCACACAGAGGGCTTTCACATTCAGAATGAAATCATTTGACAGATAAATACGTAGGAAAAAGATTACCCTGCAGCTCTCTCACGGCCTCTTTATTTGGTTGTCACCAAATGAAAATAAATAAAAGACATCTAAAAAACCCAGCTTGAAATAGAGCAGTGGAATGGCTGAGAACACAGCAATCCAGATTTTGTGATAAAGAGTATATTCTTGAAACATGCTCAAGGCCTTGACCAAATGTCCTGATACAAATATTGAAAAAGCTCACAAGTCATTCTGTGCTCCTATTTTCCAGGTATGTGAAATTACAATCACGTGGAAAGGGCTCACACAAAAGCAAAACAACTGCTCCAACCTCCGGAAAATGGTCCACTTCTTCTGAGGACATTCACTGTTTATGTGCTGCTATCATAAGCAGACCTCCTCTTCACTGCAGACTCTCTCTCTACAGTTCGTTTTGTATCATTGCCTGATCCTTCCTATGTGTCTCTGACCTGCAGGCAGAGGCAGTGCACTTGGCAGAAACAGATGGCAGAGGGTGTTTTCAGCACTGAAGTTTACAGGGATCAGTGTTCCCGACATGTCCCACTGTCTCTGATCTGTTTCCAACTGCAGGCTCTGATAGTTCACACAGGATCAAATTATTCTGAGATTAAACTCTTGCTGTAACTGCACTAACAGTTTGAGGTTCTATCACTGTCTGTGCAGAGTTGAGGAAAGCGCTGTATTGTTTGTAACATTCATTGGTCCCTTATAGGTCTTCTAATCAGACAATCTTGGTTGTGCCAAACAGCATTAAACAGAGTCTTAGCTAATAACTACCCTCCAAACACATTTGATCAGCTCAATTTATTAACTTTTCAAAATCTTTGGACACTAGATAAAGACTGAAAGACACTTAATTTGCATTGCCTTTACGTTTTATGTCAGTTTTGTTTGATTTATGTAAAAACAACATTTGTCAACAAATGATATTTTGTTGCCCTCAAATGTTGATATTGAGTCTCAACAATCTGAAGTTAAGCTTTAGCTATCAGTGTTTTACAAGAATCAACTCCAAGTTATTTACTGAGAGGCTCGTGTGTATATCTACGGTGCAGGGCTGGACTGGGACAATAAGTCAGGCCGGGAATTATACACCCAGCCAGGCCACTACCAGATTTCTTTTGTGCCATTTTCCTGGACTTATTTGTCAATATTTACAGCGTTGCTGCCCATAGTGATAGCCCTAAGCTTTAAATCTACTACCCCAGAATATGGACATGGGTTACTATTTAAAAAAGATTTGCAAATCTATGTAGGAACCTATCCATGTGAACATATTTTAAGTGGAGGTGGACCTCAAATCCTCTAGGGGGGTCTGGGGGCATGCCCCCCCGGTAAGTTTTTTTTTTCTTAAATGTTGGACTTAAATGCATCAATCTGGTGCACTTTGAGGGGGAAATAAAGAGACTACACCCATATGAAACAGAACTGTATACATTTAAATAATCATAAAATCATAAGAACATGGCCATAACCAATAACATACCATATCCAATATGAAAAAACATTGAAACTTGTTTATTTATTTGTTTTTTATCTTACCCTTTTTCACCTAGTTAACATTTTTTATTTTATTATTGATGCATATTTGACTAATCACTCCCCCCTTCAAATGGAAATATGTGTTTACATAAATGGTGACCAAACCGTTTGAGACCCACAGAGAACTTAGACTAAGTTAACTATCTAAACACTCAGAGTCCTTTACCTCACCTGAGCTGTAGTTATGTAGTTTGGTATATTATTGATTGCTGGATTATTATTATTATTGATAGCTGGACACCCCTTCACAATTATCATCATTGACTTTTTTAAGACCAAATTAGGAGGGCCAGTCAGGCCACTAATGAGCTAAATCATTGTAATCATCAATCAGTAGACTGAAACATAGGAGAAAAATAACTCACAACATACAAGAAAGCTATATAAAGAACAACAAAAACATGCGAGTCAGATAATGTTTTTTATAATAATGGTTAAAGGTAGGGTAGGTAAGAATGTAGAAACCAGCTCGAGTGCGCTAGAATTTGAAAGTCCCACAACCGGAAAAAATCTGCCTCTTCCTTCAGACTTCCTTACAGAGCCCCTCCTCCAACACACACGAACGCGCACATGATCAATGAGGGCACGAGATAAGTTTGTGCACGAGATGGAAGGCTGACAGGCAGGTAGGCCATCCAGTTATTTTAGCCGGGCCGGCTAAAATTATTGGTCGTGCTTTTCACAGTACTACGGCTTCCACAGATTACATTTTTTAAATGTATTTATTGTCAAAACATTTAATATATTCATTGCTATCGGGATGTTAAGAGCATTCCATGGAATATAACAAAAAGTGTTTCTGAAGTGAATTACCTACCCCACCTTCAATGGTCCCATGTCATGACCATTTTTACTGATCATAATTCCATTGTTGAGGTATACTAAAATAGATTTACATTGTGCAATTTTCCAAACTCACATTGGTTTCTCATACAGCATCTCTGTATAGTATGTGTATTCACTCTCTGTCCTAAACGGCTTGTTGGAGCTCCTGCCCCCTCCTCCCTGTGAGCCCAGTGGCTGTCTGCGAGACAGCGAGACACAGCGAAACCCAGCCCGAAACACACACCCGCAGCCTGGCTGGGAGTTTGTGTTTGTGCTCAGGCTGAGTTCCGCGGTGTCTCGCCGACCCCACACCAGTGAGCCAGCTCACACTGTCAGCTCCTCGCAGCAGCGAGCCTCGCAACGTCCCGCCGAGTGTGTGTGTGTGAGGAAATCCGCGGATTGGTCCAAACGTAACGTCACTGTAGTATACCCAAATACGTCACTGTACCCAGGAAGAAAAAGAGAAATCTCCAACAAGGCATTCTGGGGCAGCGTAGACAGGTATTTTCTGTGTTAGAGTTTTACTCGCTACAGGGTTACTTTGAGGGTTTGTGACTCTGCAGACCGTTTACATGCAGAAAAAGCTACATAACACACAAGGGGACGGGGGACATGGGACCTTTAATGTAAATTGTTAATTTTGGGTTGTGCTTTCATAAATATTTCTTTGTTTTTGTTTTGGCCCTGTGGTCTATCTATGGTAAGACTTGAGAAGTTTTATTATTCATAATATTGACTCTGTCCTCCTTTTATTCATGGGGAATTGTGGTTTAAATAAATGTATTGGCAAACATTATGACATTATAGATTATTTACCGGATAATTACCTTATAATACATCTGATAAACACAAAGCTAGATATAACGACTTAAAACTGTTTTATTATATTTTAAATAAGCAATACAATAATCCTATTTTCTCCTCCAAAAACTTTAATAACTTGGTTTACAGTTTAAAGTTCAATAAAGTCAAAGTTTCGGATTTTTTTTTTATGTTGCACAAAGACTTACAACATCTTGTCCTTTTATTTATTTCAACCCTTAATCCATGGAGAATTTGGGAATAGTTCTCCAAACCCAACAATAACGTTGTAAAGTCAACATTTATAAGGCTATAATTCTCTGTGATTGGACATGATACATGGCCGAATGATTTTCAAAGGTTTTATGTTAAATAACTGAAGCCTTTATGAAGGCATATTGTATTGCCTCTATAAGGAATTAGAGTCAAAGGGATACGACTTTAGGTAAGGGACATTTGCTGCGAATTCCTCAACTGCACGTTTGTTTCATATGTTTAAATAATGTTAAGGATGCCTGTGGCGCAGTGGGTTTGTACGTTCGTGGATCAGGGGGATCAGGGGATCACAGGTTCAAACCCCACTGTAGTCAGCATGTCGTTGTGTCCCTGGGCAAGACACTTCACCCCAAATTGCTCCTGTGGGGATTGTCCACAGAATTGAGTATAAGTATGTTAGTCGCTTTGGATAAAAGCGTCTAACAAGTAACATGTAATGTAATGGATGTGCCTTAAGAGTCTCCATTAAAGCTGTAATCAAGTGCACTGCTACTGTAGCAGTAACGTTAGTCTGACACTTTAATTTTACTTTTGGTTAGACAGGAGTCTAACCAAAAGTAAAAGTACAATTAAACCTAATCTATTGTTGCCTTATTTAATAAGTGTGTGCTCTGGCCAGAATGTTGGTGTAGATAAGAAGAGGTTTTTTTTATCCCAGTAGTGTTTAATTTCTCCTGGTGGGCCAAACAGCCCTTTTCTGTACATGCTGTGAGCTACACTGCTTTGAATAAATATCTATTTTCTCAGGTCTGTCCGCTGACTGGTAGCTCAGTATGCTGTGCCTGGTCAGGGCAGCACCTGTGCCAGGCCTTTGCGGTCAGGGGACAGTGGTTAAAATGTGCATCCCCATGTACAGCTGCCGTCCATGCACACATGTACGGGATCCGTTGGAGAGGGGACAAAAGGTTGGTGGCTTTTCCATTCCAATGAGAAAAACAACTAACCTTTTGTCATGGTCCCCTTTCCCTTTCTGCATGAGTGTTTCTCTCCGTGGACTTTTTTTAATGTATTTATTGTCAAAACATTTAATATATTCATTGCTATCGGGATGTTAAGAGCATTCCATGGAATATAACAAAAAGTGTTTCTGAAGTGAATTACCTACCCCACCTTCAATGGTCCCATGTCATGACCATTTTTACTGATCATAATTCCATTGTTGAGGTATACTAAAATAGAATTACATTGTGCAATTTTCCAAACTCACATTGGTTTCTCATACAGCATCTCTGTATAGTATGTGTATTCACTCTCTGTCCTAAACGGCTTGTTGGAGCTCCTGCCCCCTCCTCCCTGTGAGCCCAGTGGCTGTCTGCGAGACAGCGAGACACAGCGAAACCCAGCCCGAAACACACACCCGCAGCCTGGCTGGGAGTTTGTGTTTGTGCTCAGGCTGAGTTCCGCGGTGTCTCGCCGACCCCACACCAGTGAGCCAGCTCACACTGTCAGCTCCTCGCAGCAGCGAGCCTCGCAACGTCCCGCCGAGTGTGTGTGTGTGAGGAAATCCGCGGATTGGTCCAAACGTAACGTCACTGTACCCAAATACGTCACTGTACCCAGGAAGAAAAAGAGAAATCTCCAACAAGGCATTCTGGGGCAGCGTAGACAGGTATTTTCTGTGTTAGAGTTTTACTCGCTACAGGGTTACTTTGAGGGTTTGTGACTCTGCAGACCGTTTACATGCAGAAAAAGCTACATAACACACAAGGGGACGGGGGACATGGGACCTTTAATGTAAATTGTTAATTTTGGGTTGTGCTTTCATAAATATTTCTTTGTTTTTGTTTTGGCCCTGTGGTCTATCTATGGTAAGACTTGAGAAGTTTTATTATTCATAATATTGACTCTGTCTTCCTTTTATTCATGGGGAATTGTGGTTTAAATAAATGTATTGGCAAACATTATGACATTATAGATTATTTACCGGATAATTACCTTATAATACATCTGATAAACACAAAGCTAGATATAACGACTTAAAACTGTTTTATTATATTTTAAATAAGCAATACAATAATCCTATTTTCTCCTCCAAAAACTTTAATAACTTGGTTTACAGTTTAAAGTTCAATAAAGTCAATGTTTTGGATTTTTTTTTTATGTTGCACAAAGACTTACAACATCTTGTCCTTTTATTTATTTCAACCCTTAATCCATGGAGAATTTGGGAATAGTTCTCCAAACCCAACAATAACGTTGTAAAGTCAACATTTATAAGGCTATAATTCTCTATGATTGGACATGATACATGGCCGAATGATTTTCAAAGGTTTTATGTTAAATAACTGAAGCCTTTATGAAGGCATATTGTATTGCCTCTATAAGGAATTAGAGTCAAAGGGATACGACTTTAGGTAAGGGACATTTGCTGCGAATTCCTCAACTGCACGTTTGTTTCATATGTTTAAATAATGTTAAGGATGCCTGTGGCGCAGTGGGTTTGTACGTTCGTGGATCAGGGGGATCAGGGGATCACAGGTTCAAACCCCACTGTAGTCAGCATGTCGTTGTATCCCTGGGCAAGACACTTCACCCCAAATTGCTCCTGTGGGGATTGTCCACAGAATTGAGTATAAGTATGTTAGTCGCTTTGGATAAAAGCGTCTAACAAGTAACATGTAATGTAATGGATGTGCCTTAAGAGTCTCCATTAAAGCTGTAATCAAGTGCACTGCTACTGTAGCAGTAACGTTAGTCTGACACTTTAATTTTACTTTTGGTTAGACAGGAGTCTAACCAAAAGTAAAAGTACAATTAAACCTAATCTATTGTTGCCTTATTTAATAAGTGTGTGCTCTGGCCAGAATGTTGGTGTAGATAAGAAGAGGTTTTTTTTATCCCAGTAGTGTTTAATTTCTCCTGGTGGGCCAAACAGCCCTTTTCTGTACATGCTGTGAGCTACACTGCTTTGAATACATATCTATTTTCTCAGGTCTGTCCGCTGACTGGTAGCTCAGTATGCTGTGCCTGGTCAGGGCAGCACCTGTACCAGGCCTTTGCGGTCAGGGGACAGTGGTTAAAATGTGCATCCCCATGTACAGCTGCCGTCCATGCACACATGTACGGGATCCGTTGGAGAGGGGACAAAAGGTTGGTGGCTTTTCCATTCCAATGAGAAAAACAACTAACCTTTTGTCATGGTCCCCTTTCCCTTTCTGCATGAGTGTTTCTCTCTGTGGACTTTTTTTAATGTATTTATTGTCAAAACATTTAATATATTCATTGCTATCGGGATGTTAAGAGCATTCCATGGAATATAACAAAAAGTGTTTCTGAAGTGAATTACCTACCCCACCTTCAATGGTCCCATGTCATGACTATTTTTACTGATCATAATTCCATTGTTGAGGTATACTAAAATAGATTTACATTGTGCAATTTTCCAAACTCACATTGGTTTCTCATACAGCATCTCTGTATAGTATGTGTATTCACTCTCTGTCCTAAACGGCTTGTTGGAGCTCCTGCCCCCTCCTCCCTGTGAGCCCAGTGGCTGTCTGCGAGACAGCGAGACACAGCGAAACCCAGCCCGAAACACACACCCGCAGCCTGGCTGGGAGTTTGTGTTTGTGCTCAGGCTGAGTTCCGCGGTGTCTCGCCGACCCGACACCAGTGAGCCAGCTCACACTGTCAGCTCCTCGCAGCAGCGAGCCTCGCAACGTCCCACCGAGTGTGTGTGTGTCAGGAAGTCCGCGGATTGGTCCAAACGTAACGTCACTGTACCCAAATACGTCACTGTACCCAGGAAGAAAAAGAGAAATCTCCAACAACGCATTCTGGGGCAGCGTAGACAGGTATTTTCTGTGTTAGAGTTTTACTCGCTACAGGGTTACTTTGAGGGTTTGTGACTCTGCAGACCGTTTACATGCAGAAAAAGCTACATAACACACAAGGGGACGGGGGACATGGGACCTTTAATGTAAATTGTTAATTTTGGGTTGTGCTTTCATAAATATTTCTTTGTTTTTGTTTTGGCCCTGTGGTCTATCTATGGTAAGACTTGAGAAGTTTTATTATTCATAATATTGACTCTGTCTTCCTTTTATTCATGGGGAATTGTGGTTTAAATAAATGTATTGGCAAACATTATGACATTATAGATTATTTACCGGATAATTACCTTATAATACATCTGATAAACACAAAGCTAGATATAACGACTTAAAACTGTTTTATTATATTTTAAATAAGCAATACAATAATCCTATTTTCTCCTCCAAAAACTTTAATAACTTGGTTTACAGTTTAAAGTTCAATAAAGTCAAAGTTTTGGATTTTTTTTTAATGTTGCACAAAGACTTAAAACATCTTGTCCTTTTATTTATTTCAACCCTTAATCCATGGAGAATTTGGGAATAGTTCTCCAAACCCAACAATAACGTTGTAAAGTCAACATTTATAAGGCTATAATTCTCTGTGATTGGACATGATACATGGCCGAATGATTTTCAAAGGTTTTATGTTAAATAACTGAAGCCTTTATGAAGGCATATTGTATTGCCTCTATAAGGAATTAGAGTCAAAGGGATACGACTTTAGGTAAGGGACATTTGCTGCGAATTCCTCAACTGCACGTTTGTTTCATATGTTTAAATAATGTTAAGGATGCCTGTGGCGCAGTGGGTTTGTACGTTCGTGGATCAGGGGGATCAGGGGATCACAGGTTCAAACCCCACTGTAGTCAGCATGTCGTTGTGTCCCTGGGCAAGACACTTCACCCCAAATTGCTCCTGTGGGGATTGTCCACAGTATTGAGTATAAGTATGTTAGTCGCTTTGGATAAAAGCGTCTAACAAGTAACATGTAATGTAATGGATGTGCCTTAAGAGTCTCCATTAAAGCTGTAATCAAGTGCACTGCTACTGTAGCAGTAACGTTAGTCTGACACTTTAATTTTACTTTTGGTTAGACAGGAGTCTAACCAAAAGTAAAAGTACAATTAAACCTAATCTATTGTTGCCTTATTTAATAAGTGTGTGCTCTGGCCAGAATGTTGGTGTAGATAAGAAGAGGTTTTTTTATCCCAGTAGTGTTTAATTTCTCCTGGTGGGCCAAACAGCCCTTTTCTGTACATGCTGTGAGCTACACTGCTTTGAATAAATATGTATTTCCTCAGGTCTGTCCGCTGACCGGTAGCTCAGTATGCTGTGCCTGGTCAGGGCAGCAGCTCTGCCAGGCCTTTGCGGTCAGGGGACAGTGGTTAAAATGTGCATCCCCATGTACAGCTGCCGTCCATGCACACATGTACGGGATCCGTTGGAGAGGTGACAAAAGGTTGGTGGCTTTTCCATTCCAATGAGAAAAACAACCAACCTTTTGTCATGATCCCCTTTCCCTTTCTGCATGAGTGTTTCTCTCCGTGGACTTCTATGTTTTTGGTTATTTATATAAACACCAGAATAATTTTTATAAACCCCAAAATAGAGTTAAATGCGTGGTTATGTGGAAAATCTAATATGTGTGTGCACTTGAGCATCCGGACAATTCAAGTTTTAGTTTGATTGTACGGTCTGTGTATGTGTAACAGGGACAGTTATGTCTCATTTGTATATAATATATTATGTAAATATGTCTATATAATTACACAAAATCTGTGTTTATTCTTGTTTTAATACCTGACGCAGTAGGACTCACATCAGTATGTGGAACTATAATTTTAGCGTGTACCCCTACGTTCCTTATGTATGTGACACTGTTCCCCTTTTTTTCGCGGGGTTCATGCATCGTTCTCCCCTTTTGATACTGATCTCTGTGGGAGAGGTAGGCGGCTCTTCAGCCAGAAGCAATTTCCCTGTTTTAGTGTCGACTTTATGCACTTTAAGTTACTTTTTATTACTTATTTTTGTTGTAGTGTCTCACGGGTGTTCACAATGTATTTCTGTGTTGTTTAATTTGTATAGGGGCACGTTAAAGAGAGTACTGACTGGAGAAATGTTTTCTTTCTGTCGCTGTTTCGTCAGGTATGTTGTGTTACTTTTTACGTTATGCCCTTTTGATACTGATCTCTGTGGGAGAGGGGCACGTTAAAGAGAGTACTGACTGGAGAAATGTTTTCTTTCTGTCGCTGTTTCGTCAGGAGTGAAAATAAATGTACATCCTGAATGAAGCTACACGTCTGGGTCGTCGTCTTTCTACACAACACAACGCAGAGTCAGACATAGCCGGTTACACTTGGTGCCGTGACGACCAGTTGTATCCGCGAGCAGCGCCGTCTGGTCCCCGGGGTAAAGCTGCTGCCCACCGGCGGGAAGAAGGAAAGACTGGAGTGTGTGTTTTTTTTTCCTCTTTTTTTTTTTTTTTTTCCCCCTCTCTTGCTGCGACGGCAGGTGCGTTAAAGGGACAGTGTACATATTCAAATTGAGAGATGCACTGAGTCTGAGAGGACACTTATCACTGAGTATATCTGTCTATCTGTGTTTTATCATTTTATTTTATTTTAGTGTTTTATCTCTTGTGGGTGGCTTTAAACTGTGTTTTGATTGCTTTGTGGGATTTTTTTGTTGTCATTAACAATATGGATGTTAGTGGGCATGATGTCACATTTGGGTTGGGGAGGGGCCAGCGACTTAAAGGTAGTGAAAGATTTGGGTTCGCTAGTGATTTCAACCCGACATTAACACCTGCTGCAAGCTCCACACCTATTATGCAGCCAGACCGTAAACTTACACAAGTAGTATCTGTTGAAGCTTTTGGGGAAATGATAACAAGTTTGGCTAAACAGATAGGTGAGAACATATCAAGCACCATGCACCAGCCCAGTGCTGCCCAGCCTCAGTCTCCCACCAATCCACACCCGTCCCACCAGGCTGATTTGTCTCAATTGAAGGTTGTGGTGCAGTCAGACACCAAGGCTCCGCCTTACTTCAGGGGTGATCGTGCTGATGTATTTTCTATTCATGAATGGGAGGACATGATGAGATGTTACCTGAATAGAGTGAAATGTGACACTCACGTAGAAAGGTTTGATCTGATTATGTCAAGACTAACAGGTAAAGCCAGGGATGTGGTGAAAGTGTCAATCCGCAGCCGACCTGACTTGAGTGCGACCGACCTGCCCACAGCTGTGTTTGACATATTAAAGGGTAACTTTAGTGAGCTGTCATACTCTAACTTGCCCATGAAAGATTTTTACGGCACTGTTCCACGTGCTGGTGAAAGTGCTATGGACTATTGGATACGCCTTAACAAGTCAATAGATGCTGCGGACGAGTGCCTCCGGAGGCGAGGTAAATGTGTAGATGACCCCAGTGCAGAAGTGGTCTTGATTTTCATTAATCACTGTCCTGACCCCAGTCTCGCCATATCATTCCAACTGAAGGCACCTGAGCGGTGGACCACGGCTGAGGTTCAGGAGCGTCTGGACGCCCATATGAGAAATGTGAGAAAAACAGCAGCGCAGTCTCATAATGTGGTGGGTCTGTCAGTTTATAGTCAGAGCCCTGTGACTGATTCTTTTCGCCCTGTCAATCTGGGGATGTCTCAGGCCTCATTAGCGCACCAACCAGACCCCCCTCCCAACTCTCTACCGGCCACTGCCCTTGCTTACAGTCAGCCTCAGCCAGACCATGCTAGGGTGAGTCCCCAAGTGTCCCCCTTATCCCTGCCTCTCTCTGCTGTCTCTGACCCAGCCCCTACCACCGTCAACCCACCTACTACCGACGCTGGTGTTCAACAGGTAGTTGCAATGTTTGACAGAGTTCTGGCTATGTGCAACGCTTCCCTTACAACCAGTCAAAGGCCAGACTACCATCAGCCAGGTAACCACCAACAAGCCCACCGTCAGAATGGTCAGCCAGGCAACCACCAACAAGTCCACCGTCAGAATGGTCGACCCCGTTACCAGCAGGCATCTGAGTCCTTTCCATGCAAGGTTTGTGGCTCCAGGGACCATTCAACCCATGCACACTGCAGGCTTTACAGATTATGCCTTAACTGCTTCAGTCCTGGTCACATAAGAAATCAGTGCCCACAGGCCTCTCCTTCCTCAGCCATGCCACCTTCTCCCTCCAATGCTGGTTTAAACTAGCCCGCCCGTGCAGTGAGAGGGATAGCATGGGCGGCACTAGTGACACCCTCAGTGAGGAAAATGACTTAAGATCAACATATGTGAACTGCTGTAGTAATCTTCCTGATGACAAAACTGTGATTGCTGTGGGTTCACATAGAGTTGAAGGAGCCAATGACTTGTTTTATACCCCAGTGTTAGTAGGGGGTCAGTCAACTTTAAGGGGGATGCTTGATTCAGGGAGCATGTCATGCACACTCAGCGAAGAGGCAGAGTCCAATCTTAGAGCTGCTGGTGTCCTCCCTTGTCCTCAGCCTGTGCCAGAGAAGGTGGTCCTAGTTGGCTGTGGTGGCCTTATGACACAACCCAGATGTATCTATGACCTGGAGATTGAGGTTTACGGTTCTAAATTCATTGTGCCAACTTTCCTTGTCCCAGGGCAGAGAGACGAACTCATTATTGGTAGCAACGTCATCAGGCCCATATTACAGAGGATGAAGTCTGATGAGAAGTACTGGGAGCTCATCCAGTCCAACACCTCAGACCCCGACTGTGAGCAGTTTCTTCAGTTGCTCAGCTGCATCACTCGTTGGTCTGGTCCTGAACTGCCTGACAAGGTTGGCACGGTCAAGCTACGGCAAGCTATCACTCTAGCACCACAGAAGGAGTATCTGGTGTGGGGAAAGCTACCTGGCAGTGTTCCTGTGTCCCCTGGGAGCACTGTCATTGTGGAGCCCACCTCCTCCCGTTCAGCCCCCAAAGACATTATTGTGGGACGGGTTGTGGCACCCATGTGGGGAGATCGTTGGGTCCCTATGAAGGTCCTTAACCCAACCAAGAGTCCCGTGACACTACGCCGCAATGCTAAAGTGGCCGATGTGTAGGCCTGTCGCGATAATCGATAAATTGACTTATTGTACGATAAATAAAAATGGACTCGATAACTTTTCTGAGCTCGATAAATTGCCGTTTACATAAAGATGTGACCAGCATTTTAGCCTGGAGCGCTGTGGCTGCCAGGCGCGCTGTGAGGGGCGGGGCTGACACACAGCCAGGTCAGGACACTCCGCGTGCACGTGCAGCAGCGTAGCAGCCACATTAATAATATAGCGACAAGCGGGAGACAACGTGTGACTTACTCGCGGGGAATTTAAAGTGAAATGGAATTGGTTACAAAACCTAACTACACATCTCGATTCTCCGGTGTGGCAGTATTTTGGATTCAAACCAAATCAACGAGGCGAACCTACGGACTTGAATGAGCCGGGCGGTGTGTCGCATTGGTTTAAAAAAGGTAGCGACAATAGCAGGCAATTCCACGCATTTTAAACCACCTAAAACACAACCACCCCATTCCGTTTTCCCAGCTGGGAGCAAACACGGCAGCTTGAGATGGAGAGCCCCGCCCGACAATGCAAACATGTTGGTGTTCGTTGCTCGAAAACTTAGAAAAACAGATTTGGATATGGCCTGTTGAGGCATCTGGGTGTTTGACAGTGGTCTGTACACTTGACTGTTGTTTTAAGGAGGTTTTTTTTGCTTGTGAGATAATGTGTGCTCATATTTATTTATTTATTAAATTTATTTATTTATTTATATATATATATATATGAGAGAGAGCTCTGTTTTCCATCCTGACTCTATTTAATTTATTGTTTTGGTTGTGTGTGATTTAATTAATTTAATTAATTTGTTTTATTTATTATATATAATTTATATATTTTAATATTATTTCACATTTCATTTGCAATGTTGAATGTTCAATAAAAAGTTATGTTTGAAAGGATGTACTTGAATTATTATTATATATTATCATTATGTCTAAAATGGTCTTAAAACGGCGCCGACAATATTATCGTTTATCGCAATAATTTCCATAAAAATGTATCGTCCAACAAAATTAATTATCGTGACAGGCCTACCGATGTGTTTACTTGTGTCGCGATGGAAGACCTTCCCCTCTCTCAGGGTGTGAATAGGCCACAGACCAGTCAGGCAGCTGACCCTCCTCCCAACTCAGATGCCAGCTCTACCCACGCTCAGCAGCTTAAAGACTGTGGATTGGCAGACATCGACCTCGAAGGCTGTGCGGTGTCAGATGAATGGAAAAAGAGACTCTCTGAACTGTTGCTCACTTACCAGGATGTCTTCTCCAAAGACAAGCTGGACTGTGGGGAAGCGAAAGAGTTCGTCCACCGGATTCATCTCACTGATGATCACCCCTTCAGGCTACCCTATCGCCGTGTCCCTCCAGCACACTATCACAAACTGAGAGAGGTGCTGTCTGAGATGGAGTTGAAAGGCATCATCAGTAAATCAGTCAGTGAGTATGCATCGCCGCTGGTCCTTGTCTGGAAGAAGTCAGGAGAGTTAAGGATCTGCACTGACTTTCGCTGGCTTAATGCCAAGACCGTCAAGGACGCCCACCCGCTGCCTCACCAGGCCGACTGTCTTGCTGCCCTTGGTGGAAACGCCTTTTTCAGCACCATGGATCTCACATCGGGGTTCTACAACATCCCCCTCCATGAGTCTGACAGGAAGTACTCGGCATTCACAACACCCTTAGGCCTGTATGAGTACAACAGACTTCCCCAAGGTCTTTGCTACAGTCCCGCGTCCTTTATGCGGATGATGATGAGTGTGTTTGGTGATTTGAACTTCTCCAGCCTCCTCTGTTATTTGGACGACCTGCTTTTCTTTGCTCCATCCGAGGAGGAAGCCCTGAAACGGCTGGAGACTGTCTTCTCGCGGCTCAGAGCCAACAACCTGAAGCTGTCTCAGAAGAAGTGCTACTTCCTTCGCAGGACTGTGGGGTTTCTGGGTCACGTGATAGACAGCAGTGGCGTCTCAGTCGACCAAGAGAAGGTGAGGGTCATCTCAGCTTTCGGGAAGGAGGATCTCATGAACGACGACGGTTGCACCCCATCTCAGCGGAAGGTCAGGTCTTTCCTCGGGATGGTGCTGTATTATCAACACTTCATTCCTGGCTGTTCTTCCATCGCAAAGCCACTCTACGCCTTAACTGCAGGGCAGAAGAGGAAAGCCAAGGGCTCTTTCGGTCGGAGAAGAGCTGGCACCTTTCGAGAACTGACTCCTCAGGATTGGACCCCTGCCTGTGAGAAGGCATTTGATGATCTGAGACACGCACTCCTCAACAGCGTGGTGCTGGCACACCCAGACTTTGATAGGCCTTTCATCCTCTCCACCGATGCTTCCCTTGATTGTCTGGGTGCTGTACTGTCCCAAATTTCTGCTGGTGAGGAGAAGGCAAGACCCATCGCCTTTGCAAGCAAAACTCTCAGTCGCAGCCAGCTCAATTATCCTGCACACAGACTGGAGTTCTTGGCTCTAAAGTGGGCGGTTTGTGAGAAGTTTAGCCACTGGCTCAAGGGTCACAGATTCACCGTCTGGTCAGATAACAATCCTCTCACATATATCATGACCAAGCCGAAACTTGACGCCTGTGAGCAGCGGTGGGTTGCTAAGTTGGCTCCGTATTCCTTCGAAATCAAACATATTCCCGGCAGGTTGAACGTGGTGGCGGATGCCCTCAGCAGAGACCCTTTCGTGAAACCTTTGAGGGAACGGTTGCTGCGTGAACCCTACTTGGAGCTACTGGACCAGGTCTGTGACGTCAGTGATGGGTCTGTGCAAGATGCCTTCCGCCTCACCTGCCAACCACAGTCACTGGAGGGTCCATCTCACTCTGACGCCATTGAAGGTTCAATGTCTGAGGATGAGGTCTCTTCTCTTCTTTCCTCCTTGGACGAGTGGGACTCTGCTCCTAGGCAGCGTGCAGCCTCCCTGGTTGATCACCTCACCACCTTTGAACCACCTGGCCAGGACACGTTGCATTCCCTATCTCTTTCTGAGCTGCAGTCACACCAGCAACAGGACCCAGTAATTTCCAGGGTCGCTCTCTATGTCGACAGGAAGCGCGGGCCTTCCAGACGGGAACGCTACAATGAGAGTCAGCCGACTCTGAGAGTCTTGAAGCAGTGGGATAAACTGACTCTTCTGAATGGCGTCCTCTACAGGGTCACGAAAGATCCCTTGACTAGACAGAAGAGGTCCCAGTTCGTGGTGCCGGAGTCGCTAAAGGCAGATGCATTATCTGGTGTTCACGACCATGCTGGCCATCAAGGTCAGCCCCGCACACTGTCTCTGGCCCGCCAGCGTTTCTTCTGGTACGACATGGAGAAGGATGTCCGCAATCATGTGAAGCACTGCCACAGATGTGTTCTCAGCAAGACTCCTGAACCTTCCGCAAGAGCCCCACTGGAGAGCATTAAGACCTCTGCCCCTCTGGAGCTTGTGTGCATCGACTTCTGATCAGCTGAAGACCGTCACAACAAGTCTGTGGATGTTCTTGTGATCACCGATCACTATACAAAGTTGGCACATGCTTTCCCCTGCCAGGATCAGACAGCTAAGAGAGTAGCCAAGAAGCTGTGGGACAACTTTTTCTGTGTTTATGGCTTCCCTCAGCGCCTTCATTCTGACCAGGGAGCAAACTTTGAAAGTGAGCTGATTGCTGAGCTCTTGCAGTTGTCAGGGGTTGACAAGTCCCACTCCACACCTTACCACCCTATGGGGAACGGCGGCACAGAGAGGTTCAACCGCACCCTGGGCAACATGTTGAGGTCTCTACCACTTCGCTCCAAACAGAAGTGGCCGCAGATGATACAGACAATGACTTTCGTGTACAATTGCACTGTCCATGGGACCACTTGGTTCGCGCCCTTCTATTTGATGTTCGGGAGAATCCCAAGGCTGCCAGTGGACCTTCTGTTCAGGAATGTACTTCATGATGTGACTGTGTGTGACTACAATGCCTATGTGAAATCCCTCTTGGAAGACCTGCACTGTGCCATGGCACTGGCCCAGAAAAACTGCACAGCGGAGCAGAGACATCAGAGTGACCAGTATAACAAACGGGTCAGGGGCCAACCTCTGTCTGTCGGTGACCAGGTGCTGCTGGCGAACAAAGGCGCCAAGGGAAAATGCAAGCTTTCTGACAAGTGGATGCCTGTTGTGCACACTGTGGTGGCCTCAAAACCAGCCCTCCATATCTACCGGATCAGGGATCCAGAGGGACATGAGCGTGTTGTTCACCGAAACCTGCTGCTGCAAGTCAACTTCCTTCCGCTGGAGGAGGCCTCGGATGGTGAAGATGATGCTCCTGTGCCCGCACCTACCCCTAGCATGACCGATACCGCTCCGGCATCTGATTGGCATGGGACAGAGGTGTCCGAGTTAGACACAGCAGCTGCAACAGCTGGGCCATCCCTAGCTGGTTCCCTCTCGGATGTTGACGGGGAGGATGGCCGCACCGCCTCATGGGTCCTTGAGCAGTCCCCTGTTGATGACTCTGTTCATCCAGACCACCCACCACCTCCTTCTGTGTTGGTCACCCCCGTTTCTAGTGACCCTGCAACTGCTGTAGAGACCCCAATGGCTTTCCCAGCTCCTCTGCCACAACGGCCCCCTGCCAATAAGCGTCAAGCATCACATGTAGATGGCCAGGTTACCTCACGATTCGGCAGAGTCATTAGACCTGTGCGCCGCTTCATTGAGTCCATGGCACAACTTGAGTCCCTTCTTGAGGGTTGAGATAAGGCCGCGTGCTGTTATTAATGTGTGAAATGTGGCGTGTTAGCCATTATTTGTGCTCTGGTGATATACTGCTGTATTGAGCCTTTTTTTATTTTATTTTTCGCTCATCCACATCGTTTGGCCAGGGTGTGGGGTGTAAACTGCACCTCACCTTGTCTGTAGAGTACTGTGGGTTCTTGCTGGGCCCAAGCGAGTCCCTCATTCTCTTATCCTTTAGGTAGGAAGCTCTTATTGCTGTTTCATATGGTTTTGTTGCTTGTTCTAATGGCCAGTGTGTTTATATGTGGATTGTTTTGCGACCCAGAATTTTGCATAATTCTAGCGGGGTGAGTGTAACAGGGACAGTTATGTCTCATTTGTATATAATATATTATGTAAATATGTCTATATAATTACACAAAATCTGTGTTTATTCTTGTTTCATCTTGTGTTAATACCTGACGCAGTAGGACTCACATCAGTATGTGGAACTATAATTTTAGCGTGTACCCCTACGTTCCTTATGTATGTGACACTGTTCCCCTTTTTTTCGCGGGGTTCATGCATCGTTCTCCCCTTTTGATACTGATCTCTGTGGGAGAGGTAGGCGGCTCTTCAGCCAGAAGCAATTTCCGTGTTTTAGTGTCGACTTTATGCACTTTAAGTTACTTTTTATTACTTATTTTTGTTGTAGTGTCTCACGGGTGTTCACAATGTATTTCTGTGTTGTTTAATTTGTATAGGGGCACGTTAAAGAGAGTACTGACTGGAGAAATGTTTTCTTTCTGTCGCTGTTTCGTCAGGTATGTTGTGTTACTTTTTACGTTATGCCCTTTTGATACTGATCTCTGTGGGAGAGGGGCACGTTAAAGAGAGTACTGACTGGAGAAATGTTTTCTTTCTGTCGCTGTTTCGTCAGGAGTGAAAATAAATGTACATCCTGAATGAAGCTACACGTCTGGGTCGTCGTCTTTCTACACAACACAACGCAGAGTCAGACACAGCCGGTTACACATGTACTGGGATTTCTCCAAACTGTGGGAGCAGACAGAATTTTTTTAATTATATTGACTTGGTTCAACAAGAGAGAAACAACCTGATATCTGATCATAGTGTCAACAGCAGTATTTTTGTTTGATTTTCCTGCAGCCCTCTTGGTACTCTGTAGAGTTAGTTGTCTTTGCTGTTTCACATTCAGCAAACACTGCAGATATCCAAACCTTGAAAGTCAAAATCATGTTTACAGTTAAACTGTGTCACCTATCAGAAACTGAAAGTGCAGCCGGTCAACATCATGTAAACGATACAAAATTATCTGGCAGACCGTGTTTTAGATAATAAGAATCAACACCCACACATCAGGTTGTTACATTATACTGGGTGGATGAAGATACATAATATCGTTGTAACAATTACTGATGGAGAAGATTCATGACTGAAGGGAACACAAAATATCACAAAACCATAATTCAGCTAAGCCTGCTACTTCACAACAAAAAAAAAGCAAGGGAAAAAACAGTCAGAAAATAATGTTGTCTTTCTGAAACTAATAGACATTGTTTTAAAACAAACCAAAAGTACTGCAAGCTGAATCCAGAGGTGTACACTTTTTAGACCATGCATGTGCCTGTGGTATTTACAATAAAAATCTGTGCCCTGCCCAGCAGATAATTTATTTCTAGCATTTATCTGGTAATGATTAGAGGCTGCAGATGCTCTGCAGCTGAATATTTGCTCCAAGAAGCAGGTGGAAGTTTTTTCATCATCCAGGCTCAGCTCCACGTTTACCTCGCCTCATGTTGATCCACATTCACTGCAAAACAAGTCCTGATATGAACATTAAACCACGAGGTTACCGAACACACACTCATACAGTTTTATTTTACCAAGCATATGGCTTTCAAATTAAATGTCCCGTTAAGCAAAACAGGGACAGCCACACATTTTTTCCAACCAAAATGACGCCCACACTTCACTTAGAAAAGTCATGCTTAACTAATTTCACTATGGTTTACTGTTGACAACACATTACTTATGGTACTTTTCATGAGGATATGTATAGTGTCGTAATCTTGGTAACATTAAAATGCTGTAAATGCTATCCTCACACTGTATTTCTCTCCAGACCTCCACCCTCCTGCCGCTTCACTCAAGTTCCTCCTTGTTTTGCACACTGTAAAAAATAACCAACCCAATCATACATTTGAACCCGTGTTTCGAACTCGTGTAACTTTTTCACCCACATTTATAAGCCACATAATAGCTGAGACAGAGATATTTAAAACAAATAATGTGAGGAGAGAAAATTACGAATTTCAGCTCGACAGAACGAGCCATACAAAAGGACATAGATTCATTTTTTACAGTGTAGGTCCTCCTGTCTGCCCCTCCTTCATCATCTGCCTCCCCGCGCTGCACCGCCGCTCCTCTCTGCCTCTCACACAGTTTTCCAGGAGGACCAGCCGCTGTCAGACTCCCTGCACACACACACACACACACACACACACACTCACACACACCCACCCCGGCACGGACAGCTGTACAGCCGACCAACAACCATGGCTGCACGGGACACTTCCTTTCTGCTCATCGGACTTCTGGTCCTCTTTCACACCTGGGGAGGTGAGTGCAGCAGAACATGTTTGATACGCGATACGTGCAACTCTGGCGGTTGAACTGAAGTTGGTGGCAAACATGTTGGTGTTTTAAACTAGCCTACCCTTTATGTCACAATGAATCACACGAAGAGGAACACTAATGTACACCCCGAGACAGACTTTTTTTGAATGAACCGTGTCATATTGAAATAATGGGACTGCATTGAGTGTGATGAAGTGAAGTAGACTACAGACGAACATACTGTGCTGAGGTATTGCGACTGAAACAACTTGCAGAATTCAACTTTTCATCATTTATGTCGGGTGCAGAAACATTTTAAGAGACTTTAGGGAACTCTAGAGGTGTCAGGTCAACTGTTGCCTGCAGAGAAACTTTGCTCATATCGCCCTGCTCCATACTGTAGTTGAAGCCCCTGTATACACTGTGAGACTGCACAGTCCCCACTTGCTTACATTACTTTTGTGTAAAAATCTACCCACCAATGGTAGTAAACCCTTCCAACTTCTGCAGCTCTATGTTGATGTTCTATGTGTGGTTTTTCAACTTCCTTATCTTGTGAAAGTCCTCACAGAAAGCAGATTTTATATGGATGATAGGCCTACTTATTTATCAAGAAATTTACTTATTTATCAAGAAATTATAACAAGAAACAATAACTTGAAGGCTGTGGCTAAATACACTACCTAAAAAGTTTATTGAACACTATTTATGTAATTTTGCCATTTTTGAAATGCCTTTGCATTGTGGGTCTGATATTGGATTGCCGATTCTTAACAGTGAAAATGTTTTGGAATATTTGTTGTACCTGTTGTGAATAGTTATCATTGTTGGACGCCTAAACTGTAAAACATCTTAATTGAAATGATCCTTATGTTACGTCATACTTTGCTCTATTTTCATGGTGGTAGGTTTGAATAGTTTGCTGCATGTATTTTTAGCCACTGACATCCACATAGGTCCGGTTGTAGTCAGAGAGCTCCGTCTGCTTCCTGTCAGCTCTGATCAAGTGGCTCAGGCAGCAAACTGTCTCTATCACACACACACACACACACACACACACACACACACACACACACACACACACACACACACACACACACACACACACACACACACACACACACACACACACACACACACACACACACACACACACACACACACACACACACACACACACACACACAGAGTCAAACACATTCCCGCCCTGAAGTCCAGCTCTCAGAGCACAGGTTTTAAAAATTGCAGTTTGTCATCAGACTACCACTTTAAATCAGCTGCGTGATACTATACTGTACAAAAGTTGGATGGCACCTTGTGATATGCATGATGACGTGCAGATGAATGTTTATTTTTAGAAGAGTGCATGTGATAGATTTATATGTTTGGTATGTGGGTGAGAGAGGCATGCCCCCTCAGCCTTCCACCTACAGTTAATTTCAACAACTTTTTGTTTGTTTAAACAAGACAAGTCCATGTGCTTTTGAACCCCAAATCCTTCCTCTTGTAAGCAGGACTTCCCTCCTTGCTTCCCACTCTCCCCACGTCTTTACCATTCCTTACCCCTGTTTGTCCTCGACAACATAAGCGTTTCCCCGCCTCGTCCATGCATTGTGCTGATCTCCTGTTAAAGTTCAGCCCGACCATTGTCCGGGATCTTACCCAACTCCTTCTGCTCTTATCAGGTCCATTTCCTGTGCTACTCCTTCTCTGGTTTTGTTCCGGCGCTGGTGCCCATCTGCTTTTATCCACATCTGCCCTGCTGTTTATTGTCTTACATTTTTACCAAATAAGCATAGATCATTGACCAGAGGAAGACATTTTGATCTTATCAATCTTTAGCTGCAAATTACCGTTGACTATTTTTCATACATAAATCAAATATTCAGTTTAATGACAAAAAATTGCAATCACATCTTCACAGTCAGATTTATAATTGTTTTTGTCATGACTAACCAATAGCCCACAATACAAATACTGGTTTACCAGCCAATATGAGGCATTTTTCCTGAAGCATTACCCAAACAATTATCAAAATTGCTACAGATTAACTTTTTGTTTATCGATTAATCTACCAATTGGCAAAAACAAAGCCGTAATAGTGACTTTTAAATGATTATCATCTCAAGCATTTGCTGATGATGGTTAAAATCCACTCAAGACGCTCTTTTGGAACACACCCATGCCATGTATGTGCACATGCAGCACAAATGAGTGCTATTGTATCTTTACCATATCTCCGTCTCAGCCCTCTTCCCACATCATAGGAAAGATGGACATGCTGTTCCTCTGCAGTGTTGACCCCAGATAAGGATACTATTCACTTCCTGTGACTTCAGCTAATCAAGCCGGGCCAAAGAGCAGCGTCGTTAGACCCTGCTCATTTAAAGGTCATCACTTTCTGCCTGGTATAGGCGCCATGCTTCCGTTTCATTATCTCAAAACAACTGCTGCTCTTCAGAAGAAGCGGGCCGGTCATAGACAATAAATGCCCTTGTTGTGTTTCGACCGCAGAGCATAGAAAATTGAGGCCCAGTAATCTAACAGAGCATCATTATAGCAGAAAGGGCTTCAAATGGAAGTATCTAAATTCAGACCTCTTTTCCATAAGAGGTTCTGCTTTATATAAGCAGAACCTTACTAAGACTATTTGAGGACACGTTTATTAATTTCTGACATAAATATTACATATTCTTCATCAACTAACGGAAGTAAACACTGTGCCCAGAAAACAGGTCCTTGTTTGGAGGAAGTTTGTCACAGGCACATGCTATCTTATCTTTGTCCTGAATTAAAGCCTTGAGCTGTTCCAGCGCTCTGTTTATGTGTTCCCAAGTAACAGACCTCAGGACAGCACAACGAAAAGGAGCAGTCCCACACTGTTTTCAATCTGGAGCACGACGGTGCTTCATCAATCTGGGGATGTCTTCAATTGTTTTGTTGAATTTACTTTTGTTAGGATTAGTGTAACATAATCCAGATCTTCAGGGAAACCTAGAAAGGAAACTGTACAAAGGCTAGAGAATATCTGCGTTGTATAAATATAGTGTGAGAAAAACAGGAAGTCCTAGTATCTTTTATGGGTTTTGAAGCCTATGTTTTGTGGATGTATGAAAGACGTTGTTGTTTCCTGCTTATGCTCTGGTGTGACCTCCGCTCTTTCATTTCTGCCAATGATGAGATCAACTGAAATGTTGTGTGCTATTATCAGGTAATCCAGACAGTAATCACCACTTGTGGCCACAGCTGTTGCTGTTCAGACAAATTGACATAGGCTGGCTTTATAAAGGTCACTGCTATATTATTACTGTAGTAATGCCGTAACCTTATAATAGATATTGGCAGCAATGTCTAGCCCTCAGAATTAGAACATATGTATTGGTCCTTACATAGATATTAGAGATGCAAAACACATACAATTAAACCAAATTTGGTGTAAAACTTTAAAGTGTAAAGAAAGAAGAGATTTAGCAGTCTTATTTTCCTTCCACCAGTAGTTTGGTAATAAGCGAATGAATAGGCCTGGTTTGTGTGGGAACTGGCAATGGAGGCTTGTCCTGTCGACAAGGATCCACGATTACATGCGTCTGTAACGGATTTGTTAATGTTTGTGGTTGTGACTCTGGCCTTCTGAAGAAACTTGTTTATCTGCTCTATAGCACTCTCACATGCAGATTTCCAGTTCGATAAAAGCTCTTAGACTTGAACAAATCATCAATACCTTAGTGGTGTTGTTGAATGAATGGTAAGGTTTTAAGTATAATGAAGGAAAATGTGCTGAAAGTTAAAACATACTAAAACAGAGTGTTAAACCATGAAAGCAGAAGAAATGCTGCATTTATGTGAGGTGTTTTTTCTTTTGTTGGGAAAAGCGGCCTCCCTGCTAAACTATATAATGGGTTAAGGCTTTGCACTTGGGAGCAGGAATTGTAGAAGCAAAGGGTTTCCTTTTACTGTTTGTTCTTCCTATTGATGTGAATAACATCCATTATCACCATTACCTGGGTCAATATGGCGAACCAGTGATGGAGAGGGCGGGGGGGGCTGTGCTGGTGCAGAAAGCTTCCAGGACTTTGTGCTGTTGTCATCAGGGCCAGTTTGTGTGCGCTCAGCGAGTAGCAGAAAATTATTGTTTGTATAAAGTAGCTCAAGCAAAGAAGCACGTCTTGTTGACTGATAGCTTAATCTCAACAGTTTTTGTTGCCAAAGCGTGTGGTCTCACACTTGTTAACTGCGTAAAAGGAAGGAAGGAAATTCATTTTTCTTCCTTGTTCAGTCTTACGTTATCAGAATAGGGGAAAACAAGCTTTTGTCCCAAAGAAACATTGCTTTTGTTTTACACATTTTGGCTTGAAATTGACAAACAACTGCAGGGGGAATGTTTTTTTTTTTTTACAATTGCCACTGAATAATTGCTTTCACAAAATACAGTTTTTTTTTATTTGTCCAGTTTCAATGCTTCTTGCAACACTGTTTGGTTTGATAAGAAACACACCACCAGTGATGTCCAACAACAAGACTTAACACAATACCAACCAGATATGCAATGAGGCATTTGATCTATATTAAAGAACCTTAACACACATTGGAAAGTTAAATGTAGTTGATGTTTTGCTTAATTGTTGACTGCAGGCTCAATCCATTATTTTTGGACTGTATATAAATCACCTTTAGCTCCTTTAGCTGAAGAGCCAATTCTCCTCTGAGTGTCACTACTTACTGCTGCTCTCACAGCCTTTGAAGTTCCCCATCAGACGGACAGCTGCGTACACCTGGCGCCTCCCAGGCCTGTCAAAACACACACACACACACACACACACACACACACACACACACACACACACACACACACACACACACACACACACACACACACACACACACACACACACACACACACACACACACACACACACACACACACACACACACACACACACACACACACACACACACACACACACACACACACACACACAACCTTTATAAACCTAAACCTGTACAATGTGGGACATAAATCATGGTTAAAGCTGTCTTATAGGTCCCACAATAAAATAGAAGAAATTGTTAAATAGTTTATCTCCGTGACCTCCGGCCTCTTTTTGTATTGTAATGAGAGAGGTTAAGAGGTCAATGTGGTGCTTTCAACGCTACTTGAGTCAAAATGAAGGAAAATACAAACAGGATGGAGGGTTTTGTTGCCTCTACGGATGCTCAGTTAAGTGTTTTGCAGGTTTGAACCTTGTACTCTCTGTAGGAAAGCAGGATGCAGGCTCGCCCGTTCTCTTTCTGACGTATTGATTTAAAGCACAGTTTACTAGAAGAGTATTACAGGACTGTTTATGTGGTCCCGCCATTTGGAAGTCATTTAAATGCTGTTTTTATGAAGCTGGCAGGAACAACAAATCTTAAATGCTGTCCCTATCAAACTGTCAGGTGCTGCTTGGGCAAGGCACTAAACCCCAAAGGGTCTTTAGGTTCAAACCAGTGTGATGCATGCTACACAAGAATATGAAATGCAGTGCAGTTATTGATGAAGCGACTATGAACGAATTGGAGGAAAAGCACTTTGTCGTCACTTCCTTGCCGGTTGTAAATGTAATATAAATAGTTGTTCTTTTATTCTTCAAGATTATCTGCGAGAGCTCTGCACACTTTTGAGTGCAGCGAGGTTACTAATATAATAATAATAATATCTCTTCTCAATGGGATGTCTTGCTAGTTACACTAGGGTCTCGGTTAGAACAACAAACCAAGCCAAACCCTATAATGTTGCATAAGCCCTGAAGTGAACTCTAAACCTTCAGCGGGTTTCTTTTCTGCAGACAAATTGGGAAAACTCTCATCGGCCAAAAACATCAAGATTACTGAGGAGGTCACTGAGGAGGCTTCTGAGATTATGTGAGACGGCAGAGAGGTGAAGCCTACTGGTAATAGGTCAAAGGAGCAATTCATGGTGGTGATTTAATACTTTAATTATTTTTGTGTATTATTATCACCAAATGCATTGCAGACTTAAATATTCTTTTTTTTTTGGTTTGTCTGTTGCTTCACAATTATACGCATGAGTAATAATAATTGCAATTATAATTACATATGAGGAAGTGCAATTTTTGTTCAGGAAGGGTGTTGGTTGTTATTTTCCTTACTTTCTGTCAGGCACTTAGTTAGAAGAGGTTGTTAAAGGTTTAAGGTTTAAGGTTGTTTAAGTTGTTTAAGGGTCCAGACAGCTGCCCTGTAACTGGTGTTGATGAGCCAGGAGGGAAGCAGCTTTACAAACAAACTCTGTGAAGCTTAACTCTAATAAAGAATCGGCCTGCAATAATTATCACTCAGTCTCTTTGTGTTAAATATTTTGATTATAACTTTGTTTCTAGGTGGATACAAGTTCAAAACTATATCAGTACACAACAATATTCAATTTTGAAGTTTTTTTTTTTTTTTTTAAGATTCCGGCTTTCTGAAATGTGTGTGCCAGGTCTACATTAGGGTTAAGATCAGAGAATCCTCTCACTTATGGCGATACACTTTCCAGTATTGTTAGGTTTAGAAAGCTCAATCCCTTGGTTTGGGTGATGGAAACATTGTGATAAAACCCAAAGGCTCCTGCATGAGAGTCAGATGAGCTACTGGCCCTTTCCAAACTCTTACTTTTTGCCTATG
Source organism: Notothenia rossii (assembly GCF_949606895.1). Classification (NCBI taxonomy): domain Eukaryota; kingdom Metazoa; phylum Chordata; class Actinopteri; order Perciformes; family Nototheniidae; genus Notothenia; species Notothenia rossii. The sequence continues at coordinate 79,115,679 of NC_136902.1, read as the reverse complement.
AGCTTTAAGAGCATATTTACTCCCGCATCTTGAACGTTGGCATAAACTCATGGGTTGCAATGTCATCCAACCTGGTTGAACAGTAAATCCTGTATACTGGACAATCATTTCTACAAATAAACATATTGACGTACTTACAAGAAAGTTAATTTCTACAATGCAATCTATGTACAGTTATTACTCCCTCACTCTTTAAATATCAAGACATTTATTTTAGTCATATGAGCAGTTCTTAACTGTGAAAGACAAGCATTTCCCATTTTGAGTCTACTGTACTAACCCTTTCACAAACGTCATAGATCTGGCATTTTGTCTGTGAAATACCTTATTTTTCTCTCACTCTATTTCAAAGGTTGTATATTGGCCCCCAGATGAGCCAGCTGTTCCTTTTTGTCAGTCACAGCGACTCCGATTTCGGAACCATGGTTTCTACATGGTGGTTTAGCTTAAAGAAAAAGTGATCATTCTTAGGGGTTTCAGGGGTGTGGAGTTTTACAGAAATGTTGAAATAAACACCATTCACGCTGTCAGATGGGTTAAGGGATGTGTGAAATATGGGACATATGTGTATTATGAAATGCGTCTGGGCAAAAAATCATGAAATTAACTGAGGTTGTGAAACTAAAAAAAAAAACGTTGCCTCATTTGTAAGAAAATTAAGTAATTTATGTACACGGAGAACATAAAACCTTCATAAGACAAGCATTTACTGCACTGTTGTTGCTGGTTGTCTGATGTGAGCATTGGCTGCTTTGTTTTTACAAAAACAGTTATTATGATCATCTTGTTTTAGTGGGAACAAACTATTTAAATTAACACCTCACTGTGTATAAGCGGAACCCTGACATGGGACTCTTTAAAGTGGTGCTTCTCCTCTAAAGCCTGCAAATGCTAAAACCTTAGCTGTATCCAGTGTCTCCCATTTGCTCTCCTACTGATCTGTTATCATAGTTGAGGATGATAGGAGCTGACGTCATTTGTTCCAGACTATTTAAGGCATAAAATATGGTGGGATTGAATGAGCCAAATTTAATTTGGACGTAATGAAGGTGCTGCTCTCCACAGGGTCTGACTAACCACACAGACAGGCAGCGAGCACAAACACATACCTACACAAGGCTTAGGGAGATATAGCTACAACAAATCAAAGAGCAGTGCATCCAGTTACTCCTATAACCTTGAATGATGGTCTATTATTTCTTAACATGTATATTTATCCTTTTATATTTGATAGAAATGTAATTTCTTTCCGCCTGAAGCACATGAACAAGCCTGCCAGTCGCAGACAATTGCAATTATTAGGTTGAGTCGCACATGTCACAGCTGCCTGGTTTGTTTAAGCTGTTTATATACATATAATACATTGAGTGGCCTTAACCTCTCCCCTTTTGATGTTCCCCATTCAGCCTTTTTGCATTTTATAATCTAATCAGAATCAGAATACCTTTATTAGTCCCACAGAGGGGACATTTGCAGCGTTACAGCAGGAAAGAGCCACAGACAGCTTAGTGTTGCATATCTTACATGCGTTAAAAAAGTACTAAGTTATAATAATTCATGATTTCCATAAATAAAAACATTTGCTCTTCTTCCACACATAGAATGTAAAGGTTGAACGTCAGAAGAAGCCAGCAGTCTCTCTTTGTCTGACTTGAACCTCTTGAATTTGACCTCAGAAAGCATCAATAAGACAATAATTGTAAAATAGTATGTCTAAATAAAGATGGAACCTGAAGTATGTGGCGCTGATAACATGGTTACATCATGGGACTTCGAGGATGGCCTACACGTGGGAGATGTGGTTTCCAGACCTTGGCATGCTTATCACATGGAGTACATCAAGTAGTGAAATCTTTGCTGTGTGATTGATTTGATCCAGCATGATATACGGTCATGTGTGTTCATGAGAACAGTTTATAGCATTGAGGAGAAACACCAGGCATGTGCTTTAGATTTGTGATATGAAACTGAAAGTCGAGTTGAAACCAGAGCAGAGACTTTACACTTTTTCAGTTCTCTCTTTTACTTTGATGGTCAAACATATATTACAATGTTATGTTAAAGATATGATATACTTATTATATGATGAAGAAATCCCATTAAATGTTATTTTGTTGGAGTGAATAACATACAGATGCAGAATCCAATCCACAGACATGGCCTCCATCACTAGCTGCTGCATGTTGATTTCTTGTCTCTTTTTCATTCTGACACGGTGATTTATGTGCTTCTTCACTCTTCGTCTCTGCTCTGAGGTCAAACACACAGAAACACAGAGACCTCTCTGTCCCTCTGCTAACTGATGCCAATGTGAGAGAAATGCTCCTGGGCGAGGGGCCTCTCCTTTTGCCCTCTGGTCTCTTTTGCTTTTTAGTGTGAAGAAATGAGACTCCAGTGCTGCTCATTACCAGGAACCGGGGCTAATATCTTTAAAGGGCTAGCAGCCAAGCTAGTGTCAAGCACTATGGTTAAACCCCTCATTTCTACCACATGTGGCTGGAGGTGCAGGATGGGTTGGTCTTCGGTGGGTCTAAGGCTAACATGGTCAAAGCATTATTCTCATGTTTTTGAACATATGATTGAAGTTGCATTGCGTTTAGAGAGCTCTCAGCGCCGCTAGATGCTGGAAAGAGAGCGAGCACAGATTAGATCTCGAGCCGTACAAAGCTTGAGCTGATCCTTGGGTCTAAAGCTGTCCTCCGGGAGCTTCACAAGCAAAAGTGGAGACTAGAGGCCTGGCTGTCAGGATCTCTGTCTATTCTCTGATAGTTCAACACCCTGCTTAATAATGGATGTTGTTTTCCTGAAACAATGCTCCGTGCTGATCTAATGCACATTAGGATCCTTTTAACCTAATGCAACCTATCAGGCCTCTGCCATGACTCTGTGCCGCTGACTCCACAGAGCAGACTGATGTGTTCGCTGTGGCTTCACAGTGTTTAGTTACAGATGATCACTGCTGGTAGTTAACCTTTATGGTCCACTTTCCTCTCTGACGTTAGTGTTTGTTAAAGGAATTATTAGCGCCTTCATTTATCGTGTGTAGTGTCATGAGATTATATCTCAAAGCTTCATTCATTCATTAGTCTTGTTTTTCCAGTACTTGAAGTTCTTTCTCTGCGGATGAAACTGTGATTACTGAAATATCTTTTTCTATGTAGGTCACACAAGACATTCAGTAGAAAAGTGATCTGATATGATTTGATTCTGTATCATTCATTTCATTTCAGTCTGCCTTTCCCAAGAAGGGAAAGTCAAAAGAGATCATTGTTGTCATCGTTCTGTTGCTTCATCATGCTGCAAAAACACCCCAGACCTCAGATTATAACATGTGAGATATTTAAAATGGACCTTGTTATTTGTCCTGTCATAAATAGGCTAAGCTTTTGGCAAATAAATCATGTGAGCAAGGGATACATTCACACCAACACTGTTGCAAGAACTAGAGATGACGTCAGTGCTGTTTCTTTGGGCAACTTGCAAGGAATTACAAGTTTCATTTTTACCTCTTGCTCTCCATTGGGATTAAAACTTGGCAATAAGTGTATACTGTAAAGCAGCCTTGAATTATATATTTACATCCTCTCTGTTATGGACACAACAAAGTGAGGGGTCAAGTAGTTAGTGCTAATCTTCTAAGCACTACCATACCTGACCCAACATCCAAAAGTGTGTGACAATTTGGAGGGATTTTTAAATATTTCAGCACAGTGACTTTTTAAGTGCCAATTTCATGAGATCTTTATAGGTTCCATTAATTGGTATTTATGTATACTTTAATAATTCAATTGGTATTGTCAATAACCCTCACTCATCCAACTATACTGTCTACTACCTTAAGCTTTTTTTAAAAGGAACATGTTTTCTATAACGTTAAAGTGCCCTTTCATGGGTATGACATGCTTACATTTGCCATTTTCATGTAAGCTCAGTCACCTGTGACCTGAAACAATGGCATGTGTTGCCCGTTCTCTCGCAACACTGGCACATAAACAAGGGTGATTTATGTTTAATATACGTTTTTGGTACCTTCTTATCATACACGCATGCATATTTACAGTCTCACATTTTCATGGAAATAAAGGTAGAAAGTAGATGTCTTGTCATGAGAGAGCCGTAAACAATGTTGCGATCCATAAATGCCACTTGCACGGTCCACCAAAAAAGGAGACAGAGCTGCTGCTGAGTACTTTAATCGTGTGAGTGAATGGGTGAAAGCTTTCAGTGTGTGTATGTTTATCTGTGATCTATCTTTAGCCGTAATATGCCAGCAGCAACCAACGTACATCTCATACTTGGGAAGCCATGTCATGGGACCTCTCTCTCCCTTTTTGAACAGTCACAATCAGCACTGTACAAAAATACAATCCCTCTTGGCCTTTCACATACTTGCAAAGCAGCTTTTTGTTTTTTAACTAGTGTGTGCTCGCAGAGTGGACGATAGGGAGACCATTTTGTCGTCTGGGACGTGGGAAAGAGGATGGAGGGGGCGTTTGTACCTCTATGGGAGCAGGAGGAAGGAAGGAAATGGCCCTCTGAGATTCTCACACACACACACACACACACACACACACATGCATACATTTGTGGGATTGTTTTTTTATATTATGGGAGTCATTGCTTTGGTCATGGGAAGATGACCGTGTCCCACATGAACTCCGAAGTCATCTAATTCACATTTTTGATATGCTTGTGTGGGCATATCAAAATAGCTGAGTGTGAAAAACTAAAGAGGAGTACTGTAGTTCTCGTTGCCAAGTTCTTTAGCTATCAAACGCTGGGGAACACAGGGATCTCTCTTTGGAGAGTCACTGTTGAGGGAAGACCAAAGAGCTGCTTATCAAAGAGGGATTAGCCTCAGGTCAGCGAACCTGTGCCGCTGCTCACAGCTGAGGCCTGCAGTAACACCTTCACAGCTGTGGTCTGAGACTGCTCACTAAATATGTTGATGCTTGTCCAGCACTCTTACAACAGTGCAAGAGTTTTCATTATTTAAGGTTTTTATTAAAAAGCTCAAGTGTACAGAATGCCACAAAATACCCGAAATATGAAGCGAAATGTTGAGTAGACCTGCAGATACTTTGAGTTTTTGAACACAGGTGTAACTAATAACATTATTATCGTTATTATATGCACTAGTGATTTTCCTGCTGATTATAAAAGTCTGGACATAAGTTATTTTGGAACAATAAGGCCAGAGATGTGCTTACCTTTTAACCATGCATTAGGATATGAGAGGTGGCAACCATGCAAACGCGTAGTTAAAATCAATATCTCACGCTTAAAGAAACACTGAACATTTTTCAAAATGCATTGGGCTTTCAGGGAGGCTTACTTTTTATCCCTTTTGAAAATATTAGTAAAAAGTTATGAAATCACTGTAATAAAAGGTGGGATTGCAGCTCTAAAGTGGTATCCAGAGAAAATATAGAGTAATGCTTTTCCAAACAATCGTTCAACAGGTTTCAGTGTTTTTAAACTTCATCACTGCACCCGGCTGAGAAATAGTCCAGAACATAACTTCTGTAAAGCCACATAACAGTTTTTATTTCCTTTCAAAATATAGAGGCCTACTTTTGGGGGCATCTTCACAAGAACAGTGTAGAAATGGGAGAGAAAAGTTTAAGACTTGCAGAGAGGTCCCAGGGTTGAACCGGGGACAATCTGGTTATTAGACATTCACTGTGTTGATAAATGAGCTGATAGGTGGATTGTAAAACCTTTAGACATAAACAGGCTAGCTCTTCCCCCTGTTTAAAATTGTTATGCTAAGCTAACCGACTGCTGCCTGTAATTTCATACAGTCAAAAAAGTGAGATTGTCACAGTAAAATGAACCTTATGAGAGGCCCATCCTAAACATAATTGCCGTACTGTTGTAACAGTTGTGAATCAGGAGAGCCCCCTGAAAGAGGGACTGGAGTCTGGCGTGCTGAGAACCGATCCAGGTCTGATCTGTGCAACAGGTGGTCTGCTGAAATGGAATATAGCGTCAGATCACCAGGAAAAATCAGAGAGCGATGTGACTCCCTCTCTCCCTGTTGTGTGGTCCTCTCTGATCCTCTCCACTGTATTTACATTCTTCGTATCCTTCGTCTCCCCTGCCTTTTGGAAATCGTTAATTCTGGTGGCATGTTGAGTTGACACTGCCGGCATTCGGCTCCAGCACCCTGGGGATCAGGACGTGTGAGTGTGTGTGTCAAAGTATCTGGCAGGTCACTACGACAAGTTGACCTTGTTTTCTCTCAGGCATCGTGGGAATGTGCCGTTTGGCTGCTGCAGCTGCCACTGTCCATCACATCGTCATGGACACAGCAATTAAAACATCACCTGAACCCCAGACACAGGATCCATGCAGAGGAGCAACTGTGCACCTCCAACTGTGTACAATTGATCAGGGTCACAACACATTGTTACTTGTATTATCAGTTTAGCTGTCAGTAGTTTCTTTGATCAATTGATGAATTGACAAAATCTAAGAGACATCATAAAGGGGGAATCCCAGCTGACCCAGATGCATTCTGCTTAACTGTAACATTAGCGGTTCAATCAAAACAGTGCAGAGGTTTTAGACCAAAGAAATCTGAACCATGTTTAATTTGTTTCTGCAAACAAAGCACTGGCATACATGCAACTGCATATTCTAGCATACTTGCCATGTAACGTGCATACCATTCTTCTGTGTTTTGAAATCTGATAATCCCTGAAACTGCCCTGTGGAGTTTCCTGCTAAAATAACACAAGTTATGTTTACAAAAAAAGTGTGACCCACTGTAAATTCTTTGCTCCACAGCGTTACTGGTGGTAAAACATTTGAAAGACTAGCTTAATTTGTAAGGTTTGGTTAAATAAGATGTATATGAAATTGTATTTGACCTTATGTGACCGTTTACCATGTGCAAAACAATAATAACACATGTCATTTGATTCATTATATGATTGACTACATCTGGTTTAATCTGCACTCACCCTATCTTGATCCTCTCACACCTTAACTCCTGTAATTCCTCAGAGTTCAGTTTCTAGCTGCTATTTCTGTTTGGAGCTGTGTGCCAGTTCCCTCTGCTGCAGGAGAGTTACTGCATGCAGCCAGCATGGCGGGAATAGATCCATCCACTCAGCCCAAGGTCGCAGCAACAACACTAGTTTTAAAAATGCCTCCTCCCGATGAGACCTTAAAAAGGTCACTAGGCCCCAACATAAATAAATGAAAGCCATTGTTACTAGTAACGGCTAATGAAAGCAGGATTAAAAAGATGCATGCATATTTATGAAGTAACTGTAAAACACACTCGCGTCAAAGAGCCTGGTTTATGGTTAGATACAAATGAGCACCATTGTGCATCAAAGACGCTATTAATTCTGCAGAGTTACCACTGACAGGGTTTGTTAACTGGGTCTTTTAAAAAGGGTTTAACTCAAATCTTTAGACTTTCAAAATGCACATAACATCTAAATTCATTAGTCTAGCATTATTTGTATTTGAGTGACTCATTCATGGAATTATAAACCATGCTGCATGTTGAGTTTATGGAGTCTGCTGTGAGGGGAAGTCCTTTTCTGTGTGTGTGTGTGTGTGTGTGTGTGTGTGTGTGTGTGTGTGTGTGTGTGTGTGTGTGTGTGTGTGTGTGTGTGTGTGTGTGTGTGTGTGTGTGTGTGTGTGTGTGTGTGTGTGTGTGTGTGTGTGTGTGTGTGTGTGTGTGTGTGTGTGTGTGTGTGTGTGTGTGTGTTAAAATGCCTTGGGGTGCGTCACAGGAGTAATGTGATTGATGAACGTGTGACAAGGCCCATAGTGTATATTTTTTAAGACTTTCTCAAACATTCCTTTGGACCATTTAGCCAGGCTGAGATGACCAAGGCTAAGTGGGGCTACTGTTCTGGCAATGGGTCTACAGTATAAAGGGGGGTGGGGGGCAATAATTTGTCTGTGTCTGCCCATCCCTGAATTAACAATCTTCTGCTTTTCAAGACCATTTTATAGGCTGAATAAATATAACACCGAAAAAAAACCAAGTTGTGCTGTATTTGAGCCCGGATGTTTGAAATGAGTTTGATGCAAGATGTATTTCCAAAGTGTGTACACGAGAATGTTTGATTTACATTGCATGGCCATATCTGAAATATATTGGCAGTCACAATTTTAATGCTGCATATTTCCAGATTTTGTAATACCAAAGTGATCAATATGTTTGGCATGAGAGTTGCTGAATGGAATGAATGCACTGACATGACTTGAAAGACTTGCATACTTCAGATCCTGCAGCTTGCCAGGAGAGATGAAAGCAGAAAGGTCAGGGAGTATGAGTTCGTCTCTCTGTGTTTCTCCTCTCTCTGAGTTGTTATCTTCAGCCTGATATCATTTCCTTCTCTCTGCAAGATACTGTAAGTGTGCCATTAAGGGATTAGTGTGTTAAATGTCAGAGGCCACAGCAACACCCTCTTTCTTCATGTCTCTTCTCCTCCCACCCCACCTCTGTTGACTCTTCCTCTATCCTCTCCATCTCCTCTATCATCAATGTTTCATGTTTAAGAAGAAACAGGCTACTTGGCCACAAATCTCTTTCTCCTTTTCCTTTTCCTTTCTCTATCACATCACACAAGGCACACTGCAATTGTTTCTAAATAAAAGACAACAAAGTGGGTAATAACATATTTTCTTTTCTTTGATTTTAATAAGAAGATCAATCTACCTTTTTATATATCGTTAGCAACATTACTACCGCTAGCAACCTGGCTAACCTTACGATCTAAAGCAACAAATACAAGTAAGTATCCCAAAGAACTAGAAAACAATGAGTAGTATCAAAAATAAATATGTTTTTAATCCCTTTCGCTTCTTTGCCTCCCCCACGTGATAAAGTGTTCTTGTCTAGGGTGACGTTTGAAAAGAAACAATCAGATGGAGTTTATATTTTGCAGCCATTACATTGTGCAATTAACATTTACTTCATAATGACCAGTTAAAGCACAAATGTTGTCTTTTGCCACAGACTCTTGACTGATTTATATCCACGCAGATAGCAGCCTGACTGAGGCACTGTTTTTCCATGCTCCCTCTCTCTCAGGCTCACCCTGTCCTGAAATAAGGGCTGCTATTTCTGGTCTGGCCAGTCGGGTCAGTGCACTGTAATTCTGCTGTATCATGTAAGCAAACAAGCTTGATAGGCCCAATGTTATTCTTTGATGTGACAGGGCTGGAAACATGTCCCAGAGCTGTCGCTTCGTTCTACCACCATGTTTGAGGGGAAATATTTTCTTCAGCGGAATAAACAATGTGGTATGAAGGTCTTGTTTCAGACCTAAACTGCCAGGAAGGGATATCGTATTAGATTATAATTAAATGTAATGGGGCCCTCTTTAAATTATGGTAATTATGCTCCCACGTAGTGTTATAAGATTTGTTCTGCCTACGTGTTCATACTTTCTCAGCAGTGCTATCATGGTTGTTGGCAAGCAATTGAAACTAGGTTAACACACACACACATTCTCACACACACAGATAATCTCTGCTGTCTCAATATCCGTCGTCCCTTTCGATATGATACCCTACTATTCCTTTCATGTCTCTGTTTAGTGCAGCCTAAACATGAATTAGAGTCTGAGTAGGGGAATCCTGGGTATGTAAATATTAATACAAAACCTTAAAATATATAAAAAAACTGATTATATTAGGACTCTGTAATGCAAACAGAACTGTGGCTCTCTCTTTTCAGATTAATGTATTCTGGACTTCTTATTTCCTCTTAGAGAGAGCGGTGAAGCTGTTTGTGGATCACTAAAATAAGTGGTTGGAACCCAGTGAATGAAACATGGTAGAGTAGAAAGTGCGTCATGTGCTCTGAGACTTTTGCAAACCGTGTTAGAATGTGTTTAGTGCTGGATGCAAGTCTCATGTTCAGGACAGTAGTTAGAAAAAACTCCTGTGTGTGTGTGATATCCTGTAACAAATCAGAGGGGCTCGTCCCACCTCACATGTCCCATATACAGACATGCTCAACGATCTCAAGCTGTGTGTCTGCTTACCCTTGACCTCAGCAATCATCCCGCCAGTCTCTGCTGCCACTTTGATCAAGTTTTTCCTCAGATTGGATGAAATACCAAATACTAACCACAGGCAGCAGAACCAAAGCAAGTCTGCCCAGAATATATCACAGTTACAGTAGTAGCCAGGTTGATCTGATTTACTACAGATATTTACAGTTGTTCTTCTAGAATGATTCTGATCAGTTTACAGATTATCCTGATATTTAATTAGTATTCATAGTCTCCACAGGGAAGAATCCCCCCACCCTAAGGTTAAAATGTCAAATTTGCAGGATGTTTCCTAATTTCATGGGCAAACTGCCATAACCTAAGGTGAGCATTTCCCTTCACACTATGTTAATGACCTTTTCCTGTTACACCCCCCGCATTGTCTGCTTTGTTGAAAGTTACACCCTCGAGGCAGTTGCTTTAAGCTGTAGTCCTTTCAACAGACAGTAGTAGTATTTAGGTTTTTATTCTAATTTTGCAACAGAAATTACGTTATTTAGAGAGTACAACTATAGAATACTTGTAGTGAAATTATACTGGGATTACCAACAGAATACGCACTGTTTGCTGTGCATAATGCAATGAAAAAAGCATGATGAAAATGTTTCATCACTTAGCTACGGTTAAAGAAATGCATTATTACTTTAATAAAGTCGTACTGAAATCACAATCTTTCCTTGAGCCTGATAAGTGAGATGTGGTGCTCTAGAAATACGTTTTTTTTTCGGTGTAATTCTTACAAAAAATATATAATTTCATTTGCAATCAACATTTAAAACGGGAGATAAAGGATCTTGAGTGCAGAATTATTAATCATATAAACAGAGAGACCTTTTTTAAAAGTAAGTCCTCGTAGGACCATGTTCTGCTCCACTTTTCCGTCATCCAGTTAGATTAATGTCAACGAGTCCTGGAAGATAATCTGGTTTGAATGGCAGTTAATGTGCTGAAGGAGGACGTCCTCCGCTCGGTGAGGACCGTCTGCGGTCTGGGCCGGCAGCCAGAGCTCCTCAGAGAGAGACGGCAGGCCGGCTGCAGTCTGTCGGCTTCATGGTTAGAAAGTCAAAACAGATTCCAGCCTTTGAACAACCACATGCCTCCTCTCATCTGTCCACTGTACCTGTCGGAGGGATTCCTGAAGCGTTTGTAGAACATACTTTCATACATGTTTAAAAATAAATTACCCTTAAGGAAGATTGTCTGCTGATCACCTGGCAATACATGTCTGTGTCTAAAGGAGGTTTTCTGTCTGTACATGTTTTTGTAGTAATATAACTAAATGAAGACATTTTATAGCTCTCAGTCTGGCAGGAAGTGTTGTTATCATAGCTCTGCAGAGACAGATACTGATTTGTGTATCCTGACAAAACAATGTCTTTGATAAGACTCCTTTGCCTCTGCTCTCCTTTGTGTAACCGCGGTGTTGTGGGGCTTATCTTTTAAGTGCTGTTAATTTTGCAATTCCTTTGAATACAATCCACATTGTTGTAAGATGATACTGTGTGTGTTTTTGGGGAAACAGGTGAACGAGAGATTTATTTCTCTAAGGAATTACCAGTAGCCTCGAAATATCCCCTGTGACGCTTCATTATCAGCGCTGACTCACTAACTGGGATGTACAGGATATGTGCATGTGTGTATATGCAAGTGACCCAGATTGAGTTAGCTTCATAAATCAAAGCCGAATATCCTTTCAACTGCAATGATTCTGTATATGTTGACTGTGTGATTTAAGTGCGGTTCCTGTATGGGGTCTTCTCTCTTGGTGGTGTGGGAAATCCTTTTATTATGTATTCTGGTGAAGTTATTCAAGCGTTCAAGTTATTATATTTTCAATCGACTTTGGAAATAACACTATATCCTAAATTTGCTTTCACAACTTCACCAAAGTTGCTGTAATACTTTTACTGACTAAAGCATTCAAACCTCTAAAGTCACTTTTAACGGAGCAGTTCAACTTTTTGGGAAATTCGTTTATCCCATTTTTTCAGAGAGTAGCACGAGAAGATCGATACCACTTTAAACGTAAGTGGGTTATTTGAGCACAAATATTGAAAATAACAGGAACGGCCAGCCAGGCTCTGTCCACAGGCAACCAAAGGCACTTACAATCACTTTCAAAGTTTAATTATTGAAAATTAATTTCTTTGTTAAATTGCCTCCAGTCTTTAGGCTAGCTAATCGCTCTGGCTCCATATTCCCCCATAATAACATGGATCTTCTCGGCTGCACATTCATATACAAGGAAATCTTCTAAATGATTTGTTTATGAAAGCTGAAAGTGTTTTGAAGTAACTATGCAAAACATTAATTGAGTGTTGGGTTTTGCACTATTTGTCAGACTTGTGTTTAACTGAATAATTTGTATTGTTTAATTATTTTTCTTATATCACAATTGAATGACGTCGCAGGTTGCCACAGTGTTGCTCTTCCCATATGTTTTAAACTCCTCTCCACACCTTCCCCTCTCTCTTAGACATTTCTGACTCAGCATGTGAAATAGTTTTCTCGGGGGTCAATCCCACACTCTCCAGGGGAAAGCAAATTGTTTGCTGAGCGGAGCCCATTAAACTTAAAAGGCCCAGCTCTCACAGCGTATCGCCGTGGATATTTTAACTTTGTCAATACTGTAAAGATGTACAATTAGAGTAATCAATAATAAATTAGTGAAAGCAAACAGAGTTGTCTTAGTAGTTCTTTATACAAGCTTGTAGGTACGGTCATGCAAAGTACAGAGTCGTTTGCACGAGTGGACACAGAGGGAAATGTGCGTGTGTGAAAAAGATAACACCTTCTCCTAGCTGTTATCTTACAATGCTCTCTACCATGGGATACAACAGGTTGAGCTGACCAAACAGTTTTCCTCAGTATAATATCATCATTTGGTTTTACCATATAAAGTAATATAAGAAATTGCTACTACACTGTCCGATGGTCAGCTTTATTCCGTCATACTGATTTAGGAGCATGAGGAAATGTGTGTGGACTCCAATATCTTCCCTGTTCTCATCGCAGAGCATCGATCCGAGGCCTTTGAGTCCAAGCCGCTCTGATTGATGCACTGTGATGTGAATGCTGGTCAAATTACTAATAAGATATTATTGAGATTCCCATGAGAAAACAGACTCCCGCTGTCAGACAGGAAGGGGAAAGAGTTTGTGAAATAATCGGTGTGATGCCAACTAGAATCAGAAATGGCTTGAATCCCACTTCTCTAAGTCCTCAGGTGGGGGAGGGGATGCTGCGAGTGAGTCAGCATTGTCCTTTCAACGCTAATGGCCAGGAAATGTCTATGTTGGAGCGACTAATTGGATTTCTTTAACAGGAAAGCATCCGTTCAGCTCCATTAGCCGGTGCTAAACGTAACGCTGCAGAGGGAGAGGCAGGTGGGAGAGAAAAGGGGGTTTGAAATGTGGACAGAGGGAGGAAAAGTTTGAAAAGAAGGGGGAGGCATGTTGTTGATGCAAACAGAGGTTTAGTTTGGGCGGGATGCAGTAGATGTTTGTTTTGCAGGTGAAGAAGAAATGAAAGGCCAGGAGTGGAGCAGGGATGTCTGCTGGGTAATAAACTCATCAGCAGGGAGCTCTGGTGTTATCGTAATTCACTTTAATGCAAAACTTTGCACCTGATTGCTTTTCCTGGTAGTGTCTTTGGTTACCAGACACAGTATCATATAGTGCCCTTAGTCTGCATGAAAACAAACTCTTTTTCACTTGTTTCACTGATGCACACTTATGGTTGAAAATCGCTCATTTGTGTTTTTGAAATTTAAGTAATTAATTTAGACTAATAAACTAATGCTGTTTTGCCTGACCAGTGGCCATATTTGACAGTCATTATTATGGTTAAACCGGAAACGTAGTGTAACAGGAGGAAAGAAGTGGCAATTTGTATGAATGAATGTGTCTTTCAAAAAGAAAGGGCTCTTTTTTCTTTCCAAAACAAATGTCAACTCACTAGCTTTTTCCGGAGCCTCCCACCAACTCTCACTTCTTCTTCCTGATGAAGACAAGATTATACTATAGAAATCGTAGTCTTGGATATTATATTATGATGGGAACTTCCAACATCATTTAATCAGAAATATATACAATATGAGACAAACGTTTTTCTTGTGTATTTATTGCGTATTGTCTGTTGTGCTTCTTGAGGTTAACACGAACCAGTAAAAAGGCGGGACACAGATGGGCCACGATTTACATTCCTCTGAGCAGCTCTCGTCATAAACTCATAGAAAAGCTACATTCAGCCACACAATGCACAGACAGTCAGGAAGAGCTAAATCAACCTGGCAGCCTCGTCACCTCGGGGCGACCGCTCCCATTGGCATCTCATACTTCTACTGACACGCAGCGATGTAAAGTGTAATTGGGGGACCCTCCTATAGACTACTATGGGGATGGTTAGAGACCCTGGAAGGGGAAAACAACTCGTTCTTCAGAGACGGATCATGGAGGAACAGTGGGGCTACTATGCTGCCTGTAAATTGAGCCTTTCTTCCTGTGAGAGGGTGCCATGGTGGAATGCAGCACATTAATGTGGACATGGGTGGGCTTCTCATTCCTGTCATTGCATCCCACTCTTCCATGTGACCCTCCATGACTTTCTCCTCTCGTCTTTTTGTCTCCATGCCTCAACATTGCGGGAATGCAGAAGTTAGTTTCTTCACCAAAATCCTGGTACTTGTAATCTAAATTAATCTTCTGTCACGGCTTCTCACCTCGAGGTTCGGTTGTATCGCAGTCCCATCCATTTCGGGTTCATTGCAATAAAGCAATGTTGTCTTTAATGTTCTGATCTTCATTACATAATTGGTCCACCAGAGAATACTTAAAGAATCCTTATCAGAAGTGTTAGTTACTGCTGTCAAGTTCCTCAAATTAATAATCGTAATGGACACAAATGGGATACTGCCGACACACTTTCCACATCTTTTTTGATCTGTTTAAGGTTTCGGAGGATTGACAGTTACCAACTCAGCTTTCAATCACACAAACCCCGCTCCTTTTAGAGGTTTTGAAACTAAAGTAGCAATTTTGTTATAACACAAAATATATTTGCTTAAAAAATGTACTTGGACATGAATTCTGGCTGCAAAAGGGTTGAAATAAAGTAAAAAATGAATTGAGGAATACAAAATAACAAAAGGAGTAAAATGACACACCTTTTCTTTATTTTCGTGCAAATATTGAGGTTGATGGTGAGATCACTGAACATTTTGAATTATTACTCAACCACAACCATATTTTCTTTGTATTTTTCAGCGTGGGCTAATGTGGAAGTGAACATGGAGGACAGAGTGGAGGTGTACAGGGGAGAAATGGCTCAGATCGCCTGCCTGTTCACATCGTCCGACGGTGTCGGCGGCAACGTCATTCAGTGGTTCTACGTGAGTTTCATCGAGCCTGGTGCACGCTTACACAGAGAGGTATGATGTGTCCACGCAGGCCATGTTTCATGTGTTTGAACTCTGACCTTTAGGAGACACGGACGGGTGAGAGGCACAAAATCTACTACCAGGACAGCACCATGAAGGTTGTGAACAAAGGCACGCCGTTCACCGACCGGATCAGTGTGAACGGTACCGGAGCCGACGGACAGATCGTGTTGAAGGTCAGCGACGTGCAGCTGGACGATGAACTGGAGTTTATCTGTGTCATCACAGCTCTGACGGATGGGACTGGGGAGGGACGCACAAAGCTGAAGGTGTTCGGTAAGATTCAATCTGACATGGTCTGTTTTTTTCTAATGGTTTGAATAACAAGGGAGAAAATGGCGAACATTACAAAGCCCACACCTAGCTACACATTGCTAATAACACCAGAATTGAAATGAATAATAAATGAATCCTTGAAGAATGTGTCGTACAACATGTGGTGTTTAGTGTGCTCCCTTTCAACTCTTTCAACAACTTCATATTCATAACTCGTTCATCACATCTTATCTCATCTTTTCTTCAATCAGAAACTTTATTTAGATATTCTGAGCATTACATTTTATCATATTAATTCAGCATTTTTCCACACCTCAGATAGTTTATGTTTAAAAAAGTAAAATTGTGATCGTTCCAGAACTTTTTCCAAATTCAACTCAAATAAATATTCAAACTCGTTTTACTCCCAGAATTTTTCAGCACTTTTCACTTTAGCCAATAACCTGTCACTGACACCTCAACTCAACAGACAACAACAACAGACACTGAAACTACAAATGATCAGCTGCCCAAACATAAACCTTTTTTTGTTGGAAATGTTGCCTTTTCTGGTTCTTAATTAATGTCTTAATTCCTATGCAGAAACACCAGATAATCCGACTATCGAGGGTGTGCAAACAGGGATCTCCGTCCATGAAGACAACCCATCCAAGGTAACAAAGCTTTGAATGGCGACCATCAGAGTATAAACATGATGAAATGAAGCTACAATGTTATTCTTTTCATTTTGCCTTCTCTTCTTCTCTCTCCTCCCCTATAGATTGGAACCTGTGAGGTCAAAAATGGCTACCCCAAGCCGAACATTACGTGGTACAGAAACAAAACGCCCATACGCGCCGCTCAGGATGGTGAGACAGATCATATCGACATCGGGAATGCATTTCTACACTGATTTAGTCTGAGCTTAATGCGGTTCAATGCATTTGCTCCATTTCCTTATCTTCCCTCGTGTGTGTTTGCAAATGTTTCTGTGTCCTCCAGTGGTGTATATGGTGCCGAGCATCACCATTGAGTCCAGTGGCCTGTTCTCGGTTAGGAGCGAGCTGAGCATGATGGTGATGAAGGAGGACAAAGATGAACTGTTCTACTGCGAGGTCACCTACTTTGTTCCCGGAGGATTAAGGATGACCGAGACCATCCCCATTAACATCACTGTGTACTGTGAGTTCCACACATAGTTTAACAGCAGCACCGTTCCTTTCAATGAGAGACAATCACAGCTGTAGAAACCAACGGAGCCATTTTGACCGCTGGTATGAAACAATATGTCATCAATCTATGTCGACACAAGAGTACTATACGGTATTTGTCACCAGTTCCATTATCATGCTGATACTAGCCTCCACTAGGAATCATACCATTGTCTAAAATATAGTTCTATGTTCTATCATTAACAGTGCTTATGCCAAATACACTTCATATGTGATGGATGCTGAACAAAGCAAAAATAATATATTTATATATGTATTCACAACTTTCACTAATTATAGTTCCAGTTTGATATGCAGCACCATTATATATATATATATATATATATATATATATATATATATATATATATATATATATATATATATATATATATATATTAAGCGGGGTCCCTGCTCTATTTGTCTTTCAGATAAGGGGTCCTTTCCCCCAAACACGTTTAGTTCAGGAGCGGTTGTGGCCATCACATAATCCATCCACAACTCAAAGTTTAGGTTGGTGGTCTAACCTATAATTCCTCTCTGTGTTTCAGACCCCTCCACAGCTGCCAGTGTTTGGGTGGAGTCACCAAAGGGGAAAATAAAGGAAGGGGACTCCATTGAACTTCACTGCCATATCGACGGGAATAAGCTATTCTCTATCATAACAATCTCAGATGAAGTAAGAAAATCTACTTTGTGCCCTTTATTTATGCACATGGAATGACAGCATTACTTACTTATCTACTATGTGATCTTTCTGATCACTATCCTCCTCGGCAGAAAGAGTATTGACGTCAAAATGTAAAAGTTATGTGTTGATCAAATTCCCTTGACATTTTTAGGATGGTTTTTCTTGGGACAACAAAACGGTGGTGCTGGAAAATGTGTCCCGTAGAAACAGTGGAGTTTATACATGTACCTCTACGGACACGGACACCTGGGGGGAGGTCTCGGGAAACACCACTGTGTTTGTCAACTGTAAGGAACCTGCACAGATATGATTAGTGACCATGATATTCGTTACATTTTACCAGCAGAATGAGTGCATGCAACAGGTTTGATATTTTTTCTCTCTCCCTGCTTTGTGTGTAGATCTGGATCCAGCTGTCGTGATGCCTAAGGATGATGTGGAGTTGTCCCAGGGAGAGGAGCTGACGGCCACCTGTAACGCCCTCTCTTCTCTCCAGACACACACAGTCTGGTTTAAGGTCACTGACACACAGCAGTACAGTAACAGTACACTAAAAGCCACAACATTATTATATATAATAACTAACACTCAAATGAAAGAAATAGCATTTAGAAAACCCATCAGGTACTATGTTTATTGTTGAACAGATTTATATTGGGATGAGACTACGCTTTTATTTTAGTTTTGAGAATGTAATAGTGTCAGATAAGGTGATCAAAGAGGGAAAGGATTTTTTGAATAGTTTTCTTCATAACCTTGTGTAAACAGATTGTTGAAGTAGCCGTCTGATCTACTAAGACCCCTGTTTCTGTATGTTTATGTGTGTGTTTGTGTGTAGGATGGAGAGAAGTTTTCAATGGGCCACAGTTTGAACCTGAAGGCTGCTACGTTTGACACAGCAGGGACGTACAAGTGCATGGTGACTGTTCCTGAGTTAGAAGGAATGGAAACCAGCAAAACAATTAATGTTAAAGTCAATGGTAATCCGGTTACTGATACCCAATTATAATTGAGTCTCTAATAAATATGTTTTCCAAAATATTTGAGGTTTTGAACTTTAACTAAGTTGTTATTTCTTTCTCTTATCCTTGCAGGCCCACCACACATCATAGAACCAGAGTTCACAGATATCGAGAAGAATTTTGAGGATATGGTGGAGCTGAGCTGTGATGTCAGAGGTTACCCTCCTCCCACTGTCACGTGGTCCACCTCTGACAGAGAGGTATTACAGTACAATGCATGAACACATAACGAAAGTAGTTGATATGTAAAAACAACGAGAGAATATAAAAGCAGTGCCAGAAATAAGTAAGTGATGTTTACTAGTGATTGTAGGTTTGATTTGCTTGATATTTTTTTTTAAAGGTTGTATAATTGTTGCTGTTGCCTATAATTGAAGTTGTAGGTCGATCTAATGTGACCTGTGCAGAAGAAAGGGAAACCTTTGTGTTAACTGTTTTGCGCTTTTGTGCCAGATTTTTGATGCAAAATCAAAAATGGATACAGGGGGCGTCCTTCGGAGTGTGGTCAGCATCAAAGTCACCTCTGACTTTTTTGCTTTGTGTAGCGCCTCCAACGCTTTCGGCATGGACACCGTGTCCTTCAACATCACAGCCAGTGAGTTCCTCCTGCTGCTTGGGTTTCATGCTCTGTATTTTTTTGTGTACGTCTATATGTGTTCCGTTGTCTTGCCCCCTGTCTTTCTGTTCCTCCCCTTGTTGTCGGTGTTAAATCAATAATAATAATTTGTACTTTGTCTGTTTTCAGCTCAACACACTCCCACACCTAACACCGCCACAGGTAAGACACAGTCACTTTGCCCTGTTGGCCCCCAACCAGTCCACTCAAATCAAAAACTAGAAAAAGGTTTAGAAATGAGTCCATCCAAAACAATCCATTCAGAAGGACTGACTGAGAGTGAGAGTGATGCTTCAGCTGTCAGTAAAGTTCATTATCTTCATGTTCAGTGATCCTTCCTTTACTTCACGGTCCGGCTGGGCCGATGTGAGTTAATCAAAAAGAATAAAAAGGAAATCTTAAAAGCTGCAGAAATGATATGTGAAGGTCAGTAAAGCTGTGTCCGTAATGAAAAAGAACTGTGATTTCCACAAGGTATTTATAGTTTCTAAAGGGCGATATCGTTTCTTTGCTCCAAGGTCCTTGTAAGGGTATTATGTAATTCATCTTATGTTGCTTATATAAGGTCTTTTTTCATCTAAGTTTTACACATTTTGTAAAAATGAGGGGGTACTTAATTGTATGCCTCAAAAGTAATCAACTAAAGCAGATAAAATCATAGTTTACCTTCCAGTGTTTCCCCTAGGATGGAGTCATAGCAGCGGTGCTAAGGCACGTGGGCCCAGCATAATGTGAGCGCGGAGCGCGGGGAATTTTTTAGTGTGTGCGCCTGCAAAGTGCGCCCCGCCAATTTCTTTCTATGTGTCAGCACAAGGAAGGCTCTTTAGGCCTAGTACCAGGGCCGGTTCTAGACAATTTGCTGGCGACATTTTATGTGTAAAGATAAATGAAAAATCTCTACAAAAGATAAATACACTGCAAAAAAAGAAACTTATTGACATAGGTAATAGATGTCAAAATGGCTTCAAATGTATTCAGTATTGTATGAACGTGTTTGAATTGGGGGGTGGACGTGATATCCTCTAGGGGGGTCCGCGGGTATGCCCTCCTGGGAAGATTTAGTTTTGAACATTTTACAGTAAAATGCTTCAATCTGGTGCACTTTGAGCACACAATTACTAGAGACCTGATCTAGGGGGCACAACTCTAAAACGCCCATATGAAAAAGATTGGTTTACATTTTAATAATCAAATAAGTATGTGAACATAACCAATAACCTACCATAGCCAATAACAAATAAATGTAGCTTATTTTATTTTTGTTGTTCATTCATATCTTATTTTACCTAGTTAACCTAGCGCCCACTGTACAGGGCAAATTAAACGTGTAACCGGGGTGAAAAGGGTATTACATTTACTTAATTATGAATGTTGTTACATCAAGGCCGAACATTTGGATGAGCGGCAACGGTCAAAAATGTTTTTTCCCTCCCAGAGCTACCAGCGCACCGCCCCCCAGATCTGGCGCCCTAGGCGACCGCCTGTGTCGCCTATGCCAGTAACACAAATACTACAAATCTACATAACAAACAATCAAAAATGAAAAAGGGTCGCCACTTATAATTATAATAATTTTTTGGGGTACCTGGCTGGCGCCCCCTAGCAGCGGCGCTCATATTTCAGCAGCGGCGCTGTGCCGCCACTATTTGTATATAGGGGAAACACTACCTTCCGCATACAGCAGTGTTATGACTATTGCATTGTTGTCAGCATGATGTTGTTATACACATCACACAAACATACACATGCGTCAGTGTGACTCTAGGAAGCAGCTGATGCTTTAAATGCACTCAGAGAGTCTCCTGACTCCCATTACGGGTACCGCCTTGTGTTTACTCTCCTCCTCCTCCTCCTCCTCCTTTCTCCTCTCTCTCTTACATTATGCCAGGAAATATCCAGCCCCTCTGAAATATCCCTCAGAGGAAAACTGTTCTTGGTTGTTGTTTCTGGCAAAGTGCTGGTTAAATTAGATCAACCAGAGTGTGTGTGTGTGTGTGTGTGTGTGTGTGTGTGTGTGTGTGTGTGTGTGTGTGTGTGTGTGTGTGTGTGTGTGTGTGTGTGTGTGTGTGTGTGTGTGTGTGTGTGTGTGTGTGTGTGTGTGTGTGTGTGTGTGTGTGTGTGTGTGTGTGTGTGTGTGTGTGTGTGTGTGTGTGTGTGTGTGTGTGTGTGTGTGTGTGTGTGTGTGTGTGTGTGTGTGCCGCCACTATTTGTATATACTAGGGATGTAACGATATACCGAATATCGTGGTATCGCGGTAAATAAACTTCCCAATACCGTCGTGAGACTGACAAAATCTACCGCGATTTAAAAAAAAAAAATTTTAAACACTTTTTTTTTTTTAAACCTTTAATTAACCAGGTGGTCCCATTGAGATCATCGATCTCTTTTTCAAGAGAGACCTGTCCAACATGGCAGCAAGTAGGTTACAACATGAAAATAAAACAACAGATAACACAAAAGGACATCGTATTTATAGGGCTACATTTACACACCTAGAGACATTGACAAGTACCAACCATATATTTATATCTCGCCATGTCAATAGGCCTGGCATTAGACTTTTTCGCTGTCCGTCATTTTGACAGACAGGATCGTAAAATATCCGTCATAATCCCTTATTACCCGTCGGGTCTGAACAGTTCCCGATAGAGCATGCTCGTGAACTGTCAACGGGGGGGGCGGTGTTATGCCGTGTGTGCATGCACCTCGCGGGACGCGCACAGTGTGAAGCAAAACCTCCCAGACATGTATTGATCTGTACGGCAAAGTACGGTTTGGGAACTATATCATTTCCTTTTGGACGGCATGCATAACACGGCATAACATCAGAGCCTGGCTCTGGGGAAACGTTGGCGCTGTTCCGAGTTTGTTCTAATCTGTCAAAATGATAGACTGCTTTCAGATTTTTCCGTCATTGTTAAATAAAATATTCGGTTAACGCGACCACTGGTGTCCCAGCAACATCAGTACCAAGCGAGAGAGTTGTTTCCAGAGCAGGGGATATTGTAAATGCCCAAACACCCCAGCTTATAAATACCTGGAAATGTGGACATTCTCATATTCCTAAAAACCTGTCTGATGATGCTGAGTGAGTGAAAAACTAAAGTGAAACTTGATTTATTTTATTGCAGGGTCTGATTATTAAATGTCCTTGTTTATTTGTGAGATGCAGTGGCATAAAGAAAATGCTTACTTTGTTTGGTAGTACCATTAGGTACAAAAACACTGGTTTTCTTGTTACAGTCTGTTACTGTCACTTTGTTTTTGACACTTTAAAATACTGCTATCCTACAAAAAGGCTGTAAAACTCAGATTTATTATGTAATAAAGAAACATTTTCCGAGTAAAAAAATGTTTTATTGAAAAAAAAAAATTAATGATTTTTTTTCCTTCCCTTTATTATTCAATATCGCGATAAATACCGTACCGTGGACTTGTTATCGCGATATTATCGTACCGTGAGTTTTTGGTACTGTTACATCCCTAGTATATAGGGGAAACACTACCTTCCGCATACAGCAGTGTTATGACTATTGCATTGTTGTCAGCATGATGTTGTTATACACATCACACAAACATACACATGTGTCAGTGTGACTCTAGGAAGCAGCTGATGCTTTAAATGCACTCAGAGTCTCCTGACTCCCATTACGGGTACCGCCTTGTGTTTACTCTCCTCCTCCTCCTCCTCCTCCTTTCTCCTCTCTCTCTTACATTATGCCAGGAAATATCCAGCCCCTCTGAAATATCCCTCAGAGGAAAACTGTTCTTGGTTGTTGTTTCTGGCAAAGTGCTGGTTAAATTAGATCAACCAGAGAGTGTGTGTGTGTGTGTGTGTGTGTGTGTGTGTGTGTGTGTGTGTGTGTGTGTGTGTGTGTGTGTGTGTGTGTGTGTGTGTGTGTGTGTGTGTGTGTGTGTGTGTGTGTGTGTGTGTGTGTGTGTGTGTGTGTGTGTGTGTGTGTGTGTGTGTGTGTGTGTGTGTGTGTGTGTGTGTGTGTGTGTGTGAGATTTATGACATCCACCCAGCGACTGATAATTATGCTCATTTGGTTTTTCTCAGTCAAACCTGAACCAGCTATCCCTCCAAAGAGAATCAAGAAAGGTTTGTATGTTATGGTACTGAGGACTCTCCCCCTCACCTCTCCATCTCAAAGAGATTCCCTCCATAGCACCTCCCTGTCTTGCACCTCGCAGCATTCATCAGACCCCCCCCCTTTTCTGCAGGGCAAAGCATCAAACTGTATTTGAGTTGTTTATCTTCACCTCGAGCTGTGCATGTTATCATTTATAAGCGCACCTCTCCTCCTACACTCCTGAATGATTTCCTTTCTTTGGGTTCCCAGGTTGAGGTCTCCTGAATGAAGCTAGTGCTGCACTCTCTTTTCGACACACTGTACTGCTATCTAGTGTTCCTGCACAGCCTGATGCAACCCAACCTTTCTGCGTCATACCATCATTTTATTCATAATCCAGTGGCAGTGAGTAACCCTGTGTTTGTTGCTGTGCTTCTTCTCCACCAGAGGGCAGTGGTGTTATCATTGCAGTCATCATAATCTGCATCCTGCTGCTGGCCATCTTGGGTAGTGTGCTCTACTTCCTCTACAAAAAGGGCAAGCTCTGCGGCCGGTCTGGCAAGCAAGATCTGTGAGTAAAACACGATACGCCGTCACACATTTTAGTATCAAGCATTATACATTTTTAAAGTATCTAGATCAATCTCTGAACTCATATGCATGTTATTTAAGGTGCCAACTAAAGATGTTTGGCCAGAGGACAGACAAGGCCAAAGTTTAAGTTCTGCTGGTTTCAAGAAAGTCTGAACCCTACTTGGCATTAAATCAGATATAAAATAAATAGCAAATACAGGAATATACTGATAAAAAGACTTGGATCGTAATATCATGTCATAATAATAATAGCATTATTTTTTCATATTAATGTTAAGAAAGAACTCAAGAGTTTTTTGTTCCTGCAGCACCAAAGAGGTGTCCAGCAAAGATAACATCGTGGTGGAGATGAAGAGCGAGAACACGGAGGAAGCTGTGCTCCTCGGGGTCAACGGAGAAAAGCAGCCTTAAAACAACTAGGTAGATATTAAAGTACTCTTTTTGTTTTGAATGGGATAGAACCATTGACATATCCTCTCTCCCTCTGCCCTTTTTGTGTGTCTCCCCCCTGCAGTGAGGAGCGTACCTGGATGAACAGAAGTGAGGAGGAAAGTGCGGACACACTAAGCTGCTCCAGTTCCTTCCTCTCAGGCTCAGAACGGTCCCCCACAGCCCCTTATTAGTCGTCATGGTAAAGCTCAGTCGCCTGCTAGTATAAATGATCACGATGCACGACTGAGACTCAAATTTTCTCCGAACTGCAACTTCAGCTTGACTGTCCTTTTTATCCAGCACATTTCCTCTAGAATAAGCTTTAATGAGAAGAAGTGATTTGATCCCACCATGACAAAACACCATTTCTAAAATGACACCAAGAACTATCCTAAGCCGATAGTTCGTATTACCACAAGCGTTGTATATTGCTGATTGTCCGCAGAACAAGATTTGGAGCACAACATAGACCAGGGACTGTTTTTATATATTATGCTAGGCATCACCTCAGGCAAAGTAATCATTGAAGAGCAGCGTGAAACAGGTCTTTAACAAGTGTACATATTATAATCTATGTATATATTTCTTTATTTAAAATGACAATATAGAGAAAAATAACCAAAAATAAATTACCAGATAGTGTTTTATTTTGTTTGGGTGCTGTTTATGGCGAGAAAGAAAGCTTAGGTTAGATGTTTATTTTTTATTTTTGACAATTTCTTTTGTTATCTGTTTCCTGTCGCTTAAGTCTGTACACTGAATTTTATGGCGATGCGTCCGCCTGCAGCCAGTTACAGCCTCACAACGTTTTTCCTTTTATCTCTGAAAAAAACCTTTTAGGTCATTTCATTTTATCACACATCATTCGCATTTGTTGTTAGCTAACACACCCCAGTTTTAGTATTTTTAAAAAGAAGATATTTTTGTGAGACGGGTGCTTCATTTAGTCTGTTTCTAGACTTAGAAGGGTTAACATTATTTGTAGTTTTATGTTTTCTTTCCTTCAGTTTAGTTTTGTTATTTTCTGTGTTGAATCATTACCAACAGCCAAGTTGAAAGTTACAGATGCCTTAGAAATTCAACCAAAAGCCTTGTAGGAATATAATTAGTATTGTTAGTTTTATTCAATGTTCAGTGCACTGATTTCTTTGTTTTTATTCTTCATACAGTCATGTTTCCCGAATGTAAAACAGTGGTTTTGTTTAGTGTGACTATAGGTGAATCAAAAGTATTTCTGTCGCTAGTTATTTTTTCCCGTAAGGATGAGGGTCGAACAGATTTTTGGTCCATATATATGGTTCACAGCATGAAGTTGCCCTCATTAAGAAAATACACGTTTCTGTTTAATGAAGTAATTAATTCATTTATTCACTGAAACTTCAAATAATTACCGAAGAGACACAGACCCCCCTCAGATATGACGACTATAGCACAGTATATGACTTTCAGAGGAGGGGATAATGACTGTGACTCCACATATACAAACTGAGTTTGCAGACAATCAAACGCACTGTTTGGTAATGTGCAGGTATCATCCATACCCTCCCTACCACCTGTTGGTCTGTTTTGTTCTGCTGTTTTTTTAAGAACTACCACTGTTACATTGTTTTGGGTGTTAGAATTCTGTTAAATGCCCTTTAATGCCTTTGAGTTCTGAAATGTAAAATGAATGACATTCAATTCAACAAATTCATTGTTTGTAGTTTTTGAAAATTATACCAAATAAAGATTGACTGTTAAACGAGAAGAAGAGCGTACAATGTTTCTAAGTTTGAATGTGATATATTAATCAATTGCATGTAAAAAGTCTTGGTTGTTAATGGTTAGCAAGACTAAGACGTGAACATTAGTTATTTATTCAATACTTAATTAACTTCATAGGCAGTTTCAACGCATCTCTTTGTAATGAAGAACTAATGTCAGTACACTTAGAGTAAAGCAATGCAAAAGGAATATGTTGTCAGCACATCCTGTAGGTACTTTTAGTCAATGCAAAGATACACATTAATACACTTTCTAATCTGAGTAATGAGATAATGTGCTTGTTTTTAAATGTGTCCAAGTTGAATGGCAACTTGTCGTTAATTGTGAGTCTTGTTTGGATTTTGTGGTCAATACCAGTAACGCTAAAGTAAACTGCATCAGTTCTGGAATTGAATCCAGAACTGATAGCGTATTTTGTTATACTGGCTCACTTCATTAGAACTGTCATTCAAGATGTATTAGAAACCCTGGTGTAATAAGCCATTACAATGATATATTTCAAATATTCTTAGTATAGCTTTTCAGAAACAAAGTTTTTTGAAGGTCATTAAAACTTGTAGTGTAGTAATAATCAAATAAAACTAATCATACCCTAGTATTTCGCAACAATTAAATGAAATTCATAAAAATGCTCAATATAAATCTTTAAAAAATCTTAACTATTTCAAAGGAAAATAGTTACATGTACAAAGACACTTTGCGAAATATAAAATGCAGGCAAAGAATGACCTTGTAGTTCTGGCAGCTACAAGCTAAACCCCTTTACTCTGCTGTACAGAAGAGAGACACGTGATAGCTTTCGCTTATAATTTTATTAACAGCACTGTGCATACTTCCAAAATGATATGAGCTTTAAAAACCATCAACAAGTTAATGAATGCCTTTTACTGATGAGAAGCGACAGGCTACATGGAACAACGGCTCCCTCTGATGGCAGAGAGATGAAGTACCCCAACACAGGCTGAGGGTCAGGGGCTGGAACGCATCGCGCATCGGAGGCTGAGCACTGATCCTGGACCTGCTTTATCTTTCAGGTTGGAAAGACAAACAAACAAGACTTTTCTCAGATGCTCATACGTGTGCTCATAGATGAGGCCTGATGCGGCTGACAAGGCAAAGAAGACATAATACAAGCAATACTGCACAACCTTCTGAGATCAACAGGTACAGATCAATACCAACAGTCTCTTCAAAAACGGACTCTCACCATGATGAGGATCTCTGAACATATGGCACTGCTCACAGAATTATTCACAGAAGTAAACAAAACCTTTGGAACAAAAATACATTTACAGGAATGCAAAATGAAATAAAAACAGCAATTTCTTTCTTTTCGTATCACTAACTTTATACAATAAGCTTTTTCTTTAGAGTGACAGTATCAAAAGCACAAATTGGTATAATGTGCAAAATAAAAAAAAAGGTAAATAATACAAAACAACAATGACCTCTTCAAAGCATCTACAAAACATTGGTACAGTCTCGAGGTTTGGGGACCTCCCCGTCCATTACCCATCATTCAAGAAGTTTCTCAAGGCAACTAGGAACAAAAACAAAAGAACTAGAGGAGAGCCAGAGAGAAAGATGGCTTCCAGTCAACAGAGAGCATTACAGCAAGGGCTGACATTCTTCTTCATGATGGCAGAGGTTCATGTACCTAAAAGCTCCTTGCATTGGTGTATCTTGTTCATTCATAGTACCTGGAAACAAAGCTGCTGTTTCTAGTCCTGCCAATATTGAAAATAATACAACAAATGTGCAAGTTATAGTGTAACAAAAGAAGAAGAAGAGTATTAGGCTACTTGTGTGACTTCATTGAGCGGATACTTGTGGCTACATGTCGCCTGATGACGAGTCGGCAGGTGAGCGGCTGTCTGTGCCTCTGAGTCTCCGGGGGGGGGGGGGGGGGGGGGGGGGAACGCCAGGTGGGATAAACATTATTCCTGAGTTAGCTCTCACAGATGGCCCGAACACTGACTTTAATGTAGACTTGGGGGTGAGCCAGCAAACCCATGAGCCTACTTTAAAAAACAACAACAGAGAATCAGAAGCTCCCACAGAGAAGGGAAATGGATGTGATGGAAGCCTGAGCCTGTTACAAAGCGTCTGGTTTCTGTAGCAGAGTCTTCTTGTAGAGAATCGTAAATCATTTAAAAAACAAGAGGGTTTAAAACACTGAAGATTTGACCGCTTGCAGGCTCACAGGCCGCTTGTACTTTCAAGTATGCTACATTACGGACCAGAGAAACATGGGGGATACTGTCACTCTAAAAAAACAGAATGACGGTTAAACACAATATTCACAAATGTACATTTAAGGCTTAATTGTTTAGCACTAACAATAGTAGCAGCAGTGAAGCACTTCTGAATGAATTATAATAACAATATTTATGATCATATAACAATAATATATTACCAAAGTAATTTGATGACGTTTTTTTTTTCTTTCTTCTCACTGGACTGAGCTGGAGACAGAACACTTCGACCAGCCAGCCAATGAAGTTAGACAAAGACAGAATGTTTCAGCCACCAGGGATCACACAACACGAGCCTGTCGGTACTGCAGGGTCGTCACCATTAGCACGTCCTCTAATAATCTCAGCGCCAGGCTCTACAGCTACACCGGTTTAGAGTGAGAGCAGTAGTACGTACACTGACTAACACCACATTCATGTTGTTCATTTAGGAGCAGAGGAGAAGTCTGGCACACACACACACACACACACACACAGAAACATGCTCACATACACATACTCATTATAAAAACATACTGCCAGACCATAGTCCAGACCCCAAACTATCGTCATGCTACTTTGAAAAATAC
Source organism: Notothenia rossii (assembly GCF_949606895.1). Classification (NCBI taxonomy): domain Eukaryota; kingdom Metazoa; phylum Chordata; class Actinopteri; order Perciformes; family Nototheniidae; genus Notothenia; species Notothenia rossii. The sequence continues at coordinate 79,086,728 of NC_136902.1, read as the reverse complement.
AACACGACAAAACAAGCATGTTTATAAAAAGAAAAGTACCAAAGCAACGTTGTTTATCAAAGGCCATTCCAGACTGAATCCATGATGAAGTGCTCTGCCGCACGTCTTCAAAGCTGCTGAGTGAACTCATGGTGAGGTCGCCCCGACTCTTCCTCACATGAACGTCTTCCTCAGTCTGAGAAAACGGTCAAATTTAACCTGGTCCCCGTCTACCAACATCGCTTGTACCAACAGCAACCCTCAAAGCTGAAGTCATTTTGTTTTTTTGTTTTTTTTTACATACTGTATATGCACGTACTGTATATATTACACATATTTAATATATATTTACTCATATATTACACTTTCATATAGACATACATTTTTAGTTTTATTTGTGAGGTGTTGGTTACATTGTCAGCAAGAGGCTTCAACTTGAAAGATACGAATCTGTCTTCCTGACGTCCTACGAGAAGTCTCGCGCCACGAGGCATCCCATCATTGTTCCGCACGCGCTCAGTCACCCCCCCCCCCCCCGTGGATGTCTCGTGGAAAACGAAGAGGCCTGCAGTAGCGGTTTACAGAAGGCCGGACACTGTTGAAAGCGCATGGAGTCCAGGGCGCTCTGGAGTAACAGCCAGTTAAAAACCCACAGGGATGTCGGGCGTCAGCACAGAGGTAGTGCTGCAGGCAACCTTTACCCAACCAGGCTGTGCCAAGCTAGGGCGAGAGAGCAAGACACGAGAAAGAGAGAGAGGCACAAAGCGTGCTATGTAAGAATATTCGCGGTGGAGGGAATAGAGACGAACTCTCGTAGGATGTTCCGAGCCATTTCGATATTGTTCTGTGCAATCATCAGTGCTTTCTGGATGTCCTGCTGAGAGTACCCCTGACTCGCGAGGAGCTCGATCTCGATGATGATCTGAGGGTTGGCTTCTCCCCCTGCTGCCCCACCGCTGGGGGAGGAAGGGACGGGCGGGACAGGGCTGGGCCGGCGCTCAGAGTTGATTCGTCGGGGCAGGGGCTTGGGAGGTCTCTCTGGGGCTTCCACCGGCTCGGAGAGGGCTGGAGAGAAGAAGAGAGGGGATTTATAAGCCTTTAAAGCTTTGGAAAATTATATTGTTAATTCTCCACTTTTTAAAGTAATTTAAGTATTGTATTTTAATTTCTGATTATACTCTGTGACATAATCATTTTCCAAATTGGGATCAATAAGGTATCCATCCATCCATCCATCTATCCATCTATCTATCTATTCATCCATCTATCTATCCATCAATCTATCCACCCATCTATCCACCCATCTATCTATCAATCTATCCATCTATCTATCAATCTATCCATCTATCTATCAATCCATCCATCCATCCATCCATCTATCCATCTATATCTCATCTATCTATCTATTCATCCATCTATCTATCCATCAATCTATCCACCCATCTATCTATCAATCTATCCATCTATCTATCTATCCATCAATCTATCCATCCATCCATCCATCTATCTATCCATCCATCCATCCATCCATCAATCTATCCATCTTTCAATCCATCCATCTATATCTCATCTATCTATCTATCTATTCATCCATCCATCTATCTATCCACCCATCTATCTATCAATCTATCCATCTATCTATCCATCCATCCATCCATCCATCCATCCATCCATCCATCCATCCATCTTTCAATCCATCCATCCATCCATCCATCCATCCATCCATCTATCCATCCATCCATCTATCCATCTTTCAATCTATCCATCCATCCATCCATCCATCCATCCATCCATCCATCCATCCATCCATCCATCTTTCAATCCATCCATCTTTCAATCCATCCATCCATCCATCCATCCATCCATCCATCCATCCATCCATCCATCCATCCATCCATCTTTCAATCCATCCATCCATCCATCCATCCATCCATCCATCTATCCATCCATCAATCTATCCATCTTTCAATCTATCCATCCATCCATCCATCCATCTATCTATCCATCTAAACCTGATATAATATAAACTCCTTTGAAATACTCTTAAAGTAAATATTAATGTAAAATGACCTATATTGACATTTGACTGGGAACCATCTCCAACTCATTTCGAATACATCCTGATTACCAAAATAAAGCACTTGTGGCAAACAGCCCCCTGAGTGTTTGTCTGCAGTAAGCTATGAGTTTTTGTAATGATACTGTATATACGGTGAACTGGTTGACCTTTAATCTGCAGCACCCTATAATAAAGCTCCCATAGAGAGACCAATTATAATCCGAGAGCTTGTCAGCTTGTCTGAGAGACACTTAATTGGTCCTCAGATATAAAGGTTCAAGTCTTTAGTGGGACACAGACAGCCGGCAATCATCCCACTGTGTAGGTAGAGAATGTCAGCTCACTGCAGAGAGATGAATATTACTCATGGAAATGCTTTCCTGCTTTCCTCTACATAATGTGTGTCGCAGTGAAACGTCCGCAGACCGGTCACTGGTCAGTCCGACAGCAGGTTTCTCTTAAGTCCTGGAGGGAAACACTTACTGTTCTGCTTTTAAGGTCACTGAGGTTACCGAGTAGCTCTCTATAATTATTCTTCTCTATTCTTTGCACACAGTGATTGCACATACTGAGCAAATTAGTTATGTCAATCAATTCATTGTAATTCATCCAAGTCTAATATTAACTTCAGAGAGCTTCCTGAACATCAGTATAATGGCTGGCCTTCATCAGGTAGCAGAAAAAGCTCTTAGTCGACTTTTCATGCTGCTCTCCCAGTCAGAGGGCTATTGTGATAATCCAAGATATTTAGTTTAATTTATTCAAGCTATTTTAGTAAGGACCTGCACAAAGAAGCTGCTTTTATATCTTTTGTACATCCAATGCATTTTATGAAACAAACCAGTTGCCTTATGTGGCACCCCTAATGTAAAACTTTTTACTATCACATCATCTAATAAAAGCACATATTTTAAAAGGGTCAGTTCATCCAAATCGCAAAAAGTGACAATGTTTTCCAACTATTTACTCAGAAACCCCGATGTGGTGCTTTGATATCCTCTATTTAGCGGTCACCAGTAGCCTTTGATTATGATATGCTACTGTACAGCGCCTTCTTTCTCAAATAGTCTTTAAAATCATTTGTACAGTTACTCATGCATTACAAACTAGCTCTGGATCATGTGCATGGGGCGAGTATCCTTACGTGCTGCAGCTCCAGCATCCGAATCAAGAGAAAGACGGCTGAAGGCTGCTGTGGAGGATGAGCATGATGAGGAAGATGAAGAGGAGGAAGACGACGCCCCGATTTCTGAAAGGGTCCGTCGGGTCGTGGCCATCGGCAGCCGCGGTTTAGGGAAGTCGTACCCGTTCTCCTCCTCCTCCTCCTCCTCCCTGTCCTCCGCAGCTTGCTCTCTGCGACCGTTGGACAGCGCCAGAGGGGGCAGCTCTGAGTAGTCTGGGGCGGGGGAAAGACATTTATTAACACTTACGTATCTGACTAATTATATTTAGCATATTCTTGGGACTACTCATTTACACTGGCTGATGTATTATCTAAAATAGACTGAGATGAGTCACGACTATGAGTATTTATGTGTACTTTAATCGTGAAGTCAAATGGAAGGCCTTTTTAAGACCCTTTCCATACATTTTAAGACCTTATAGCCACTTGGAGTTTTAATTAGCGACACACTTTACTATATACCAGTGCGAACCGTCATGGCCTTCAAGGTATTCAGAGAATACCCTGGAACACTCAGATAAAACAAACAAAAAATCGATTTAATTATATGAATCAAATGTATATAAAATGAATAAATGAGAATGGTATGCGTGTTGTTGATCTGTAATATTACAGTGTTACGTTGATTTGTTTGTCCTTCTCGGACCATGCACTACGCATTTCAGTGGTTTTGTGCTAGAAAAGAAAGCAACCAATCAGATCTTGTTCTGGGTCTCTGGGTAGAATATCCTTCAACAAGGTATTCTATATCCGTCATAGAATGCCCTGGCCGTTGCACTGAATGAGAGCGTACGTTTGGATTGACAGTTTGATCAATCATATATTGATTTGTAGCCAATGGGCGTACTCTTTCAGAGTTTCCCTCGGTTCCAGGGTATTCTAGAAGGCCCGGTAGTTCACTGGCTCGAGACAGAGGAGCTAGATAAATGCCACGTAGCAATTCATTTGCCGTTTTATTGTTTTTAACGTTGAAATGGCAAGTGCAACAGGTGAAGATGATGTTGTTACGGAATTGTTGTGAGTACCCTTTTCAAGATGACAATTCAGTGAAAGACGGACATTATAACGCCGGGGGGGGGGGGGTGTCTGTGTCTACAGAAGGTCCAGTTGCTATAGACACGGTTCGCCACTGCTATACAGTATTGATTGTCCTTCCTCCTTATCTTTCAACCATTTGGACGCAAACTTGCATTTCCCCATAACGCACCTACGCAATGATTACATTCAGGCAGACTGTAGAATACCACCTCTTTAGACAATTGATATACTCATTGAAAACAGGCTACAACATGTAATACCTTGGAAAAGGCTGTTTAATACTTTTAAATAGCCTTCATTTTCGATAAATTGATTTATCAACTTTTAATACTTTTTAAGACCCAGCGGACACCCTGTTTTCTCACATGGTGGGGGTCTTGTTTTGGAGTGAAACTAATATTCACAAATTCAGGTTGATTGGTTTGATTGACTGTTGTCATGCAGACTGGGTGTCGGAAGCATATAGGTTTAAAAAGTGACACATTCTGCCTCTAAACTGATTTGATTGAGGAAATCTAAATACCTGAATCTCTGGCTTGCTGGGCCCTGGCCTGGATGTCGTACATGGCTTCATACATTTGAGGTCCATCCTCCACTCCAGCCATTGGAAGCCTACCAGAACAAACAACAATAATGAAACAACAACCATAACAAACTGCACTTATCAAAGTAGTACAGATGTGCTATAGGTGGATTTATTGAGTGTTTTGAGTACCGTGAGGTGAGTGCTGAGGCTTGTGTCTGCGTCTGGAGTGCTGATGGAGGCTGTGAAGGCCTGGGGACGGGGGGGAGCTCCCCTACAGGAGGAGCAGTAACGGGGGGCAGGACGGGGCGAGAAGAGGGGATCATGTACTCCGACTCTTCCTCACTGTCACGGGCCTCCTCTCCTGCCACTGGCCTCGGGGCTGGAGAGGGTCTGGAAACAAAGAACAAATATTTAAACTAAAGCTGTATTCATGGATATGTGAACTATAGACAGTAAAAAGCTAAACGTTTGTGGAAGAAACAACAAGCACTAAGAAAAAATGGTTTCAGTCAAAGTTGAAATGCTCGACTCATCTGTCCTCATAGTGCCAGTAAATCCTACCTGATTGCCAGAGAATAGATGGCGTTGGCTGAGGCCGAGGGCTTCACTTTGGGGCCGTCGTAATCTGGACCGGCTGGAGCCACAAAACTCTGTAAAGGAAGCAGAAGCTGAAATGTCAGACATTTTAAGGAGGAGAATTTTCATAACAATCTTCAAATCAAACAATGATTACATTTAAGGAATAGATCAAATCATTTCATGAAATTTCTTTTTTTGGATTCTTGCTGAAAGTTATCAGAAGATGCCACACAGAACACCAGGTGTTCTGTGGTGTTTGTGTTGTTCTGTAGTGTTCTGTGGTGTTCTGTGGTGTTCTGTGGTGTTCTGTGGTGTTTGTGGTGTTCTGTGGTGTTCTGTGGTGTTCTGTGGTGTTCTGTGGTGTTCTGTGGTGTTCTGTGGTGTTTGTGGTGTTTGTGGTGTTTGTGGTGTTTGTGGTGTTCTGTGGTTTCTCTGACCAGCTGGTGGTCCAGACTGAGGGAGCTGTTGTTCTTCTGCGACTCTGAGCGGGGGTCCAGAGCGGAGGGCAGCGCCAAGGGGAGGGAATGTCGGTTGGAGAGTTCCCTGACGCCCGCTCGAATGTCCACCCCCAGACTGGACACCTGGCTGGATGAGGAAGAGGAGGAGGACGAGGAGGAAGAGGAGGAACTGGGGGCCTTGGGAACAGGCCGGGAGTTCCAGTCCCCCAGGGGCCTGCTTGGGGGTGTGGGAGGGAGCTTATCTCGAGGGGGGTCCCCAGGAGTGCAGGGCAAGGGCCGCCTCTGCAGCCGTCCATCGGGGGCCGCCCCGGCTGCGTGGGGGCGGTCCGGAGGGGGGGGAGGGGGGAGATCCCTCAGCGCTGGGGGCAGGGGAAGAGGCTTGTCTTTGTGGTGAGATGCTGCCTGGAGGGGAGGAACAGAGAGGGGGGGGGGGGGGGACAGAGGGGGGGGGGCTCTTTTAGAGTACATACAATATTGATGTGAAACAAAGAAAACACAGTACTGCTATCTGCTCCACTGGAAATAATCCATTTAGCAGCAAAAGCACTGTGCGTGCATTCATCATCTTAAATCAACAATATACATAACAACAGAAAGCACAGTGTTGTTCATCATCTGCACACAATCCCAGCTTCCCATCTACAGTTTCCATTTATCTACATTCAAGCAGAAATGTGATCAAATGGGGTAATATGAATATGTGAGTGAGTAGAAATGCACTCCGAGATGTCTCATATGCAGGATATAAAACACAGTGATTAGTGTGGCTGTCATTTCAACACTACTTCAGTGAAGGGAGTAACAAAGGTACGCATCATTTGAAAATCCAGCTACCAGCTGTAAAGCAGAATATTATTAGTTTGGCTTAAGGGACTATAAAACTAATGTTAGGGTGACTTTGAAATGGCTTATATGTTACAACAAAGATGGCAAGTGATAGTGCTTGTATTAACATTATGTGCAAATGACATCAAAACAAAACAAAAAATAACATTCTTCTATGACAGCAGTCTTCCCTGTTGACCTGTATGCCCCCTACCCCCCTTGAGACAAAAACTGGACAATCCAACCCAATATTGAAAATGCTTTGTGACTGTGAAATAAGTAATGCTTTAACTACACTTTGATTTGAACATCCCCTCTTGCCCAAATGAGGCGTTCTCTTGCTTGTGTATGTTCAGTTACCTTACTGGTGACCCCGGGGCTGGAGGCCCCCGGCGGGTTGGGAGGTCTGTGTGGTATGAGGTCTAGTCTGGGCGGCACGGGGGGCAGAGAGGACTGAGGAGCCATGGACATGGGTGAGGCGGGGCGCTCCACCTGGATCAACAGCAGAACACCCATCACATCTGATCAGCTACATTTCAACAGACTGAGGATTGTCTAATGGCGGGTTTGAGGAATACAAATTCATGACTATTGGTTCAAATCAAACTTAGGTTAGAGAGTGGGGGAAAGGCAGTGCTTTCAATGAATAAAGAAGAACATTTTGCACAACAGTGCTCATTTTCTTCTCCTCAAATGGCCACATCTAAAGTTTAAAATCATTGTTTTGAGCTACATGGCATAAAATAAAATGTTATGATTATGTCGGGAAACCTAAGTCCTGATCATGCAACAACAATTGTTCCATAACATTTGACAGCACCGTTCAATGGCGTAGATTTCTTTGCTCATCAAAAAGCAAAAAATTGAAGTTTGCTTGTTTTAAAAATAAAGTAACACAAATCAATACAACATATTTATGAAGTACAGCCATCTACTTCAAAGTGTACAAGTATATTTAAAGAAATGGTCAAAGATAAGAAAGAGACCGGGCCAGCAATGAATGCCATAGAAATTCCAGGGACCACTTCAAAGTGTGTGTGAGCTCAGGTATTCGCCTGATCTATATGCAGCACACAGAGTTTAAAAAAAAGAAAAGAAAAATGCCCAACATATCAAACACTGAGGCACAAAAAAGTTACTACCTTGGCACCATGAAAGATGGAGATGAAAGACCTGAGATATGAGGAGTGATCCTGAATCTCAGAAAATATGAAAGGGGGCGAGGCAGGGAGTATTTCATCTGTAGAGAGATGGGTCTCTCAAAGACAGATAAGATACGAAGACAGAAGAAACCCAGGAGGTGCGCTGAGGGCGTCAAACCAACGCAACATTCAACTCTTGAGGTGTCATGACTAGAAACTTGAGGGAAACTGATATCACTTTTTTTTCTTAATAAAGTTAAGCTCTTCCCACAGTATTACCTTTGAACAGGCGAGTTTGCTCATCATGAGGTGGGGGTCTTCAAGTCTGTCGTCGTCATCGTCGTCGTAGCTGGGTGAAGGAGCCCCCTCAGCCCCGAACATGCCCCTGCAGGAGCCCCCGCTGTTGTCCTTGGGGTCAAAAGGATCCACAACAATGGGCTCCGTACCTTTAATCTCACAGCGACAAAAGGGACATCCTGTTCCCTGACCCTCCGACTCCTGTAACAAAAGCACAAAGGCACATGTTATGGGACACAGAGATGAAAGGGGGTCATGTGTTTTTATACGTCCGCCACGTTTGCCGAGAAAAAAACACTTAGTGAGTGTTCCTCTCAACAGGTATGAGGTGGGACACTTCACTTGAAGCGAAACACCCACACAGACCTGTCCACCCACTCTTACCTGCCAGGCGGTGAGACAGGAGGTGCACATGAGATGACCGCAGGGCTCGATCTTCACATCCTTGTCGTTCTCGGCACAGATCTTACACAGCTGGAACGTAGAGCCCATCTCACAGTACAGCTCATATTGCTCCTAAGGGGGAAAATGAGACAACTATGAGTTTTCAGTGCCAAAACACAGTAACATCATACGATACTAACACCATCTGAGATCATTTCGAAAGAGCCCGGAAGGATCTGGAGCCAAGTTCAAAAATGTGGGGGCGTATTTTTAGTTTCAGTCCTGTGCTCAAGCAAAAGGAGTTTGTTCATAAACAAGTTTTCAAACCCTTGAGAAGACATGAAAGCCCAAGGGTTGTTTAAAAGATATTTCACAATTTACAGTTGAATCTTGTGCAGTAAACATGATGCGTGCTTCAATGGGATGACAGTGCTACATTTTGAAAGACAGATGGGGTTTCCTATTCTTCTTAACAACAGAGGAAGCTCGCGCTGACAACAGTACAAATAGCTTGAACTATAAAAAAACATTCTGAAATGCAGCCATATTTTTTTTTATGTATGAAAATGTAGCTCATGCAATGTTCAATCAGTGTATGACTTTGGAAACACTGTTGAAATAAGATGAAATTAAAGAAGGTGACTTCAAATGAAAGCCAAAATATAAAAGTTTAAATGTTGGCCTTTTAATATATCATAATTGTTTATGTGAATGATTTAGGCTTCTGCAACCTTTACCTCATTTAAATTAGCTGTGGCTTTTTTTCAAAGTGAAGAACCTATTTTTAGTACATAGTATATTATTTCTTATATATAGATGTCAGACATACAAAAATGGCTATATGTTAAAAGGAGTCAGCTACTCACCCATGACTAACTTAGTTCCTGTGCGGTGTTTTTTGTCATGACTTTTACTTCTGCTTCCTTTTGGTCCTGCACTAGACGGTAACATCAATATCTTTTTTCAACCAAGATCTTTATGTGTACTTAAGCTATTTGTCTGTAACAGTTAAATGCCAAAGTTCAGTGAGAATGTATGACGCAGCGTCCACACGGCAGAGTGCGTTGAAGCTTGTCGGTGGGCGTGTCTGGAACTCGACCAACAACCAATCACATGAATCTCCCGCCCCGGACACACAAGCACGGGGTTTGATTGACTAGAGCTTGTACTTGCATATGATTTGATTGGCTGACGCTTCCGTCGAAGCTTCAAAAGTAGAACATTGCTCTACTTTTGAAGCGAGCAAAGCGAAGCGACGGAACCACAATGCAGTTCAACAAAGCGTGACGTCACCCCATTCAAAGTGAACGGGCAGAAGCGTTGAAGCTTCAACGCACGCCGCCGTGTGGACGGGCCGTAAGACTTTAAAGAAGAAGATCCAGAAGCACGCTGCTCTGACCTGTGTGACTTTGATGTGGTCTTGAGGTGAAGGCTCACACAGTCCTGTCAGATCTGGGTTTTGGGTCCGACCATCTGGGAATAAATAGCTGGGGAATAACAAAATGAGAAGTTAAGCACAGTAGCCTTGGGTATTTCAACAGGCATTTTTATTTAAAAGTTAGCCCCATAATTAGTCAATATGATTATACTTCATGTATATCCAACAGGCTGCTGCATGAAAACATCTGTTCAGTCGTTCACTGGGCAACGTATTTTATCAGCACAGAGATGATGATGCATGTAGAGTACGTACGTGACTATTTTATAAATGGGCCAGATGGTATAATTACTATTTGATAAATGTTTGTAGATGCAGGCGATATACTGGATTGATTACAGGTGTGAGCAAGCCAACCATAGCTTTCATTTAACAAAAATAATCAGCACTGTCATGAAAAGATGCGTTTCATGCCAGCCGGCTAAAACACTGACTGAGCTGCACATTGTAAACCAACAGTTCAGTTCTGGTTATGATAACGCTGCAAAGATGGGAACAGGCAATATGATATGGCTGGATTGTTTGAGAGCTGAAAGGCAGACTCATTGTGGCGGGGAAAGCATAAACACATACTTTAAACAGAGATGCATGCTTTGTGGGAAGAGAAGAAGAAAGAAAAAGAGACATGGTAGAAAAAGTGCTGCATATGACAGGAAGCTTAACTTATAGATCATTTATTAAAACAAAAAAAAGAGCCAGTTACAGAGACACAGAGCAGAGTTAAGGGTGACAATGATCAGAACAATTGCTGATATGAGTGTGTCAAACAAATAGCAGATGGACTTACAATCCTTCCCTGAAGCCGTCTATCAGGGCCTGGAAGAGCGGTTTATTGTGGGGAATGGTCTGGAGTATGTTTCCATCTGCGGTCACATAACCGATGGCCCACTGGCCCAGCCGGGTGCAGCTCAGTCGGAATATGTAACTGAGGAGGAAACATAAGAAATGAGACAGAAGACATGTTACGTGTTGTCAAGATTTGTTTCCCAGACAAAGATCAATCAAATAGAGATACTGTATTACTGCCACATATTGTGCTCATTGGTTTTCAGTGCAGCATGGTAGTTCCAATGTAAACAATTATGTAAAATGTACAGATCATTGAATTCAGTCAAGTGCCCGCAGGAGGGTGTACATCGGGTTCACTTAGAAACAAGTTTCAAGTATGCCTGTACATTTGAGTGAGATAAAGCAGGCAAAACAGCAAATATGTAAGTTGAATAATGCATGGGAATGTCAAATGTTTGTTCGGACTGAACAACAAACAAACAAGTTAAAAAAAATGAGAAATCATATCAATAAGACTAATATGGTTTGAATAGGAAAAAACATTTAAATAAAATAATCATTTGTAACCTGCATTTATTGTATTGGCAGAATCATATGGAGAGAGGGCACCCACAGACAAGATACATAATGGGCAAAGACCCTCCAAACCCACCACTGCTCATCCAATTAAAAGATAAATACATCAAACAAAAACACGGTGTGATGTCTGCGTTTTATAATTATGCTGCTTAAAATGTTCCCTGTGGTGTTTTTTAACCACCAAAAACCATTTGGAGCTGTGGCTTCAAGAGGCGGCATCAGTCTGGAAAGACATGCAGCCACTCTTCCCTGTGCTCAACATGTTTTATGTCCTTGTTTTTAAGTTGAGAATGTTGTATCAGGAAATGACCAAATAAAAAAATCTGGCGTTTTTAACACCTTTAAGAAAAGGTGTTGGACGCTTTTATCCGAAGCGACTCACATACTCAATACTGTGGGCAATCCCAACAGGAGCCATTTGGGGTGAAGGGTCTCAGGGACACAACGACATGCTGACTGCAGCGGGGTTTGAACCTGTGACCCCCTGATCCGATCATCAACACACTAAGTGCACAAGTGGAGAAAGTAGTGTTGTTGATAGTCTCTACGTTTAGTTTGGATGTGGACCAAGTGCTTTACCCATAATACAAACAGAAGGCTGTAATTAAGAGTTTCAAAATGCTGCACACACATTGGCCAATAACTGAGCGGATGTGGCCCTACACAAGCCAAGCCTCAACAGTGACATCAACTTTCAGTCAACAATCAGGCCATTTTACACACACACACACACACACACACACACACACACACACACACACACACACACACACACACACACACACACACACACACACACACACACACACACACACACACACACACACACACACACACACACACACACACACACACACACACACACACACACACACACACACACACACACACACACACACACACACACACACACACACACACACACACACACACACACACACACACACACACACACACACACACACACACGTGTATGATAGCATTATTGCCTTAGGTAAAACTGATGATGTATTAGGCTGTACACCCCCACACACTGACACATGCGAAACATGTCTCTTCAGCAGAGACAAATATGGGACATTGGAGATTCAGTATACCACAACCAAGCTGTTGCCGCTCTAATCACATGAACGTGGTCACATGACATGTCTTGTTAAGTTTGAACAATGGAAATAAAAGTGTGTTGCAAACACAGCTCACAGTGTGCTGATAGAAGTTGATAATGGACCTTAAACTATATATTTAAAGTAAATGGGAGGACACCACACACCAATAAGCACTAAATGACACCACATCTTTATTTGGATGGTGTGACAGGATGTGTGTGTGTGCATTCACATGTCTCTTGATATCTCACCTGCCATGCTTGTGGATAAACTTCTGCAGCCGCGCTTTGACCTCATCGTATGTGAGGAAGGCCATGTAGCCGGGGTGAGTAACTGCCAAGCTGTTCCAGTTCCGTAGCAGGGACGACCAAGGCTACACACACACACACAGGAGAAAGAGAGAGAGGGTGACTCACTCATTTGATGCGTGAGTGAATACACAGTAATAACAACATGAGTAGAGTAATGGAGAGAAACTGCGTTACGGATGACACTGGAAACAACCATTTACTGAACTTCAGTGTGATTTACGATGGCTACCTGGGTCAAGCAGAGTAAAATGCTCCTTAAAGCTGAATTTGGAGCACTTTAAACAGCATGCAGCTAACTTGGTACCATCTGGAGCCACATAATGAGGAAGATTAAAGGGAAATACGCAGGCTGCTTCCCATAATGTATGTAAAGCAGAACACTTTTTTTCTTTCTTTAAAAACCACCAAGATAACAAGGCTTGAAGCTAAAATAGTCAAATAATTCATACAACTCCATAGAGTGTGGTAGTGAGAAGGTGTTTTCACAGTTAGTCTGGTGTGAAAGGAAGTAGAATTACACATACACCACCTACAAAAAGATTTGCAAGGGCACGGTACAGGCTAATCACAAAGAGGGACTATTCTGTTCCCCGTGCATTTCCAACATATTTGCACACATTTTAATCTGGTTATTTATACTTTTGGCCCAAAGGAAGTCACAAATCAAACTGACTCCTTTGATAGACTCAAGTTGAACATTTTGTGTCTTATCTCTCTGTTGAGTGTAATTGCAGACAAGTATCAGGGTTTACTAAACAGCAGGGTGCTTCTGACTGACTGTCTTTATGTGACATGTTACTACGTAATGTAGCTGTACAATTCTTTTTCAGTCGCCTCTTATTTGGACATTATTTTTAGATGAACTGTTCACACTACATGAGAGCTGTTGATAACACCCACAGATAATTGAGTCTAAAGATACTGTATGAAACATTTCAAGGGGCCGATAGCAATATTTAAAAAAATGCATAATTTCATCCCCAGTGTACTGCATATCAAGGACAGAGCTCAAAATGGCCACAGGCTCACTTCCTATTCTGTGTTTGAGGACATTTAGAGGAGTTTTTTTGTTCTGTTTGAGGGAGGGTCATAGGAAATGTCTGTAATCTGTTTAGGCTTCATTAAGCCGATCAGTGCTGTGCACACATTTAGCCTGGGATAATATCACTGAGGGGAATGAGCAACACACACTACTGCAAGCCAGATATGACGCAAGATGCTTTAGATAATACAAATGAAAACACAGCAAGTTTACAGTGGATTACAGATGACATGGTATACAACATCAATGTTTCCCATAGAAGTGTTTATTATAATTCTGATATGAAACACTTTCACTAAATATAATAGATAAGCTCTGGAGATAATGCCAATACACCCATCGTCCCCCCTCCATTTCCCCTAACCCTTTTTACAGCCCTACATTTCACAATCATGCCCAATTCTATGTGTGTATGAGAGTAGTTTGGACCTTTAACTACAACATAGTATCAGCAGGTTTAGGCCAAGTAAAACTGTAGGACCTAATCTGTGACGCTCTACAGTGCCAACGTTGTTTGGGAATTATACCACAAATGTTTAACCTTGCTATTTATTATTCATCTGACACAAAGAAAAGGATATGTTATAATGATAACATGACACATAATGACTGTCCTTGAGGATGTTCCTTAGTGTTATCACCACCTGGAAACCCTAGACCTGCCTGTGCCTTTTTAAGTGACAACAGACATCACATAGAGAGGACCAAATAACTGCCAAACATTTCGTATCTGTAATGTGCGAGCAGAGACAATGCAAGAACTTCCGTCCCACCAGACAGCGTGAATAAGTCAGCAGTCATCCTGCTAACAAGTTGATAGGGTAAGCCAAAAAGTGACAAATATGTTTGAGTTCATTATGCGCTTCTCATATGATATTAGTTTCCATGACAACGGCTGATAGACTATGCTATTAATTACACTCCGTCTTCTCAATCACCCTCTTTCATAGCACATATTTCTCTTTCATCATCTCAGACTGTAACTATGACAAATACATCAGTGCCGTGTGTGTGTGTGTGTGTGTGTGTGTGTGTGTGTGTGTGTGTGTGTGTGTGTGTGTGTGTGTGTGTGTGTGTGTGTGTGTGTGTGTGTGTGTGTGTGTGTGTTCAATACCTGGAATAGCCTTGTGAAGATGTCAAACTCAAAGACAGAGATGTAGTCATTGCAGGCGAGGTCGATGGTGGACTTGAGGGCCATGGCCTCCAGTCCTGAGCTGATAGAATGAAACTCATGGAGAGACTGACGAAATATCTTCCAAGGCACAATGGTCCTGTAACACACAAAAAGAAAACCATGACGAAATCCCCTTTAAACAACGTAATATCTTTTATCCTGACAACAATACAGACGTCTTGTGCTGAAGCATGCTCGGCTTTAAAGATGCAGTGGGGGATTTGGTATCGATCGATAAAAAAAACACCTAGTGAGTCATTTTTTACTAGCCATTTCATGCTACTTGTCAGCAATGTGGCTAAATAATGCTCCAAAAGGAAAAACTGGTAGATAGTTACTTGACATACATTTTATTTATTTTTTTAAATGTAGTATTGGGAAAACCCAGGTTTTAAAGTGTTGTTGTTTCACGTGGCTGGATTCCTTTTGTATGACACATTTGCATAAAACCAATTTTCTCAATTAACTTGACTAATTAGGTTACATATCTGTGATTGTATAGAACATGGGTGTCTGATTACATTTCAAGGACCTGTCAGAAAGACACACTTAAGTCAAAAGAGTTCTGTATTCAATAACAGAAATAGGTTTCCTAAAGAAGATACTTGTTACTGACCCTGAAACTGTTGCTATCAGATGCCATTTCATTGTAGTGATTAGTTGTTTTTTTAATTCATATTTTCTTGAGTTATCCCATATTGTTCCAGGATGCCAGTTTGGGTAATATTTATATTCAATGTCTGAAAAGATATATAGAGTTTGTCTCACTTGTCCCCGAAGGCGTGCCTCCAGAACTCTGCAGCGTCGGCCTTGGTGATGCGGAAGTTGTCACCCTGAAACAGACCATTGGGGAAGATGGCCTTAAGCTCCGCCAGCATGTGGCTGAAGATCAACGACAGCTTGGTGAGGTTCCTCCTGAGGAAGTCAAAAACAAAGGGGAGTGTGTGAGAGTTCCCGCATTTATCTTTGCAATGTGGCCGCAGTGTCATCAGCCCGTACAACAGTTTAAAGAGACAAATGCAGAGCAACACAAGACATTTCTTTAAATACATGTGTGGGTTTAACCCAATAGCACAGAATATTCAGTGTATTAAACAAACAGCCAAGCAAAGAGAACAAAATAAAGATGGTAGTATACCCTTGTTGCAGAAGTTAGTTTCAAGTGTCCATTTGAACCAAATAAGAAATAAGTTAATGTGTCATAAATCACTTCTTGTATAAGTGATGTTTGATGGATATAAGTGAAGCTAAATATGTATAAGGCACATCTTTCTCTGGGTGCATGCAGCTTCCTGACATCCTTCTTTCTCACTTGGGGTACAAGAGGAATGTTAACTTGTTACTATATGTCCTCCAGTTGGGAATTAGTCTTGACACGAGTGCTATCTAACTGTCAGTGTTGATCTAATCTACCCACGCTGCATTGATAGCTTTGGGAAGACGTTTAACTGTGTGTGTGCGTGTGCGTGTGCGTGTGTGTGTGTCTCAAGCCGATTAACGCGAGCCAGTAAAGTGTTCCTCAGTCAACAAGCTCGTCTGAACAGTTGCTTGAATTGAAAGCTTGAATTGGGAACAGCATCACTACTGATTCATCTAACTTAGAAGAGGCGAAAACACAGGACAAAAGAAAAACAAATGTATGAAGATATGCTGGCACTGTTATCGAGTAAAATGAGGGGTGGCAGTAGTAGAGCTTCTGGTAGCAGTAGGTTGGCCTTGGTGTGGGGAATTGCTGCACATTTTGGTGCAACGAGCAAGTGGTCATAGTTGTTATACCGCTCAAAAGCCCACAATAGAAAAAGAAACACTTGAGACAAACTCATCGACTCTTCAATTATGTTCCGACAACCATGTGAGGAGAACATGTGAATGCTTAACCTTTAAAAAAGAGTTTCAAATGTCGACCGTTCACTTCCGTACAGGTATCAGGTTATAGTTTCAAAATGATGAAGTATGAAATAAAGACATTTCCCTGGAGGCTTTCTTTCGTCTGATGCCCGTCCACAGCTGCTTCAACATTAAAGAAATACTGACAAGTCCAGGAAGGCAACAAAGCAGATAAAACAGAAACTCACACACAACGTAAGAGTGAGAGAGATGTGGAAGCCGTGAAATTGTCATACAACTCTAATTCCACAGAGAAGAGGAGAGGGTTGAATAGTAGGAGAGAAAAAGAAAGATGACAGGATGAGGTGAAGAGTATAAATCAACAAACAATTGAGAGGGTAGGATACCAAGAACAAGGAGACTGGAAATCCAGAGAAGGAAGGAAGCCGCACAATGTCACTATGACCCTGCACCCCATTGCAGCATTAGAAGTGTTTTGCTGAGAAAGACATGATTTATGAGGCAGCACAGAGGGAGATTGTGCTTGGCTGCCGGGCAGAGTGAATTGACATGCACAAGAGAGACAGCTATGAAAGCGTGGCTACACTGCAGCTGCCCTACACTACACTACGCACCCTATGAGTGGTGCTGGGGGGGAACTGGAAAGAGTCAATGAGTGAGGAGGACAGTGACTGGAGATGGATGAATAAAATGAGTGTACATTGAGAGATTTTGTGTGGTAGTTTACCTTAGATGGGCACCTGAAAAAAGAAATGCAACGCTCCTAAACTGCATTTAAAGTGTGTTTGTACCCTCTCAGCAGTACGTGATACTAAACAGTGAACACTGATGCATGTCTAATCCTTTGAACAGCTCTGCCCACTTTCAATGTACAGAAAAAGACTTGAAGCCAGATGCAGGGTGTCTTTGAAGCAAGTGTAACCCTCATTAGTGATGCAATGTGGAAACTGAGACCTTCAACTTCTGTCGGCTCGTTCCCCCGAGGTGCCCGCGTTAGTCTTTCCTTTTCAGTGTCATCACAGAGCGTTTGTGACACTGCATGTCTGAGTGTTTTCTTTAGAAGCTGTCATCTCAGCAGGAGGTCCTCCTCTGTTTCTTCTGCTTTCTAGCCTCACTGGCCTACTGAACCTAAAAGCTGCAGTCAGATCCATTCTCCCGTCAGCCCCTTCTAACCCTGTGCTTTTCTCCACCCCACTGCTGCTTTGCTTTCATCTACGAGGTAATCCTGGGAAGACAAGCCTCTCTCTTCAGTTTACACGCAGATCTTATCTTCTCACTGAAACCTTGCATTTCCACATCTAGTTTATTTGCTAACTCATGAACCATTTATTCACTTCCCCCGTCTGTGAGCTTGAAAGATTTATGGAGGCTACTTGAGACTTTTTTTTTTTTAGAAATTACTGCTCTTCAAACCCACCATTAAATCCCATTTCTAATTCACCAACATATGCCAATGATATGTTTGGAGATACTGTGGGTCAAAGTTTCTGTGGGCACGATATGCTCGATGAAAAAATGTTTGATCTGAAGAGGCAGCTTGGCTGGATTCTACATGTATTTAACAGACCAAAGGGCAATCTTTTGAGGTCTGTCTAAAAACGTGTATGAGCAACATTCAGTAAGCTCTGCGAGAAGGAACTAGAAACAACCAGTTCCACCCAGTTCAGCTATATCAACTATGATCTAAAGATAAGGGAAACGCTGCAACAAAGGCAAACAGGCATTTAATATTAAATGTACAGATAAGTATTTCTATACGCATTAAATCTACGGTTTAAAGTTGTGTCTAGCCCCTGTTAAATAAACTAGGAAAATAATATAAACTACAGACGCAGGAGAAGCTGTCTAGGTTAAAGACATGCAGTCAAGCAACCATAATGCACAGGAAGCCTTAAGTGAAGTGCCACATGCAATCAAAAACAATGGTCACACAGTCAAGTAGTTTGATATCCACAATTCCAGGCTTTTCTACACATGTATTTTTTATTTGGGTAACTTTAAAAATGTGTGTGAAATAAGGATGTGTTTTTGTGAACCAGGGGTTCAACTGAGCCATCATCCAGCCTGCTGTCTAAACATCAACGTCAGCAATTTAAAAAACCCATATCCGGCGCCCACCAGACTCAAGAGACAGAATGGATATGAAAGCCAACTCCGGTCTGACTGGCATCAAGCTCACAGGGTGGCACAGCTGTCTCTGGCACAAGATGTGCACAGTGAATGAGACTTTGTTGGGTTTTTTGGTCAATACATAAGAGAGTGCTTTACAAAGAGAGGCTGAATATGATTTCAAAACTCTAAGATCCACATTCAAATCTTATCTCATATGTAGCAGGAGAAGCCGGTATCAGTTTTAGCATATTTCTGTCTCTGTCAGTCGATGTCCCTTCATCCTACAATATCAGCCCTGTGTGTGTGTGTGTGTGTGTGTGTGTGTGTGTGTGTGTGTGTGTGTGTGTGTGTGTGTGTGTGTGTGTGTGTGTGTGTGTGTGTGTGTGTGTGTGTGTGTGCGCGCACACTGGGCATTAGCCTGCGCTCCTACAACTGTGCTGCTCTTTAAGCTGCTGTGCCAACATGCATAATGCAGAGTCAATGGGCGACAGCAGCAAACAGATAATGGCTGGCTGACCTTCTCCAGATTGCCACATGTCCTTAAAGTTTTCTTTTTCATCTCTCACTCATTCTTAACTACGTCCAGAAGCCAAACCCTTTTTTCTGAACACTAGTGTTTTGTCCACCATCCCCCTCATGCTATAGATTGACCTCTGACCTTGCAGCTGGCTGCTCCCTTCCTGTTTCCTGCTGGCTATGATAAAGAAGCGCAGCTAGCCAGCAAGCACTGCACTGCGCTAATACATCACAGCACAGCAAGCATGGGTCAACCTTACAGAATGAAAGCCTGTCTGGATTGGCAGAGTCACAAGTGGCTGTAATATCATCGGACAGCTGTATTATCTTTCCTGCTTAAGGCTTAAAGGGAAATGACATTACATGTCACTTGTTAGACGCTTTTATCCAAAGCGAATTACATACTCAATACTGTGGACAATCCCCACAGAAGCACTTTGGGGTGAAGTGTCTTGCCCAGGGACACAACGACATGCTGACTGCAGTGGGGTTTGAACCTGTGCCCCGCTGATCCGAACACCAACGCACTAATCCACTGCGCCACACACCTCCCATGCAGATGCAGATCAAACACAAACTGAGCCCTTCAACAAAGCTACCTACATTTTGATGTATTCATTAGATGAACTCAACTTGATCAAGTCCCATGTTTATTATGTATTTCGATTACAACAGCACTTTGGAACTATTTTTTTTATGTAATCTGAGAATAAATCACTGAATTATTGTCAAAAAATAGAGCTGCAAAATTGTGTTTAACGTGATGTCTGCAAAAATGTTGTTGTCATTGGCTCACTTGACATATATTGCTAATCGGAAAGGTTAAGGATCGATTACAATTTTCTTTCCAGTCAAAGCACTGTGATTAAGTAAAAGGCACATGTGAAAGGGCATTTACTACACGTGACGTGACTTCCATCACTTCAGCAGTTGCCGGTCTGGTCATATGCAAAGCTTTCACACTGTGCCCGCCCAATCATAGCCTCTGATCCAAGTTGCTCATAGAAGGCTACACCACACTTATTCCAACTGAATGGAAATATTGATGCACATTAAAAAATTAAACTATAAGCTGCCAGCATTCAAGCATGCCAGTTTAGAATCGGGTTATAAAGTGACACCTTTGCAAACAGAGTGCATGCTTCATTAGGCCAGGGTGAGTACCATTTTGGAAACTGAATTTAATAATGTGGTGAATGATTAAACAAAAACATATGACTATTACATAGACAGATTTTGTACAAGCCAACACAGTGAATTATGGGTTTGAAAATCTGGCTTTTTTTTGTTGCACTAGTCATCACTTAGTAACAGCCATGACAGCACACAACAGACACTCTACACTGCACTTAAGCAATGACCCCAACACACGTAACTGATCCGTACAAAACTCCTGAATAATAATAATTTTAAAAAAGCCCCAAATAAAATCAAATAAAAACAGCTGTGCACAAGTAAAAAAAAAACAGACCAGCTTCTCCAATGTGTTTTATTTGAATCCAATCTCCATTTTAAAAGCTCATATCTTTCCAGTTAGACTCAGGTTATTATGGAGGAGAAAATAAAAATGGTCAAATACACATAAAACACCAATGTTTTAGCTGAATCCTCTCTACACAGTTGCATTTCTGTGCTAATGTATCTCTGTGCATAAACAGCAAGTGCTTGTTGTACCCCACGGGGAAAATAAGCTAGTGGGTTGCATCATGCTAATCACCATAATCTGCTAGTGTGAGGACTACATGAGTCGGCTGCTTAGTGATACTGCAGTGACATAAATAACCATGATGCTCTGCTATTTATGCATGAGTGTATATGCGTATAGTTGCACATATAGCCCCAAGCTACAAGTAGAGGCAAATGTAATTGAAGCTGCACACCCGAACCTAGACGTAAGAGTAAAATGTGTTTTCCATTGCCAGCTGATAGCGAGGGTAACTGGAAGACTCACTGCTGTGGCAGCACAGAGGGAGGCAATAGACTCAACTTGGTTTGTACATGAGATGTGAACCAAAAAGGATGAAAGGGAATGCAGAGAACAGGAATGGTGTCATAGCACGTTGGATAACTGCAATATAAGGATATGCCACAGTGAATCACCTTAAGAACAATGCATCTAAAGATCAGACAAAGCCCATGCGTACGCCTAAAGTCTAAACTTTGTTCATGTCTGCCTGCACTACACTAGGCCAAACATTTTAAGGTTGATTCTTAATAAGGACATTCGTAACTAATGTATTTACTGGTAAAGTGCACAAATAGATAAGCAATTTACTGACAAAAAGTTAGTAAGCATTTCTCATTGTATACCCTTCAACATTTGTTATTTAGACAGTTTGGTGGCAGGGGACACAGTCTGTGGGGAGAGTTCAGGTGAAATCCATTTAGTTTTGAAACATGAGTGGGAGCAGCTACTTCATCAAACGGTATGTAGCCCAGCAGCTGCTGATAAAACAGGAATGATTGATATCCATGCAAACTTTCTCCTTTAATCCATTTCATCCGACATCATTGTCATGCACGGCTGCATTTCCTCATGGCCCCATCCAATCCTACAAACACAGGCCTTTCCTGCAGTATTATAGCTATAGTGATAAGATTGGTGTTTGGATATTCAAAGTCAGGATATGTGCTCTCAGAGACAGACCTTTGTTTCACATACACATCAGGTACTTTTACAGAAAATAGGAAGTCATATTTTAAGATGAGGCTCTCTTTGTGAACCAAATTAGGAATAAGTGCAAATGACATTTGCAAATACCAGAGGTACTGTACCGTACAATGCCATGTTTTTCTCTGTCCACAAAGGCTTGACCACATAAATCATTGATGGCACTGGAGAACTTTACTGTAAACAGCTGCCGAACAAATGTCAACATTTCTTTTCTAGGAATAATAGCATTCGCAGTAGGTGACCCTAACAACAAATCAAATAAACTTTATGAATTATTTCCAAAACACAAATGTACAGACAGACAGGTGCTGTGATACAAGTTATACAACAATAACTGTGTGGTGGCCTTGGACACATCCCGACCTACTGAAAGTAAGGCCTCTTTTCACCACCACCATGTTATGTTATCATGTTATTTTGGTATTTTACAGGAAAACATAGATGATTTGTCTCTTATCTGTTTTTTCTGTGTTCAAAAATCTCTTTACAACTTTTCAAGTATGCAGATTATGAACAGCAGTAACTACAAACACATATAAAGGTTACATGGATATTAATGATAAACTTCACCTACTTGCAGGGAGCTTAGAGGGGTGAAAAGAGTCTAAATCAGTAACAATTCTGGCAACACTTGTTACACGTTGATCTACAGTTGCATTTACAAAGTTAAAGGTGGGGTAGGTAAGTTTGAGAAACCAGCTCGAGATACACTTTTTGTTATATTCCATTGAATGCTCTTAACATCCCGATAGCAATGAATATCTGAAGTGCTTTGACAAAAAATCCATTAAAAAAATGTCATCTGTGGAAGCCGTAGTACTGTAAAAAGCACGACCAATCATTTTAGCCGGCCGGGCTAAAATAACTGGATGGCCTACCTGCCTGTCAGCCTTCCATCAGTGCACAAACTTATCTCGTGCCCTCATTGGTCATGTGCGCGTTCGTGTGTGTTGGAGGAGGGGCTCTCTAAGGAAGTGGCAGATTTTTTCCGGTTGTGTATTTTCAAATTCTAGCGTACTCGAGCTGGTTTCTCCAAAATGACCTACCCCACCTTTAAGTACTTTTAGTGTGAGACCGAACCATTTCTGCCTTTGGCCTTTGTCAGGGTCATACTGATGAGAATAAAAAAGTGGATCCAAATCATTGTTAGTGAAAGGCTCTTCTTGGCATTGGACACTAAAGGCTGAACAGTAGATTAGCTGCAGAGAAGGCTGAATAAGTAGAAGCTGGAGGAAGTAGTTCCTGCCGACTATTGTAGTAATATCACCAAAGCATGTCTGGAATGCATTTGTCTATTGTGCAAAGGATTCAAGCGCTTTACATTACAACATTTTACAAGCTTAATAATCGCTGCCGTAAGTTACGCAAGTTACACTTTTTTTATTTCTTCAAACATGTTGGGTTTCTCTTCGCAAATATAACACATTTACAAAAGTTTAACATTGCATCACAGTATTTGCAATATAAGCCTTAATGTTATGTAATTCTGTAAACCTGACATATTTGAAAAGTTGGTTAAAAGGCCAATACGGGACAGTCCTATCTTACAGTACGTCACACTTTTTTCCTTAGAAAACACCTAAATTAGGATGTGAAAATGTTCACATCACTAAACTCTGGTAAAGAATACATTCAGGGATTTAAAACAAAGCCACCAACAGCCATAATGTATTTGACAAGCAACAATATAGGTGTCAGAAACCAATTCTAGGTCAATTCCTGCAGTTTAAACTGTCCCACAGTGCAGATGCGTCACCTCACAAACTATACGCCCACCACTTCCTGTGACCAGCTGGACCTATCGACGGTGGTCAGGATGCAATGGCAGCTTAGCCCAGGAAGATGATCAAACAGACTCTCCCAGAGAGGTCAAAGCAGTATCCGCCTAGACCCATGGAGGGGTGGGGGGTGTTAAAGTGCTTTTCTGAGAAAACATTGAATCACCCTTCTGCTGTATTACTCGGTTCAGGAACCTTACAATGTGTATTGTTTAACAAATAGGATTCTTAAGAAAATTTTATCACTGTGGCTTTAGGAAAAATCCGCTGTCAAGAACCTAAAAGTAATTTCACATTCACAAATCTCAACACAGAACAATTAACTAAACCTAATAGGCAAATATATTTCCCTTTTTTTGAGTAAGAGTCCAAGTTGATTTAATTTTTAGTCTCAGCAAATATTCAAAACCTGAAGAAACGTATGAACCTTGACTTGAAATACATCTGTTACTGTTTGGTCTATAAATGGTCTGTTACATTTTATAATTGTTTTTTGCAACTATAAGTACAAATAAACCCTTTTTGTCACTTCGGTGACACCGTGTGAAAAATGTCAGGCAAACCCAACCAATTTCCGTATGGGTCTTTTGTCAACTCTGACGCCAGAAAATGTTTCACTTGTGCTTTGTAAGCCATTAGGGGAAGTAAGTTAACAAACAAGGAGGAAGTGCTGACTGATCTGTTGATTCTGACGGAGTATGGGCCGTCAGTGTTAATAATTAAGTCTTGCTCACTGTCGTCACTTTTATCCCCACTCTTTGTTTGAACAACATAGAATCCTCTTTCTTCTTCTCCACCATATTTTAAAGAACAAATATTATAGATTTGTAGTCAAGACTGTTGCTCAACATGAAAAGAAACCAACGCAAGCTTTTACTGCACTACATCTTCATCGCTCAAGCTAAACAGTCTGTGTGGGACATATGGCAGAGGGGGACCAGATAAATAGAGGCTCTAAATCTCTTGGGAAGACATAGCGGAGAAGTCTGTACGGCATCATAACACAGCATGTCCACCCACGCTCAGGGGCGCCACCAGGGATTTTGGGCCCCATGAAAATATATCACATTGGGCCCCACCACCAGGCACAGGCCACTTTGTTTATAAATTACCTCGAGGGCCGTAACAAATGGTCTAGCGGTCTGTATACGGCCCAGGAGCCGGAGGTTCCCCACCCCTGCTTTAATATAATAACATTAGTATTAATATCATAACCAAAATGTTGGTGATTAACATTTATTTTACCCAATACAGACTCACTCAACGCTTCAAACTGTCCATAATCCAAATAGACTAAAAGCAGTTTTTTGTTTTGTATAGATCATTGGATGTGGGAAAATACTGTGTTTGAAATGTATAATTAAAATTAGATGTTAGCTTTTTGTTTTTGAAAAAATCTGCCCCTTACTTCAGACTTCCTTACAGAGCCCCTCCTCCAACACACACAAACGCGCACATGAGTTTGTGCACAGATGGAAGGCTGACAGGCAGGTAGGCCATCCAGTTATTTTAGCCGGGCCGGCTCAGATGATTGGTCTTGCTTTTTACAGTACCACGGCGTCCACAGATTAAATGTTTGTATGTATTTTTTGTCAAAGCATTTAATGTGTTCATTGCTATCGGGATGTTAAGAGCATTCCATGGAATATAACAAAAAGTGTTTCTGAAGTGAATTACCTACCCTACCTTTAAATGTCAGCTAAAAGAGCAGTGAAATGAAAAACCTCTGAATTTTCTGTTAAGATATTAACAGTACTTAATGTCAGCTTAGTAAAAACAAAACATTAGCTAACAGAATAATTTCCACCACTCATGGACCACACCTTTTCTTGTGAAAAACTGGGTGTCATACTTTCGCCCTTTAGTCCCTCTCTCTTGTCTTTCTCTCCTTTTCTGAGCCTGACTTTTTTGAGACATGGTACAACACAAGTACGTAGGCTAAGTACTAGCATCCCTCCTCACATGCTTTCACACTCTGCAAGTGCCGGTGCCGCACCACGTTTGGAGGCAGGACCAAACCATTACATGTAAATAGAAGGGGGTGTACAGAGGCTTTGGATAATTAACTTTTGGAAGAAAATAAGTTAAATGAATCGTAAGTTTAGTGAGTACTTTACCAAATATAACGTTCTATTAATTTTAATTATTGAGGATTGATGAAAGGTTACTTACATTTATTTTTCTTAATGTTCTGAACATTTTGGGGCCCCCGTCTGTCACGGGCCCTTAGAATCGTCCTAACTTTTCACCCCCTTACAGGCGCCCCTGCCCACGCTTCATTCAAGGCTCAGATCCTTCACTCGGACTCTAAAAAAGCCAAAAGCCCCAGTGGAGTCCCGTTCATTGTCGTTTGAGTCGATAACTATCAAGCTTTGATTGATACTGATTGAAGTCACAGTGGTGGAAATAATAAGTGCCAGTGTTCTCATATTTGAATTAAGGGAGAATTAAAAACACAATGAAAGCAGTGTATTATCAAACTATTCTTTCTGCATTCAGGCAGTGAGATAATCTTTATCCTTACTGCTCGACTTTTCAGTCTGAGCCATGTGCTGAGCTCGGCTGAAGCCTAACCACATACTAGTCTCTCTAGCGGCTCAACGTCATTGGTTGGTGGGCTGATACCCATTGGTTAGTGTCACTGCCACTGCCTTCTCCACACAGACAATATCAGTCTTTGTGTGCACTGTCTTTGTGTGCACTGCCTGGCTACACTGTGTGTGTGTGTGCGTGCGTGCGTGCGTGCGTGCGTGCGTGCGTGCGTGCGTGCGTCCTCTGCATACACCGGGAATTTCTTTCAATGTAGCTTTTCGGTTCAGAAAAAGGATGATGAAATACATTTTCGCAGAGCAATAGTTTACATTTCTATAAAAAAAAACATCAACCACCAACCAATGGTGAATACAGCTTCTTCTTCCCCTTGCTTCCCTTTTTGTGTGGTAGCTGAGAAAGAACAATCCCGCTGAGGAACAACATAATGATTCATTATGTAGGATAATACTATTAGCACATTTTCAAAGAACAAAAAAGAGTTCAAAAAGACGGCAGCTTAGGAAGATACTAAATTGTATGTTAAGGTTTTTCGGACAGAACTTAAGGAATACTATGAAATCTACTAATGAGCTCCTCTCTTCAACAGTCTACATTTTCTTTGTTCAAAAATGTCCTGTCTATCTGCCCACTCCCAGGTCACATGAATCAGGTTAAACCAGACTCTCACAACAAGCTTTACCGACATCTTAATTACCCCCTATAGCTTCCCTCTGCCTTTACTTACGTCTGTAGGAATTCAGATGTTCTCTTGCAAAGTCTTAAGACACATCTCCCAGTCATAACATGGGCCAGTAAGAAGACACACATTCGAATCAGAAACAGTGATACACAGAGTGCTTCACGCCGACTCCGATGGTCAAAATGTGAATCGATAGAATAGATCGAATAGAATTGGGAGGGATGAAACCCTCTTTAACGGTCACACATGCAGAGCACACAGTGACATGTGTTCTCTGCTTTTAACCCATCCTAGTACCAGGAGTCTAGTACTAGGAGCAGCAGCTATTGTACAGCGCCCGGGGAGCAATGGGAGTCAGGGGGGTGTCCGGTGCCTTGCTCAAGGGCACCACGGAAGGGGAGGAGGTGAACTGGGACCTCTCCAAGTAGCAGTCCACACTCCGTATTTTAGGTCTGTTCGGGGACTTGAACCGGCGACCCTGCAGCTCCCAGTCCAAGCCCCTACTGACTGAGCCACTGCCGGACAACGGTGACGGTAAATCCTTACGTGGTAGTTTGATAAAAAAAGACGCCATGGAAAACAGAATTAAAGGTTTTAAATCTTTTGCAAATGATCTTTTTCACCCCATGCTAGAGAAGCAACCGCCCAGAGGCAGTTATAGAGAAAAACCTTACTCGGATAACACATAATTGTCTCTATCATGATCACTCAGTCCCAAGACAAGGCTGATGAGCTGTGTCTTACTGATTCCTTATATATTCTACATAATGCATGTTATAGTTATGTTGTACAAGGAAGAAGGGAAGAACAGCTCCATCCAGCAGCACGATAATAACGTTGTGTCTGCAGTATAAGGTTATTTTGGTTTTTTCCTCTGATGTATGTTTAGTTTTATTTAATTTGGTATTTTGCCAAAAAGGGAGCCAAATTACACTTCCACAAATGTACCCATATATTAAAACAAGGAAACTGCTTATTTCTAGAACATGTGTGTGTCTGTTTCCTGAGGGACAGCGACAGGTTATTCAATGTAAAAGGAAAAGAAAGAGACATTTTGATTTCAAAAAAGAAGAAAGAACACATAAAGCTACCATGTAGGTGTTCAAGAAGATGGTAGAGATAGTGTGGCACAGAAACAAAGTGACAGGCAGCTGTAGATTAGGCTCCATCCTGACCACAGATGCTCACATGCTCAAACCACAACACCTTATTTCTTTTGTTTTGATACATGTCGAGCAACAAGCACCCTGGGGGCAGGGTGCAATTATTCACTCTGAGCCTTCACAGTCGAAAATGATTCAGACTGATTGAATTTGATATGTGAAATCGTGATGATACAGCAGCTAGTCTTCACAGATCAAATTAACCCCTCAGCAAGGGTCTTTAAAGAAAGACAACACAAGCCATTTTTATCACATTCTCCTTTCAAAATCACACATTTTCAACTATTGTTAAGTTAGTTGTATTCACCTGGGTTGTGAGTTCTCCTCGTACATGCGTTCTTTGCCCTCCTTAAACAAGCTGATGGTCTGCTTGGTCTTCTTGGTTAAGTTCTCCATGAAGACCCGGAAGTACTCGTTGTCCCCCAAGGTCTCCATTTTGCCCTCGTAGCGAGACAAGATGGTGCGCAGGTGCTGGTAGGTGTCTGGCAGCAGGTCCAGGATGTAAGGGGGGCTGTTCTTCAGAGCCAATTTGGGGTTTTGGCACAGGCGCACCACCTGCAGAAAGGGAGGATGTGAGGGGGAAGACAAGATTCAGTTAGACACAAGTCGTTTAAAGGAGTAAGGTAGATGAGGGAAATGTTAGACAGACTGTTAGAAAGAGGGTGTAAACAAGAGGTTAAACTACAAGGGTTGGTAAAGAAATCTCCACTATGCATTTTCATTCTGTACATCAGAAAAGACATTATTCAAAGAGCATCACATAGCTCCTTTCTGTATTAGAGCACCTATCTACAGAATATTGTAAGAGAGCCCAGATAGAAGACATGCAAAATGGAAATGCCAACAAAGTCAAAGGCTGTGAGAAAGGCCCTCAAATGTCCTGAAAGACTCATGCTTGGGGCTTTCAGTGTGTCAAATCTCTGATGTCTGATACATGAGTACCATGAATTGATTCCCTGTAGAGTTGTTTGATTTCTGTCACACTACTTCCGCTTTTAGTTATGCAAAAAAGATGAAGGTGGAAAAGGAGAAATGCATATCTTCCATTAGCAGACAGTTTTCTGATCATATGTCTTTTTGTAGATATGCAGAGCAATGCTTGCACCTTATTATTCGACTACCATGTCGATAATCATGGGTCACAACAGTTTGATTCTTGATTCTGATTCTGTAGGTTTAAAGAAAGTGTTCATATGTTAACACTTCCGCCTTTCAATCTGCACACCCTACACCACTTCTGCCTCAAAGTCTCTTTGCTCAACATTTGAGCATGATTGCCATGCAAATTTGAACAGCTGAAGCCCTGACTATTATAATGTAGATACAAGCTTAAACAACAATGACACACCAAAAAATAAAAGTAACTTAAAAAAAAATTGTATAGAAGACTATAAAGAAAATAAAAAACCTTCAAAGGTCAAACAGCTCGATTAACATCAGTCATTGATAATACACAGTGTGGATTGATTAATTAATGGGTAAGCAGAGAGATTCATTTTTTCTTTTAGACAGCTTATTACTCATGAAAATGAAGACCTCCCCTTTCGATGGTCAGTCTACGTGTTTAATCACCAGACTGCATGAATACATGAATGTTACATCCTCAGTAATGTTCAACCATCCTCACTCATCTCACTGTACTGCTGCGCGGCATCTGAGTCACTTGGTTGACTATTACAAGACACACTGGCGGGCAGCCTAGAACACTGACATTTAGCTATGTATGACTGCTTTCATATTTAGCTCTGCATTAAATGCTAACATTCATGCATGATCGCAGAGACACACAACTATACATCCATTCAAAGATTCAGGGACTGATGTCCTTATTTGAACCTGCAATGATTAAAAGCAAGGCTTTCAGCTTCGAAGAACAATTGCGTATCAACAGGAACCAGCTCATTCTTTTGAAAACCAGGCCTGATTATTGGCTACTATCATTTGTGATTGTTAGAAAGATATATGGCAGGAATAGCATTACAAGAATGTCAGTTTGAATTTCCCTGCCCCTTCTTGGAAGCTATCGATTTGTCATTATGAGAAAACAAGACGTCAACAACATCTTGTGCTCAATCGTCTTATAAGTGATTTAGGCCCGGGACTACTAAGATTTATAAATTGTCATTAATAAACAATAGAAATATTTTACCACACATTAATATCTTATATTTGGTTATTATTATTATTATTATTATTCAGAGTGTTCCCTTTCCTTCTAGACTTAGCTCATCTCATTAATCTAAAGGCCCATATGAGCCAAGCTACATATAATGAGTGGGATTCATATTGTAATTACTTTATAATATACTATACGACCGAATTGCTGGGTTAAGTACTACAACATCCAATATGGATGTTTTAAAACTCAGGAAAGGGAACTTCCACAATAGACTTTATTAAGATCAGTCATGAGGATTATCCATATTTAGTTCAGCATTAGATTGACCAGATAAAACTAGCAAAGCCAAGATGATTCCATCTATTTCAATCATTTCAATAACCAGCAGAGATGCAACTGAAAGAGGAAGAACAGATTAAATACTTAACAGTATGTAGCACTCAATAAGAATACTTTTCTTTCTTTTTTTCTAGTCTGTGTATTTTGGATACTTTTCAAGTAAAAGATAATAGGACTTGAGTGCCATTACCTACACTGTGCCCTTATTCCTCTGAAACTCTCATTAGGCCTCCAGAAAACAGAAGGTCTACATTGGTTATGTCTGAGACCAGATAAGACTGTTGCCAAGGTGAAGTCAACATTATCATCTACTACACAAACACTTAACTAACATAACTAATCCAAACTCACTTTCATGCACGTACAAGGCCACATCAACTGATGTAGTCTATCAAGGCTACTGTCTTGAAGTAAATTGTTGACTGCCTGCAAGCAAAACTGCATTACACATTCTTCTTTTTTCTCTTCTGGGTTAATCTACACCTGGCATAGACCTGGTATATTTTGTATATCAAGTTAAGTTGTTTAAAGGTTAACCAGCTCGGGGAAAGGTGGCCCATTGGTGTAAGAGGTGCAGCTCTAAACAGACTATGTTTGTGTTTCCTTGGTACTGGAGAGTTGAGAAATTGTTATTTGAAGAAAATGATTTGCCTCTATCTATCACATTAAAGACAAAGGAGTATGTTTTTTCTAAATTTCACCAAAAGTTTGGATTTCAAAATATGGATAATGTTTTTAACACAAAAGTCTAATAAACTGTGTTTGGTCTCTACATTCAAGAAAGCCTTAACTATAGGATTAAACTCATGTTTAATACACATAATTGACCACTGTCTTATTACACTTCTTCAAGCACAACAATGTACTACCCAAAAGAGAACATCATTGTGGTCTACCAGACCTTAATGTGATGGTTAAACAAAAAAAAAAAGTGTATTATTTCAACTTCTATAAATATATGGAACGCTCCAAATGTGTGTCACAAAGCTCTACTATGCCACAAATGTTATATCACAATATGCATCTTATCTTTGAGTAACATATGACCTGAAAATGACTGGTGGATATCCTTTTGGTCAAAGCCAAACGTATTATTACCAATATGTACTTGTACGGCTTTCTTCATCTCTACTAACTAGCCTTAAGCATATAGCAATGCAAATGCAGAGATTGCAATACAACAACTAATGGTTAAACTTGTAATGCTGTAAAAAGTTTCATATAGGCTTAAAATTAATGAAGAAGCTAAATGAACAACACATTTTGATCCTGGCATCACAGATGAAGTGTTTAACTCAAAAGCAACACAACGATTAAATAGTTAAAGACTGTTATAACTTTTAGTACCGTGTGTAGAAGACTCTATAAAGAACTATGCCCTATGCTTTTGATACAACTAAATCCTATGGAGGAGGGGTTTTCAGAGAGTGACTGAATTATTATTCTGCAGGTGTTGATCTACGATATATGCTCGGCTGTGGTTTTCCTTCAGACCAAGCTCAATGTTATTTCCGCTGCTATTTTTAACAATCTGGTAGAGTAAAAATACTTTTGGTCTCATAGCCTTTTCAAAAGATAAAATACTGATATTTTTTCACATAACTTATGTTGCCCTCAACTCTTTCACTGGGTTTGATTTTTGGTGTTATATGGTTAATTATCCCCATACATATTTTAAAAACAGCAAAAGCTGCCTGTGCAGGTAGTTCAACTGATGTAAGGTTAGCTGTCCAGTTATCAAAAATAAACTGGAATGTGGTTTATTTATTGTAGCTTTGTAAAAGGACCTGGTCTCTTAACATCAGAGCTCTAAACTACGGCCTCAAAGAGGAAGAGGGAACACAAAAGAGTGTCTTGTCTTCCTATTCACTCTTATATCGCTGTGTGAATCTCACAGGAAACTGGGGGTCAAACTGCTACAGACTTTTTTTTCCGAGAAGTTAACTGTGAAACGAGTCTCCTCTTTGAAAGAGTATAATTGGCCTAGTTAAATGGACACATTTACTTTCCTATTTCTCAGTTCTTTGTTACAGTTTCTAAAGGCTGACAGTTGCAAACATTTCAGCAACAGTTTAAGTTACACGAACACAGTTTCTGTGATAGCAGACCCTGTCATTTCAGCCCACTGTGATAAATGAGCTAAATTCAATTCCTCCAGGCAAACTCTTCCGTGTATGTTAATGTATAAGATACACCGTATCATTATTGAAACTTGGCCAAACATGATATGAAACAACGTGATTTACCACAGATTGGCACAGCAGTAGCAAACAGATGTGCTAAAGAAACCCTTGTTCTGTCTGTGGGCTAACGTTAATGTTAAACTGCCTTAAAAAAAGTATCTTTGTTTTACTCTAGTGTGAGGTAGCCTGGCACATATGGTATACATGAATACAGTTTAAGTTAGAAAATTAGCTAACACTGTCTTCTCTCAGCTGACTAGGTAACATGAACGTTAGCAACGCCAGACCTGCACCAGGCGAACATTAGCTAGCTTATCGCTAGTTAGCTGCGGTTAGCTAGCATCACTAGCCATCAAATGGGCTAGCTAACGTTAAAGGCTAGTTAACGTTGACCATTAACTTACCTTGTCCATTAGTTTCCAGCATTTCTCCACCGTCTTTTTGTCTACGGCCCCGGGCTGGTGATGGGAGTGGAGGTGGTGATGGTGGGGCTGGAAGGCATCCTTCATCAATCCGATGAGCCCCCCTCCTTTCTTCAGGTTCCCTGCCATGTTTGGGCTCGGGTAGGGTCGGCCAGAGCGGCAGAAAGGCGAGGCAGGGCAAGGGTCAGAGGGACCGGACCGTGGAGTCAGCTGGACCGGGCTATGGTGAATCGACACCCCCCGACGAGGACAGCGCCCGAGAGGCGAATCCGAGCCAGGGTCCGACGGGGGGTATAGGGAGGGAGGGATGACTATTTAATAAAGGCTCCCATCAGTAACCCTAGCATCAGTTTGTCAGATAAATGTCCCGATTATGGCTCAAAGAGTCACTCACACCCTGTGCTCTGTGCTGCAGCTAGCTGCTCGGTCTCTGCAGGGACCCACGCAGGCTAATTAGCAGAGCACCAGACCTGACTCTGTTCAGCCTCAGCTGGAGGACAATGGCACCGTTTCTCTGCCCAGAAGACTTCTCGACTGGAGTGTGTCCTCTCCTCTTGACAGCCCCCGATGTCGTTCCCCCGATGTCGTTCCCCTTTTGTTGTCAGCAGCAGAAGCAGATATTTTCGCCTGTACCGTGTCTTGACGGGAAGTTCAGTGGCTGTATGACACTGTCAGCCCTCCCCTGCGGGCTGACGACAGAGAGCACTCACCGATGCCTGAAGGGAGGAAGTTGCGCTTGAAACTGCGAAATCTTCACGGACATACACTAGAACAGGGGTGAATAAATAATTGTGTGAATCAAACATGTCCCAGTGTTTTTTGTTTCCTCCCGTGACGTGTATGTGCGGCCCTGTTCCTTTCCTGTACGTCCCCTTCCGTTCGCCCCCCTCTAAACCCAAACTCCACGCCTTCCCTGTGCGCGTTCACGAGCCATGAATGTAGTCGGATGCGCGCCTCTGCCTGTGTTGCATTCATAAAACGTAAAAGGGATGCAGTCCTGAATTCCCCCCGTGGTCACCCTTAACAACAAAGGACGCTTTGACTTGTCTCACCAAAAGTAAGGATCCAATTACAAGCCCTGTGTGAATGAGCTCAAAATGCATCGGTGCCCCAGTCAAGTTTGATTGGCTGTTATTAAAGTCAACCGACTATCAATCAAACTGGACATAGTGCCATGGCAACTCACTCAGCAACCAGTGCCAAGCAACAGAGACTCATCCCTGTGTACAGTTAGTGTATATGTTATGTTCTTAAAGGTCCAAACACACGCTGCCTCACAGCATGCAAGTTTGCCTCCAATTAAAAAACTAAAAAAGACCACACAGGATAATCGAGGAGAAAAGTGATTTTGCTCATGTGTTTGCTTGTAGTAAGGTCAAACCAACTATAGCCCAATAATATATATTTTTAATTAATTTTTTCTGTATAATAGGCTACGTCAAGGGGAAAACGTATCTTGCGTAATACCAAAGATGCGAATTCCATACTCTCACTTTGTTGTTTTAAATATACCATCTTCAAAACCTGCAACTCATCATTAGTTGACATCATCAAATCATTTGTAGATTTATTTTCATTTAATCGATTTCAGACAATGGGAGTGTTTTTTCAGAGCCCAGTCCAAAATTAAAAGATAGTGAATTCACAAGAGGAAAACTGAAAATCCTCTCCACTGAATGCAGCAGATTTGAGCCGTTTGCTTAATACACGACTTGATCAATGAATCAATGATGAATTATCTTCTGACAAATATATCTACATTCACTCAGTTTAGTAGTCATCTTACAGGCACTGACTGATATTTCCATTTTGCGAGGCCCAGAATTTCATTAGAGAAAAATAATGATTTTCTAAACTATATTCATTAGATGGTGTAATTATTCCTTACTTTCAGTAGCTTCACTTTGTATAAGGTTTCTAATGGTGGTTGTAAGTGCAGCATGTAAGTAGTCTTGTGCCTTGTGTTAGCATGATTTTGAGGCAGGCTACCTGTTCTTTAGAAACTTGACATTTAGATGTTATCCATTCTATTTCTAAACTAAATGTAAGGGAAATATTATTTTTTCTTATTAATTTTCTATACAATACATGGCTTTTTTAATGATCAATTAAAAGGCTTTTTTTTTTATTCGTTTATTTGGTAGGGACATTGCACATTAATGAACACTTAAAACAATAAATGTGCCAAGCGTAAATATGCCGGATTTAGCTTTGATCTACAGTATAGGCTACTTTCCATCCGCAGTCCCTCATATTTGTTGATTCTGTGATTATAATCAGGTAATTTGGTCAAGTCAAGGAACCATCTGTCTGCATCAGGGCTTTACTTGATAATATTGTGTGGACAAAACGTATATATACTTTACTTTTTATTTTAAAGGTCACCATATTATGCAAAATCCACTTTTTCATGTATTTTATACATACATGTGTCCCCTCTGTGTAAAGAGATTCTCAAAGTTTCAGGAAAAAAGATTAGCACACTTTTTGTCCTGATCCATTTACTGTATATAAAAACCTGTCTGAAAATGAGCTGATCAGATTTTGGCCACTTTATGATGTCATAACGATTTTCTGGCTTGTTTAACCATTAGCCAATAACCAACCAAGGTATGCCCCCCCCCCCCCTTATCACCTGAATCTCCTCTTAGAGCACCATTGTGTTCTTTTTAACCAAATATCTCGCAGAGGGGCGTTGGGAGTGACACCTTATTTTCATCTAAAGTAAAAGACAGAGAATCAGCCCTTTTAAAACAGGGCTGAAACAGAGGGGATTATGGCATACTACAATGCAACTGTTTGGTATTTCGAGCCAAACACTTCAGAGACATGTTTTGTATATATCTGAGACCTATAATATACTGATAAAAAACAGTATAATTGGGGACCTTTAAGAGTTTGAATGCAGGACCTTTGCTCTGGATAAGGGAGCAGGAAGTGTAATGATCTGAATACATGACCCACCAGTGTCTTGTCTACCACCCTCTACATCTCTTAACCGCTAAATGGATATTTGAGCATGTTTCACTAAAAAAGCTATTGTTTAGTTCGGTAAAATATGGAAAAATAACTGAAATATGAGTATTTTGTTTCTCTAAAATAAATTGACCACTAGTGTGTACATTCATGCATTTATGTGTGTGATTACCACAGCCCTACAGTGTGAGTCTAAAGGGCCAGTGTAAGAGAATTGATATGAGGAGCACAGAGACATGTAGCAGAACCTGCAGCACAAGAGACAGGACCCCAGGGACGTCCACTCTGGTACTGCACATACTGTACGGGGCATGAATCAACAATTAGCCACTTTTTTAATAACATGAGATAAGGTGTGATTCATTTGGGAGTGAGGATAATGGGCTTGTTAGCCAAGGTAAGGGCAATATTGAGGAACAAATGTCTAATTAACCGGGTAAGGTGATTGCTGCATTAGCCTTACAATGTGATACAATGAGTCAGACATCTTTGATACAAGTATTATTCTAGACCTCAGTTGCCAGTTAAACATTGACACAGAGCTGACCAGGGTGAGAAGGAGGGCAGCTGAAGGAAGTAATTGTAATGACTATACTTGAATAAATCAAGACATTAACAGTTAGTTATCATCTCAAAAGTGATGGTCATGGAATGCCTGTATGCATTTGTTTGCCTGGTGATATGTCAGGAGGAAATAGGAAAAGACAAAAGGGAGTGTGAGCAGGTCACCAAAGATAGAACATCTTCAATCCTATGTGTGCTTTCAGGGCACAGCAGGGGTTAATCAAGTTCTTCTTCTTGAGCTCCTTTAGAAGGGAAAGCCTGTGTCAAACAAAGAGATACTTATTGTACCAAGCATAATGAACAATGTTCCACCACGAAGCTGAAGAAGCACCCTTCTTTTTACAACCAGGGTCTTAGTAATAGCTCTGTCTGAAATACCTTAAGGTTAACATAACATTGTACCCAATACAATTACTTTACCAATAAACAGACAGCACAATGCTGGACACA
The DNA here is from genome assembly GCF_949606895.1 of Notothenia rossii. NCBI lineage: Eukaryota > Metazoa > Chordata > Actinopteri > Perciformes > Nototheniidae > Notothenia > Notothenia rossii. The sequence goes on along the minus strand of NC_136902.1, from coordinate 79,049,443 downwards.
GATTTATCCAACCCTCCATAGACCAGACACCGCTCAGAAGCAGGTATTTGGCCACATAAGAAAAGGGAGACAATCTCTAAAATGTTTTGTGACTTTCTTGTCTTACAATGCCACAGAATATCTCTCTGCAGACCTATACACATTGCTGTTTGCTTTACAAAGCAATGTGAGAAGGTATTTGGCTAGCAGAAATGACATATCAGTAAAATGGGAAGTCATATCAAAATAGTGCACAGGAAGTTACATTCTGGTTGATTTTGAGTCAAATTTGGTCCATCCGGACTGTTGTAGAGCTGCTTAAAGAAGCGCGCACATTCTCGATTTAAAATACTGCCTTAAAGTGTTATTCTAACCCGTAGGTACATTATATAACATCAGACGGACAATAAGTGAAATAGCAGAATTCTTCCTTTATTGACATTTTACAGGTACTGGCTAAGCACAGTCAATTTCGGCACATTTTCTGCAGCTGATCCTCAAAGATAAGTGGATAACCTGGAGCCCTCTAAGAGTGCTCAGCCTGTGATTATACAAACTAGGATTTGAATATGCAATTATCATTCTTTCTCTCTTTCCCACAATGAGACTGAATCGAATTATGCCTCTTCTCCATCAGCCCCAATCAGTTAAAGGTAGTGCAGACGGAAAGGAATATCAGGTTAGAAAAGGGAGTGACTTAAAGGGAACATTTGGGATGATAAAAGAAAACCCCTCACTAAAAATACAAGGAACTCTCTCTCTAAATGTTACTTAAATGTACTGCACATTTAAAAAAACAAATGTAAGCAGCTGTTCTTCTCTGTGAGACACATCTGCCAATTAGACTTGATCAGATTGTTGTATCTGTTTGGTTCAATTGAAAGTGACATGTCCTATGCATCAGCATCAATCTGCAATTCACGATTTAGTATTCCTAACACTGGGTTGGATGTTCTTATGATATAATATTTTACCATCAGACTACAAAACAGGCTGAGAAATATATGCATGCATTCAGGAGCCTAACGTGTCTGTAATACTGTGTGATGACCACTAGATGTAGCAAATGTCTGTTTATAGTCGAGGAGGCGGTACCAAGATTAATTTAAACACCCAGACGTTTTTTGAGAATTTATGTGTAGATACATGGTACAGGTATTTATGTTTTACATATGCTTATGCTTATATATTTTTTTTATGTCAATATAAGTAAGTGACGACTATACTTACATGGTATGAAATTAATGATACCAAGTGAGAGTACACTATACAAACACATAAAGAATAACATGATCTTTCAATAGTGTTAAGAAACTATGGGAATGTGGGTATCATTTGTTGTATTGTATGCTGGATCCATGGGCCAGAGGCCAAATATGGACAGGCAACAGAGCATAAGTGAACCTCACCACACAAAGTCACACAGTATTCTCCAAAATGCCAAACTGTATTAGACTGCAATGTTTTCTTCCAAACCCCACGAAAAAACTGAAATCCTCAGAAAATAAAGCACAAAAAGTTAAGTTCAACATTAGGTAGACCACAAAACCAAAGTGAGGCAGAATAACAGTTACTGTATGCAGGAATTATGACTTAGCTGCTCAGCATCGATACAACCAGACTTCTCCCGCGGGGAGCCAGATAAACAGATTTTCTTCCAAGGCTGTCGTTTGCGTCATTTTTTTAATGGCACAGGGCAGTTTTGTTAGCCTCTCAACTGTGTGGTAACGAATAATTGACTCTAGGATGAAGAGAATTCTGTACTCTAACGACCAATTAAGACAAAAACTCAAAAGGCCTTTATCTGGAACCAAATATTTTCTCCTAAAACCACAAGTTGTTGTTGTCCTAAGGGAGTTTGTGTTTCTGTTATTTAGAGTTTAATGGGGTACTGCAGTCGCCCAAGTGCTAAATATGAGATAAGAATAGCGCACCTGTTATTGGGGGAGTTTAATTTGCAGTATGTCTTTAATGAATATTCCCCTTGTGAAAAAGAAATTGAAAAAAATACCCAGTGATGAAAAAACTATTCCGAATTTTCTTAATTGAAAGTATTAATAGGCCTACAAGTCAGAGCTCTACATTTAAATCGAGTTGAGTACAGCAGTATGTTCAGTCAAAATTAAGTATCAAAAGTAAAAGTACTTGTTCTGCAGGAAAATACACCCTGTGACTGGTGTAATATTATATGTTACTTTAGTATGTTAAAACGGATGCATCAATGTTCAAGTAGCATTTGTACGAGAAGACAGATATTGTAATCCAGTGCTTTCCATTATGGGAGGGTTGCCCTCAAAAGGGCCACAAGACGATTAATGGGGTGAAACAAATGTAAGACCAAGTTCGGCTGTTCCCTTTATTTACCTTTTCTCTTATTATTTATTTGAATGAAACTCTCTGAGAGGTTAGAAAGGAAAGTGTGTTTATATACATCTGAAATGTCACAAGGGACCCAAAGTAAAAAAAAATGGTTTAGGCTTTTACAAGTACGTGGATGAGCTTGTCCATGTTTTCATGTTAAACATGAATCAGAAAAGTAGTCACTTTAGCTTTTAAATAAATGTATACAAAAGTATCATATTTCACTCTGAAAAGTAGTGTAGAATAAAGTAGCATTCAATTGTACTCAAGCACATTGAGTAAATGCCTTTTGGTACTTTCCATGCCAAGTAGAAGTCGTATTAAGTAAATGCCTAAGGTGTGTATACCCTTTATCTACATGTTTACCAACTGATCATTAATCATGTGCATCATCAAAACTCTGTGATTAATGATGTGCTTCCAATCTGAACCCTGCTAATGTTTTCCTGCTGTTGTCGATGCATTTCAGGCAGATGGTTCTTTATAAAGAATTAGAGTCATTATGAGAATGACGGATGTCTTTGGACACTTGAGTCTCCGGAACCTTAATCCAAGGTCAACAAAGTATTTCAGTGCAGACACTCACATAACAGCATTCATGCAGCTTTGTCATGCAGGACCCAAGTGATCGATAAAAGGTTGTCGCTTTCATTTTTCTGATGAATACCTTACAATGAGTGCCGGCTGCCCCACTTCCACTTGAATTTGACTCGGCTGTCCACTGCGTCTGTTCAGCTCTTGGGATACAACAACATAACCTCCAACTGATGAGTCACACGGTCATTTCACATGGCCAGTGCAAGAGAGACCCCATACAAGTATACTCACACACATTAAAATACACCTAAACACACACACACACACACACACACACACACACACACACACACACACACACACACACACACACACACACACACACACACACACACACACACACACACACACACACACACACACACACACACACACACACACACACACACACACACACACACACACACACACTAGGTAATCAATGCTTCCCATCTGTGGGCCATCAATCAAGGCAGGAATGAATAGTGAGGAACGAAACACAAAATAAACGAAGCTTCATTTTATTTCTCTGAAAGACAAACAATGCCAAGATGTTTCGGTTGGTCAATATGTTTAACAACAGCTGTCAGTGTACAAAAGGTTGTATAACAGCCCGGTCAGCATCTCACCTTGATCTCTGAATCCCTTTTGTTATTTAGCACAAAACAACAACAAGCCTTTCACAATAATGGCCAGCAAATCAATAGCAAAGCTCTCACTTAAAAATGTTCACCAGTTTAAATAGATAGTTTCCTTTGTCAGTCTATTACGTCCTTCTGTTAGTATCCAGTGCGCATTGGTGGCTGCTATGGGGCATATGTATACATGTATACTGTTAACCTTGGGAAATCTTTGAGGAGCATCAATAAGTTGTTGTAAGAAATGTGATGACAAGATTTGAAAATTGTTATTGGAAAGCAATACAAGTATGCTGAATGCCGAGTTATAGACACAACTATTCCACATTTCTAAACATCCAAGGTTTTCATGTTTTGGTTTCATAGAGCTAGAATGTAGGCTTAAGAAAATATGTATGATCTTTTAACAGAAAGTCAAGGAAAACTTTGATTTGAACAGAAAAGGGCCAATAAGAAAGTCACTCTTCAAGTGTATAAGATGTGATCTGCTAGCGCGACAAACTGCATAAGACTCAGTACAATTTAATTCCCAAATCCTTGCAGAATTACAACCAACAAGGAAATTGATATTAATCTGTGCTACAACTGGTTAAGGTTGAAGAGGGAAGTAGATTTCCAAACACCCCTGGAGGCACTCCATGCTCATCATGAGCTTCATAAATCCAACAGGCAGTGGTGGGAAGAGATGCACTGAATTTATGGAGCCGGAGCAGAAGGAAAAGCATGAGCATGAAGAAATAAACTTGACACATAAGTGACATACAGGTGGCGGTGAGTGTTTATGTGCGTGTGTCACTCCTGTAAGAGTTATGTGGCACTTTGTGTGCTCAGGATATGCACTGTGACATGCAGGTTGGTGACGCACTGCAAAAACGTGTCATCTGTAATGCCGCAGTGGAAAGATTGCGAGACAGGTTCTCAGAGAGGAGATGAGAGGAGATAGAGGCAGCCGGAATTAATTAAACTGTAAATCAGTTGCAGTTTGTTGTGTGCGTTTACTGACTTTCCCTTGGAGAGAGAAATAAACCTGAAAATTAGAGTGATGAATGGACTGCGGGTAAACGTATAAAGCACATAAGTGCGTTGTTAAACCCATTAGCCTTCGTTAGACTTCCTACCCACACAAATCCTCAGCTGTTCAAGGTATCCACAAGTGGGCAGACATTATCTCAGTTATGGGAGATAAACGAGAGGTAAATGCATGAACTCCTTCTGGTTCACTTAACATCGTCATGTTTACTCAGATAGAAACCCATACATCCACAAACTGCTTCCCTGCATGCGCATTATGTCACAACAAACTAAGTGCACTGTCTGAATATTTCTTCTGGTGGAATAATAAGTGAACCCAGACCCTGTTTAGCATTGCAGATCTAAATAGCTCAGAAGGTCAAATACATCAGAGTAAAAGCAGAACCCCACAAAACGGAAGGTTGTTTTAAGAAATGTCTTTATAATGGAATAAAAATGTCAACATAACAAAATAAAGGATATAAAATACAGCAGCCAAACCCTGCCAGTTTGCTCTGTGATGCTAAGGTCACCAAGTGTTTCAGTGGGACCTGTTTTAATTCTTACTCAACCGCTCTCCAGGCCTTCAAGGTAATTGGCAATCTCATTCCAACTACGCTTGATTTAGCACCCCTGTAAATGTTTTTAGTGCTCAAGAAGTTAGCATCGGGTGAAGCGAGAGCTTTCTCATGAGTTTCTTAGTGACATTCAGCAAATGAATAGGAACTTTTTTTATAAAACTGGTAATGGAATGTGAGTTTTCTCTATATGCTTGGCAAATAAACTATAACAAGTTATTATACAATATAAAGAAAAATAGAAAGCTACCATTGGCTGTCTATGAAGACTTTCTGTATGTGTGTTCAAATGGCATTATGTTTCCCTATAACACAATAAACATGTAGGTCTGTCTCATTAACATAATCAACTTGTTACTGTGACAAAAAAACAACAACACATTGGACCATTACTGTGGAACATGTTGATCATACTGTATGTACAAACCATCTGTGGGGCATTAATCATTCATTAGTTGAAGATTAGGTACATTGGTACTATTGGTGCTTCAGCAGATGACACCATAATTCCTCTGTGACTCCCAGTCATTCTGTTCGGTGCCAAATTAAAGCAGATTCAGTGCAGTTTCAAACACTGATGTGTACACGTGGGAGTTAAGACACAATGCAGACCTGAATTAAAATGCCATCTGAAGTGCTGAAACACTTTCAGTAAATGATTGGACTGATATTGAAAAACGTGGGGGAGGGGAGGGGGGGTCTCTTGATTAGAAATTCCTCTCACTTGTGATTCCAGTCAGCCAATTGTTCAGAATCATTAATTCACAGAAAACTCTAAAGTTAGTACAATTGCGCTAAACTTCCTTCCAGCTCTGTCAGCAGTTGATCCAGCACAATTTCACATCTTCAGCTCCTAAAACTGCATACCAATCACGGCCCTCAATGCAAATGACAGAATGATTTTACAACACGGTGACAGTGATCACTCACATATGCGTCAGTTTGTGTATGCGTGAGATCTGAGATGTATGTTCTTAGGATGCAGCATAAACATCCACACATACAGTATGAACATCTGTATGTAGGTAGGATACTCATTAGGATTCATCATGTATCTTTGTTGTATAGGAATTAAAAAATGTTTCTCAAATATTTAAGTTATTTCTCCGGGAATAATAACTATTTCTGTTGGTAGAGAAATGGCAACCTGAGAGGGTGGGTTTATTTTCTAAAGCTTTTGGGACCATTTTCATTCATATATTCAACTTTCAGATTTATCTCAGAGGGGATAATGAACTATCTAAGTTCTATGGTTAGTCTAATCATTAATAATTCATTCTTTCATTCTTTTGTTTGATGGAACTTTGTAATAAGAACCTTGTAGGATTTAAGTTGGCTTCGTTATGTGTCGAAGATACATTTTTATTTTATTTTTTACTTTTATTGTCATTACATAGTAGGTACTAGTAACGAGACGGTTTCTCTGCATTTGACCCAACCTAGTGTTAGGAGCAGCGAGCTGCCATTATGTACGGCGCTTGGGGAGCAGTGTAGGGAACGGTGCCTTGCTCAGGGACACCTCGGTAGCACTTGGTCTTGCCGGGACTTGAACTGGTGACCTTCCAGTTGCCAAGCCAAGTCCCTATGGACTTTGCCACCACCAAATTGAAGAGGTGGTTTTGATTTACCCTGCTGGATTTGTGATTTATATTGATTTTATGACATGTCACAACAACGGGGTGTCAGCTATTGACACAACCGTGAAAAACAAAAACGAAAATACATGTTGAATGATCAATAAGTCGAACACTTGAATTTAACATCGACTCATTTTCAAGAGAGCATATGTCGAGAATTTCAATCATGAAAAACTGCAGGTGAAAGATGACAAAATATAGAAATTGAACGTTGAGGAGAAATGCTGCAGCGGTACCTTGGAGCTGTGTTGGAGTAGGTGGCCTAGTTCTGAGGGATGGTGACTGACAGAGCCTGATGGACAGATACGAGATGATCCACACATCAGACATAAGCAAGAAGCGGTGAAGACAGGTGGATGCCCATTGATTCCCACTGTGCAACAGTCAAGCTATCATAGACCTTCAAACTGGTTAGTTCACTAGAAAAATACTAAGCCATTGGTCGCAGTCTATGCAGGAAGTAACCTAAGAATCGTGATGCTGGTGGTTTGTCCTCACTGCTTCTCTTCTGGAGGAATGGTTTGTAAAATGCAAATAAAGATGAATACAGTCTACACAAATGCAACCAGTTGTATAGTTATGTTCTTCATCAGTTTGCAAATAAAATGTCAGGAATTGATTCAAATGTGCTATATTTGGGATTTTCCAAAAGTACAATTATGATAATGAGAGCATCTTGGCTGATCTGAACTGAAAAAACTCCTCGGTGTGTCAAAACATCAGATTTTGTGAATGTTTACTGCCGTAACATTTTAAAATAATTTAAATGAAATATAAATAAAGAAACACCTTTGCTTTACCAGGGTCTCCATGTTTGCAGTTGGCTGTTGGCTTGTACTCATTTAACCTGAAGCCTTCTTGAATATACCTCTAATCTTTTGCAGACTACACAGGAGACAGCGTGCATATTTTTAAGTGAGACATAAATAATGACAGGCGATGAGACAATTCATGTACTGGTGTCAAAGATGTAAAAACAGATCGAGGAGAAAGTAATGTCAAGACAAAAGTGAGGAGGGAAATAATGGATGCCCATTGTGTGTGTAGCCATCATTTCCTTTAACAGGTATTCAAAACAGGAAATCATTTCTTCAGCTTCTCAGCCAACACTTTAGCATTTATCATTCAATGAGCACCGACCAACATCGCTGGACATGCATCGCTGTCTTTCAGAGATACCAACAGTTAAAACATTTTTTTTAATAGAATATCACTACTATAAAAGAAGTCCGTGTGTCTGTCTCTGTGTGTTTGTTTTGTAGGTTCAGTTGAGTTTGTTGTCTTCTCAAGGCTGTGGTGCTTTCTTCAGCCACAAGATAATACTCATGGTTTTTGGCACTTTCAAAATAAAAGGATTTGGAGGATGATCTTGCATTAGTCTGTTCATCTCTGCAGCTCTTCAGAGGCAATATACGTTCATACAGTTAACTGTCAGATAAAAAAAAAGGAACTTGTTCAAAGTTTTCTTGTAGAACAATAGAATAACAATATTCAGTACTGATAATCCATCAGAGGACAGAAATAACTTAAAAAGGAAAAAAAGAAACAGCACTATGACAAATGACTGAAAATACTGCATAGTACAAATGCCCCGTTGCTTTTTTGTCCGTCCTGTCTGACACAGTACAGAAGGCCACCAGGGACAGACCACAATGAGACAGACTCATCAGTTTCTCCTGTGACCGTGGAAAACATTCACCCAAGGAGACTACTAGCTTCTGCCTCATGGGCGGAAAGTTCACAGCACTGCCATGCCCTTTAAGATCAAGTTCTGCATGGCTGAATCAAAATACCAATTGAACTTTGATCCCTGGAAAGTAGAGAGGTGGCTGCTGTGAAAGTCATTCCTGCTGGGATTCCCGGGGCGTTATTCAGGTTCACTGCTATTTGTGGTTTTGTCCCACTCTATGCTCTCCTCACTATGCGTGGGAGAAGGGAGGGCCCCAATGGCCCCTCCAGGATGCATCCTCAGTCCCTGGAAGCGCCGGCAATCGGGGCAAATACGAATGTGACTGCAGCCTCTCGCAACCAAGGCAGCCTCCTGTGCCAGTCTGTGGGAGAGAGGCTCAGGTAGTCCGGTCCCCCCGCACAGCTTGCCGTTGCTGAGGCTGACAGCGGCTGCTCGAGCACGACGCTCCTCCAGGGGAAGGGGCCGCGGCCGCAGCGTCGAAGCTGCCCGCCTGCGCCTCACCTGCAGGCTGTCGCGGCACATGACGATCCCGTGGAGCTCCCGCAGCATCTCCTCACACACTGACTGCTGCAAGCACACACACAGAGAGAAAAGAGAGGGGAGAGGGGGATAAGAGAGGGAGAGAAAGGGAGAGCCCTGACAACTCACTGACTGACTTACTTTATCAGGACAAACAGATGAACAGCACAGACATAGGACAAACATTTCATCTTCACAATCAGTGAAACAACAGAGAGATGGCTGGTGAACAACAGAGAGATGGCTGGTGTAGCTATAACAACCATCAGGAAAAATACTTTTAATTAATTTTTAAACATACTTCACAGACACATACGGACATGCAACCAACTTTTTGTCTCCTTGACAGATGATCCAGTGTTCCACTGAGTATCGACAATACGTAAACTCAAATGATAACAATGACAGACATGAGTTCAAGTGCGAGACAAGACAGGCCAATTACCAAACAACACATGCTGCACATGAACACACTGACAACTGTACGGATGCACACGCACACACACATACCGACACACACACAGACGCACAAGCAAGCACACACAGGGTTAACAAGTTAGAGTGGAATAAATCTAAGGTTTCTAATAGAAATAAATCACATGAGTTTTTGACTTTCACAATCTGAATATTTATTGAATTCAAATCAGTGTGGAGTCCATTTGAAAAGACAATTATCAAGTATCTTTTAAAAGAATGACATCAGAATGAATTATAACACTGCATGCAATATTTCTCTAGTCCATCTTTGTTAATAGTGTCCCCGCTTCAAGTATAGGGCAGAAGAACACCTTCACAAACAGAACTGATGATTTTCTGTGCATTCAAATGGGCCCTTCCTTCGTCCTGATAAACAAATGCAAATCAAAAAAGCAGTAGTTCTGTGACAAGGCTTAAAAAACTCCTCATATTGCTTTCTTGTCCCCATTCCAGATGAAGCTACAAACAATTGTAAATTATTCTAAATATGGTTTCAATTTATAATTCATACAGTCTTCGGATTATATTAATCAAACACTATCTCTTGGATTTCAAATATAAATCTTATAATAGTTGCTTTTTTCAAATCTACGTTAAGTAGATATCTTTAACTGATAATTTACTGTAACAAACGATTGTTCCTCTGCATAACTTTCCATCATCCAACCTCTGATGAAAATAATGACTTCTGATCTGTGACGGTTGATTTTTGAACAAAGCTGTTCACACATTTCCAAGCATCTCTTAAATACAAATATTATTAGATAAAGGTTAAGATAAAACAATACTTTTTTAAACTCTCATTGGCTGCATGTATTTACCATCACACCAACACAATGAAACTACATTCAATATTCTTTATAATGTATGATATTATATGAAATATATATATATATATATATATATGAAACTTATTATGCTACAAATAGAAAATAATCTTTATATGCATGTACTTCGATTGAGGTTTAAGTGAGGTATATCTTTGGTTTAGTGCTGATTATGTCACCAAGGCTAGACAGAGGAAGTGTGAGTGTCACGTTGAACCCAAAGGAAGACCTAGACGCATGCTACACTTCCTGTCAAAGCTGTGCACTGTGGGGAAGCATAGCAGCTCCACGAGGGGGCGGGTGCCAGGGAGGGGAGAGGGAGACAAAGCAGATGCAGGTTAGATAGCCCTCTCTCACCTCATTTCCTGGAGCCTGTCTTAACATCCAGACAAATTCTAGCACTGCCATGAAGATAGCCACCAGCAGGCCACACACCAGCACCACGAAGATACCGCCGATATTCTCCATGCCCAGACCTGGAGACAAACAGGTGTGATAGGAGAAGTGAAAATTACAGGACAAAGGAGACGAAAGGAAATTAAAAACATTAAAAACACACAGTCTGAAGTGGAGCTGAAGATCAAGCAGATGAACATTAACCAGAGACAAACCTTTGGCACGGTGGTCCTCCTCTTTTGGACACTTGCCACCTTCCCACCACTTCCTCTTGAGGATTTCCAAACGATTGTCTTCCTGTATTTTGAGGATGGCCAGGTCAAACTCATCACGGTACACAGACCCTGCAGGGAAGAGAGACAAAGCTCAAACAGGCACACTCCTAACGATGTGCCAACTGAAAACTGAACCTTCGGACGAATACAATATACTTGTGTCCAGTGCAAACAAATCCAACATTTTCACCTACTATTTTACACACTTCAAGGTCAGATTCAACACAAAAATCGCACTAATAATATTACAATGTAGAACACTCCCAAAAAGTTAGCTTTTATGGGTGTATTTAAAATGTCTCTCATGTAAAAAATAGGGAATGTAGAGAAGCTTTATTCAATATCTTTTATATGACACCACTGTCATTGCATCCCATCACGGTGTCACTGTGTCATGCAGTGACTGCAGCCCAAAGGAAACGAGTCTGAGTGGATAATTACACTATAACTGCATGTGGCCATTAGCCCTGATCTTTGAGAATTTGACTGTTTTTGCAAGGCCCAATCTTTCTTCAAATGTCTGCGTATTACCTAATTTAAATACAAGCAAATAGCACAGGAGCACTAAGGAGCTGTTTGCTTGGCAGCACAGTCACAGGTGCATTTGTAGGTGTTTGAGAGTTACAAGGTTTCTTTTTGACTTATTTGCACAGTTTTAGCAGCCATAGCAACACAATCCTTTATGAATTAAACACTCATTGTGATCTTAATAATAATAATACATTTTATTTACAGTATATAGCGCTTTTCACAACTCAAAGCCGCTTAATACACTAACCTTTTCTTTTCATTTGCCATGGGGAGTGTGAAATGATGTCACTATTAGCAGAGCTTGTTTCAACAAAAAAACAAACACAAATCTAACATTAAAGGTGGGGTAGGTAATGTTGGAGAAACCAGCTCGAGTGCGCTAGAATTTGAAAATACACCACCGGAAAAAATCTGCCACTTCCTTACAGAGCCCCTTCTCCAATACACACGAACGCGCACATGAACAATGAGGGCACGAGATAAGTTTGTGCAGATAGATATTAAGATTAAGATATTCATTGCTATCGGGATGTTAAGAGCATTCCATGGAATATAACAAAAAGTGTATCTCGAGCCGGTTTCTCAAACTTACCTACCCCACCTTTAAAAGGCTGAGTAGGCTTTTGCAGTGTTCTACAGTTCACATCACAGCAGGCAGTGCACAGACTGTTAGCCACTAAAGAGGTGGTTTTTCTATCTTCTAAAGATCAAAGGCATTTAAATTAATCATGTTTACTTTAAGGTGTGTTTCCCCCACCTGGAGATTGACTCAGGCTGAGATCAAAGTATAATCTGTGTTGAAACGTAAAGATCTGCAAGGGAGTCGTACATCAACAATTCCACATTCAACAGGAACGATATTCCAAATTCCCTTCCTCTCATCTCTATTTGTCCCATCCCAGCATGGAAACAGCCGCTCTATTAAAGTCTAGCAGTGAGCCTATTTGAGTTGCTCACTTTTTGCATCACTTCCCCTCATGACCGCTAATGGTTTGGCTTTGCTGAGGCTTTTCTTTCCAATTGAAATCCTCAATGTGACGTTTGTGTTGAATCCTTCAACTAATACCCAGACTCTTTATTCCCGATTCCTAGCTTCAACATGAATTATACAGTGTATCTAAGCATAACCATCAGAAGTTGTTCTCTGCTGCCTTAAAGGATTCTGTCTTAGCCACTGACATTCAACAGGTGAAAGTCAAACTTGAATTTCTTCTTTTCTTGTCCTTTCAAAATGTTTCATTTCCCCATTTAAATCTCCAGTTATTCCTCACTCACCCGGTGGCATGCCGATGCCGTAGCCCTTCGTATCCAGCAGTCCTCCAATCTGAGTCAGGTTGCAGTTCCTCTGACGGTAGTACTCGTTCATGGTGCTCTCTAGCAGGTAAGCATAGTTGGAGTTGAGGACACGGGCGATGCCCTCCTCCGTGCTCTTTACAAAAACACTGGGCTGTTTTGAGTGCATGAAGTTCCACATCCTCTGGTAGGTCTGGTAGCGAGAGTTCTGCAGAGCGGCGAGAAACAATCAAGAGAAACAAACAAATTCAGATGTGAAGGACGGTAAACAAAAAGTCTATCACTCGCAGATACATCATCTCTCAGTTTTGCGCAGGTGGAAATTGGTTCTCATCTGTTATTCTTTTCCATTATCTTGACTGATGGATTCATTCAAATTCTACAAAAACTTTGCAGCAGTTAAATGTAAAAGTTTTTTCCCACTTTATTAGCTTTAAAGTTTAGAACAGAATCTTCAACTAACATCTCCACCTGTCCTCTACTTTGTCATCACCTGTCTTTCCTGAGTTGATCAAGGTCTAGTGGACAGGCAAGCATAAAGAAAGGCAGGAAAAAGTTTATTTTTCCTTTCTCTCCATCCTTCACTTTCCTTCTCCCTGTCACACCTTCTTACTCTGTTTAGCATATTCCTATTCTCCCTTTCTGAAATTAAATCTTGAGGAGATGAAAGAGGATAGGGTGCGCCTCTCTTAGGGACCTGGACAGTGCATCTGAGGCTAAGTATATTTAATGGTTTTGGAAAGACACAGATAAAACCTTTAGAGAAAGGCATGAAGGAAACTAGGACATTTGATCAGGAGGATCAGGAGAAACATCACTGATGGACCACTGATCCCTGCCGGTTTGTGTGTATATGTGTAGCTGTGAATAAACAACCTATCATGCGTAATAAAGTGTGTGACCTCTGACCTGGAAGAAGGTCATAGTGGATCCTCCGTGCATGGTGCCGTACTCTATAGCCGTCTGATCTGCAAGGTCGTCGACTGACTCAATTGGCACCTCCATCCTCTGGACTGTTAGGAAGGCAGCCAGGTTGGCGGTGTAGGAGGAGATGATGATTAATGTGAAGGCCCACCTGTAGAGGAGAGGCAAGGGACAAGAACATATGTATTCACCTACAAAAGTATGTAAATGGGCAGGCTGCTGTATGAAGATAGATTGTCTGGGTGAAAGTGTGGGAGGATTTAAATAGCTGCGCACCTGAGAGGAGAAGACACTGCAGGATTTTCAGAGGATGACGGGATGGATGCGAGAATGGGTGGGTGTGTATGGATAAAGGTGACAATGTTCGGTTTGGATGAAAGGAAGTGATGTTTTCGCTGCAAAGCCAGACATACACAGACAATGTCTCACAGATACACATGCTCAGAATCCATCACTTTCTTATCTTGAACCCTGGTATCCAGGATGTAGTTTCAAGATCACATGAAATATTAAATGCATTCCACGATGGAGCAATATGCAACAAATTATATCAGAGTTGAATGGGTGAATAAATGAGTGGTTTTTAAAAGATGAACATATGCAAATGCTCTCATGTTTGTGTGTCCTTGTCCCCAATACTTACCACACTCCACTGACACAACGTGTGGACAAAGCTCTGGGAGCGATGGTGGATCCTTGCTGCATGAAGCCTCCAACAGGGAACCAGAAACTGTTGCCAAGTGAGTATTGGTTGATCAGCAGGTTACAGCGACCCTTTAAACAGGGGTGGGGGTTGTACCACTCGTACGGTGTCAATCTAGGGAGAACGAGACAATGGGGTTAGACAACAGAGAGAGTCACAGGAGGAAAACAGCCAACAAGCGTGGAAATGAAAGTTGGATTAAGTATTCAGACGAGAGCAAAACTCAAGAGATATGGGGAAAGAAAGGGAGAGACAGACACAGAGCAAAACAACTCTGACAGTCAACTGAGCACAAAGTCACCTTGGCTCTCTAGAGAGAATTAACCTGCTTTTCATTCCCCATGTGCTGCCTACTTTCACAGTGTGGGGGGGGGTGCAATGTAATTGGTATGTTGAAATGGTGCTGCATTTCTTTGACAACTCTGTTATTTGCAAAAGTCTCTGTCTTACTAAGGCATAACATCTTTCTGATCAGCGTAAATTAACAAAACAAACATACAAAATGCACTTCACTCATTGCTCATTCGAACATTGAAATATTTAGTTTTTGTTATTATTTCTCCTGTGCAAACTGGCTGGCAGAGAGCTTAGAGGATATTTCCTCTTTATGTTTCCTACCCTGTTGACTTGCTTGCTTTCTTATTACAAACACATTCACTTTAGTGGATTCCCATGTCATTTCTTTGGCTATGTTCTCCTTAGAACTGCATTTGAAAGTGGGAAATACATTACTGCCATTCATTATATTGTACATGTACATTACAGCATTTTAATTTGTTTAAGGACAGACCCGAAAAAACATGAACCTATCTTTTAAAATGTTTCACTGCCCAGTATGATCCTAAATATTGTTCTTAGCAAATGTAAGTAAAAACAGAAGGTGTATACAACTAAGTTTTTATGACAAATAAATATACGACCCAAAAAACTCACCCACCTTCTTGATCATTACATTCAATGTTTACTAGTAATTAGCAGGAGTAGCTGTGCCGTTTCCCTCCATGACCAGCAGGGGCCAGTATGACGCTGGAGACCCACCACTGGGAGGAGACCCTCTCCTTGATGGGATGAGGACGACAGACTAGATAGATAGACACTGAAGCAAGGCAAGAGAACAGACAGCTGTTTCCTCCTTTGTGTAACCCCCAAACAAACCTTTTTGTGGTTTTACTCTCTGTTCTCTACCCCCTTTGTATGTCTCCTTGTTTTTTTCTCTCTCTCTCATCTGTACAGAGTATTTTGGTGAGCAGTTTACCTGGCTACAAGAAACAGGACGCAGCTGACAGCCAAGTATGCTAAAAGCATGAAGAGCCAGACACCAGGGGAGAATGGATCCAGAAAGGAGAAGTAGCCTGGCCTACGTCCCTGAAAAACACAAACACACAATAGGCATTAAAAGCATGAAAGCCTGCACAGACTGTGACCACTGTTATCCAATGTTCCATTCACACAAACCAAACCACACTGGCCTTTGCTGAGCAGAGAGCTTAGAGGTTAAATCATTATTTATTGAGGTGCAGATTAACTAATTAGTATGCTAAAAAACCTCTAACAGTTTCTAACATCATCCCCTAGAAACTGCGTGCCCTGGACTAATTACAAAAAAATGTTGATACATTTTCGAGTTGATTAATTTGCCTCTGGCCCATTTCTGTCTGTGTTAAACAACATTTGCTGCCGCCTGTGTCATTTGGAAATGATGAAAAGGTGACTGGGACAGTAAATAAAGGCATTTTCATGTGATAAGCCTAGATTTCCCTGTCCTTAACTGATCACAATATAATTATATGAATCTCATTTGCGTGTAAAGATTCAGGTCAACATTGTATGAAAGCACAAACCCAGTGTCCCATGAATTGTCAACAGAGGGGCACAGGGCTGTATATTGATACAACATCACAGATAAGAGGTTTTATTTCCATGATTCGGGGACTATGACCATTTAATGAAAAACTGAAAACTGCTGACCATTACCTAACTGCTTTCTGTTAATTGGTACATGTTCTCACATGAAATCACATTAGATATAATAGGACGTCTAATCATATTGAAGGTCAACATTATGAGGCGAACACCATTTGCGCCCTCCACAAGGTTGCATGCACCGAAGACAGAAAGGTCAAATAATCAGGTAAACCATTACAGCTACATTACACCAAAGTTAATTTCTATGACCTATACCTGACTTCCTGTATGACTGGGAGCGTACAGTGCTCAAGCTTGGAGGAAATAGGCAAAGAGGTTAATACCTTGGAATGGAGAGAAAGCTATAGGGTGTATTTATTTGGATTGGTAGTAAGGGAGATAAAGTGTCTTAAATAAGATTGGCAGCTGGCATACCAATTGGAATAAAGGGGCTAATTGCTAACGTTTCCTGCACCAAAAGTTATTATTCTCTAAATGAAATAAATGAATGCGCTTGTGTGCGTGTCTTTAAATGTCCATGTTCAGCCTAGCCTTGGTGACCGAACATCAGCAAGGGAATATTAGCCGCTTCCACACAGATGCACCTACTGTTACACCATCTGATAATGACTATGAAATGTAGGTGGTTGTCACTGCCAGCAACATAGTTAAATAGTGGAGTGATCAAACAACTAACTGTCCAAGTGTTGTCATCTTTCATTTCTGTCTACAGGCAACATTGTGGAGCCAACCTGAACAAGCCCTAATCGCTTTTATGCAAAAACACTCAATTACTGTAGGTACTCCTGAGGGACATCACACATGCCAAAACACTGCAGTAATACATTTCTGAGGCACTCCAAAATTAAATTTGCAGCAAGAGGGTGAAATAATTTTGGTGGACATTTGTTATGATAAAACGAACCCCCATTTAGACTTGCGCTCTGATGAAAATTCATTAATTCGTCTGTAATCACTTCCATATTAGCCTGACTGAGAAGAAAAGGAGTGGTGCAGAAAGCAGGAGGAGAATGAGATTCAGTATAATCTTTTGACGTAGCCTGCCAGGCCTAATGTCTGTCTGTCAATCTATGGAGTGTAATGCTTATGATGATAATGATCATAGCTTTCTCAAAATAGAACAGTAGAGTGGTGAAACACTAGATGGCCATCAGAGGTAGAGTACTGCTGTAAAACAAATAGTACTCTTATTGGCAAAAGCATTCTTGGTTTAGCATTACATTGTGTGCTGACATAAGTCCTGCTGGTCCAGCTGGATGTATGCTGAACAGAGTTTTGATAAATGCTTTCCCTGCATGTCCACATTTTAGGCTCCCACCAACGTGGTATCATTTAGATCAGTGCTTCTGAAAAGTGTGGTCCGCGGACCACTGGTGGTCCGTGAGCGCCCTCAAGTAGTCCGTGAGTATATTGGTAAAATGTCATATTTGAAATAAATTAATAAATTAAAGTTTTCCGCACTCTCGCGGGAATATCTCCACAATGGAGCTAGCTTAAGTTTCACTTTCGATTGCATGCTATAGCCCAGCGCAACACCTTCATCACACATGTTGCCACTTGTTTATACCAATTTCAGGCGATTTGTAATCTGTTCTAGAAAAACTATGTGTTTTTGGATATTTGTAGAGTTAGGTGGTCCGCGAGTGTTTTTTTATTGGTTAAGTGGTCCTTGGTATGAAAAAGTTTGAGAAACACAATTTAGATGAAGAGAGCTGCAGAGACACGGGACACCTATGCTAACAGATGGTGGAGAAGTGATGGTGCAGGGGAGCAGATTAGAAAAAGAGAGTAAGGTAAAAGGAGACGCAAATCACAAGGGCGAGAGGGACACAGTGGGGGATGCAAGCTGCTGAGAAACGTAACATTTGTGGTTTAATATGTGTACTTTAACACTCTGAGACCAAGTTTTATTTCAGCTGCCGGAGGGGAAATTATCCGTTGCCAGGCTTCAAGAGACACACTAATGAGTACAAACACGGTCAGATAGGCGAAATGGGAACTGCATAAAATGTATTAAAACAATGTGTGCATGTTTCCAGAAATGTGTCAGGAGATATTCCCTAGAAATATATTTTTCCCATTTTGTGTCTTGTTTAACAATCCTAGAAAGAACAGGCTTAATTAATTAATCTTCCTTATATGATAAGTTTGTGATGACATAAACTTAGATCTGGGTTAGTATGATGTTTGACATAAGGTCACTTTTTAAAAGCTGCACATACAGTATCAATACTGTTATACTACAGTGGATCAGAATACTTTGTATATTATAATCTTAAAGAGTCTCTAGAAGGGATAAAACAATAAGACCAACTCAATAACGCTACAGAGCATTAGCCTTTGAGCACATTGTTTTGATTTAACTGCAGCAACCAACCCAACTGTATACTTCCTGCCAAGCACTAAAGAACAGACAGGCAAACTGATGGACTGACAGTGGCTGGCGAAAATAATGAAGCATTACACTCCTATCCAAAACATATCCCTCAATAGTTGGAGGAGACCAAAACAGAGCAAAAAAGAGTATATGTTGGATCTATATTCATCAGATTGCAAATTAATTAAGACTAACTTTGCTTTTCGTCAGCTCGATGTGTTTATATTGTAATCAACTTTTATCTAACAAAATGTATAGAAGTCACCCACATCCAATAACCCTAGAAGGTAGGTGCTGGACCAATGGAAGAAAGAAGTAAAAACACACTGTAGCTTAAGGGCAATATACAGTATAAGCACAAGTGTTAATGTGTTAACACAGCTGTTAAAGTTCAGTACAGTTCTGTAAGTGCACATTCTTGCTTGAGTTGAGGTGAACTACAGAACAGGCTGACTGACTCCTGTTGATGTAAAAGAATATTGAAATCTGTCCTTCACAGACCTCAGATTCATCTCTGCGACCGAGGACTCAATGTTAGCATAGTTTTAAATAACTTATGAATGTAAATATTGAGTGTATTTAGTAATGCATAAGTAATCAGGGATAAATTGCCTTGAGAGAGCAATTTCCTAAACTTTGCAGTGCATCCAAATGGTCTATTGTTTAAACAGTGAGCTCATAGGGGGTCGGCTCTCTCTTCATTTTAGAAGTAGCTGTGCGTTTGTATGTGTGTGTGCTTGTGTTTCAAAGCTTGTCAGCAGCTGTCTGTGCTGTCAGTCAGCAGCAGGATAGATACAGTACGTGCTTGGGCAGCCGAGTGCCGAGGAGCACCGGTGCTGAACACAGGAGGAGCAGGTAGCTGACTTTTGGCTGGGGAAAACACAGCAGCCATGGCTAGCCTGCTAGTTGCTGTTAAACGGGAGATATAAGCTTGGAAAACACTGAAGACTCTAAAACTAGGAAGTAGGGAACAAACAAACAGAGAGTATTGACATTAATAATTGACCCGGTGCTTGAGTTAGATATTAAAAGTAAACCTGCTGCCATAAAGGAATTTCATAGTAGAACAAGCGCCAAATGTGAGTGTATAAGCACAAATTATATCCACAGGTTGCCTTGGCTCCTCACACATAAACATTTGGTACTGCGTTTGACTTATTTTTATTAGAGGCAGGGGAATAATTTTATAAAAGGTTTATCGTTAAGTTAAGATGATGTGAAGCAAATCAAAGGACGGAAGAGATTGCAGACGTGGTGCAGAGGGGAATCGTCCTTAACGACTCATTTTTATGAGTACATCTCCACAAATAGAGGAGCGAGGAATTGCTGCCTATTAAAGTATGTATATATCCTCGTTTCTATAAACACGCAGATGAAGAGCTCCTTCATTTTTACCTGGCATTGCTCTTTTTCGCTCCACACTTCCCAATGTCCCTTCTACATCATCCCTCTCTTTTGCTGCCTCTCTCAGGATTGCCTGCATGCCAACATTGAGGGTGGCTGAAGGAGCTGGTCCCGTCAAGGATTTCACCTAGTCATCCTGCCTCTTGGTATTCAGATAACATTGTTGCCCCCTACGGCTGCCTGCCTGAATACGGACCCGCAGAAGGACACTTATTGTCATTTCAATTCTCGCTCTCATTTCTCCATCTTCTCTCCACCGTTTTTTTTTCTCATTCTGTCAATTTCTTGCTAATTCTCTTTCATGTTGTCTATCTTCCTCTCCTTCCCTGGGTCTCCTCACCTTCAGTCTCATTTTCAGGGCTCTTTCATAGCATGTGCATTTCTAGTTGTGTCAGTGCCGACGCCAGGAGCTCTTACTGTTGTTGAGATAGCAGCGGGGGCAATCTTCAAAAAGCTGTTGATTTTGCAGAGTTCACGGGTCATGTAAATATCAACATCACACTGTCCCCTGGGCTCACTAGGTTGTCTGTTTTCATGTCTGAGTGCTTTGTTTGGTGCGACTGTCAATTACAGAGTGAAAGTATGTATGTGTCTGTGAACGTGTATGTGTGCAAGGCTACATATGTTTTTGTCTGTGTCATTTTGTCTGAGGTCGTGGGTGGCCAGAGAGTCAATAAAGCTCCATATGCCCAGCTTTACCCTCAGGGCAGCTGTTGAATTAAACACAGCCTCCACACACCCCTAATTAGTTCTTATGTCTAATTAAGCACCACTCTCCTACTCTAATATATACACACATGCACTGCAGAACGGTCTCCAAAATGAAGGAAGTGTGTGGTTGACAGAACTGGCACTGATACAAAGTACCTCGGAGTGTTGGGGTCTTGGGTTACAGCATATGGCCATTTGTTGTGCAGATGATGAATGTAATAGGGATGTTTTTTTTATTAGAAAAGGTTGACATTAGCTCTAGGTTATGTTCCTAACTCTAAATTCCAATTCACATTTTGTACCGGCTACTAAAATGAAGGTGTGCTGTTTGATTTGTGTGTAAAAGCAAATCCAATGTATGTGTTCAGTATAGCCTCAAACCACTTGCATGTCTCCCACACACTATATAAGATAAATTGCCATATGGCTGTATACAGCGAATAACTAAAAACCACCAACCAGGCACGAAATAGCAGTCAGGCAAGACATCTGAAGAACCAAGACAGGTACAGATCGACTCTGCAAGGGCTTCAAGCTGTCTTATATCTGTTCCTGAAGTTTTTTTTCTTTTTATCATAACAGATTGAGTATACAAGGCAGCAGTAATCCCTTCTGAGTATCAGATCATAAGTGGAGTTTCATAAAGGAATGCATTTGGTCTGAATTTAAAGGCAGTGATGCTCTGGGAACAGTTGTATATAGCTTTGTAATACACTTGACCAATTATAGCCTAAATATAATTATACGTCTTACTATATTGTTCTAAAAAAATATACATTGTCAGTATTTACTGCCTTAAAATGTTAATATGTGTCACACTGTTAATAAATACAAAATAATAAAAACACACAGTGTGAGAGGGAGACCGACATACAATACAATACATACATACTGGTAAAGAAGAGAGATATTTATTAAATGGCTCTTTCTCTGCGGGTAATTGATACTCAATGCACCTTTATTTTATTGCATTTGCCATTGTTATTGATTAGGCTGAAATTTTCATTTAAAGTTTGAAATAAGCAGCAAATCCCCTTGTAGAAATCACTGGGCCTCAGATCAATAGTCAGTGGATTCAAACTAAACAAGTGCAGTCACATAAATTCAAATATTGAATTTTAGAGCCATGCTGAGGGGCCGCTCTGAGTCAGATCTGAGAAAATGCCGAGAGGCAATGGGAGCGTAAAAGGAGTAGGTAATGATTGTGGGATAGAGAGAGAGCGAGAGAGACAAGGGACACCTGTCTTCCCCTCCCCTCTTATCTTTAACCTTTCTCTTTTCTCTCTATCTTTTCAAAACCTTCATACACCAGCGTATTAACTTCAAAATAACTGATTTCTTCATTTCCACGTACTCAGGTTTGGGGTCAACTGGGCCAAGTCTGTGCTAATTTAACTGTGTTACTCTGTGTCCACCCTTAGGGGACATCATATCCATATCAGAGCCCTGCACAGGTCAGAAACTCCAGACATAGCCCCACGAAGTCTGCACGTTTTTAGCCTGACCCCGACCCTGGCCTGAGAGCGACACCAATCACTTCAAAATCTCTCTGACACATGCAAAAACACACCATTTTAATATTTATAACATACATTTAAACAATATATCATACAGTGGCCTACACCTGTGTGTGTGTGTGTGTGTGTGTGTGTGTGTGTGTGTGTGTGTGTGTGTGTGTGTGTGTGTGTGTGTGTGTGTGTGTGTGTGTGTGTGTGTGTGTGTGTGTGTGTGTGTGTGTGTGTATCAGATGAAAGGAGAAAAGTTACATGAGCCTTAGTAATGCCTGAGCCCGGTCTATAAGAAAAATGGTCCAAGCCCGGCCCAAATCGACTTAGCGTGTCGGGGCCTTTGGGTTGCAAACCTCTATTCCAAATCACCTCCTCATGCGACTACCAACCTGCCTGCCCCCCACTTCAGAGGTGATATGCTACCCAGCAGCCCATTTAACACTGCACCTGCTGCGAGCATCGATTGATTTTGCCCAACTGTTGGCGCTCAATTGAGTCCCTCACTGCTACACCTATTAGTGCTGGACTTTGGGAAGGTGAGAGAGAGGGAGGTTTACAAGAAGCGGAGACAGGAGTAAGGGGGGATGTGAGTAAATGCCCCTATGGGATACTACACACGTGCCAGATCACCTCAGTGCAGACTGTGGCCCTGTGTCACCTTGGGTTTTGGGGGAGGACTGATGATTTATGGGCCTCTGATTCTGCAAACACCGGCTCATTTCCACCTGCGCTGCTGTTATTTCACTGTTTCCTGCCTGGGCTCGCTCTCTGCAGAGCATGGGGGGTATAACTTGTGTGAATGGGATGGCCAAATCCAAGCAGAGGGCAAGCAGAAAACAATTGTAAAACTGGTACATTCATCAGGAAGTTCACACAGTAAAACACGCCATATGGTGCTGGCAGGATGGGGGGCCACGGCAACAGAAGGAGGAAATGAGCAAACACAGGAGAAAGGAAAAGTGCTGGACACTATTAAAAAGTTGAGACTACAGGGAAAGGAGCGGAATGCAAGAAAGCGAGACTCAGGGTTCGGAGAGGAGAACAGAAGGAAGAGGAGGGTATGGCCGTGAAAACACACAAATGCAGGGTGTTGTGTAATAGAAGCTTCGAATGAAGAACCAAGCACAGTCTATTTCAAACTGAACCTTTACTTTATATAACTTAAACAGTTTCCAAAAAGAACGGTGGAAGACAGAGAAAATGCACTCGACATGCTCGTATTAAATTTTGATAACAACAGGAAGCAGTTAGAGGAAGACATACTTGCACTTCAAAATAAAAGCATTTCTTGTAAAACGTACCTTTTAACTTATATCAAGAAATCAAATAATCAAATGCTTTACTGCCTTAAATAACAAGTTACAACACAGGGGAAGTGGTGAAGCTGAGAAGTTAAAGTGGTGCAAAGGAGGAGATTTTGGAGATCGACTTTTCAGTCCAAAAAGGAGAGTGGTTCTTTAGCAGCCATTAGACAAGGCTGACTGCCCGCTGTGATACGCCCACAATCTGTACGTGGGCCAGTTTGATCTGGTGGAGTTAGTGTCTGTGGGGGGCTGCTAGGAGTTAACTCACCAGGTGGACGCGGTACATAATGCTGATGCCGAGGGTCATGTAGGGCTTAGAAAAGTCGATGACCTTTTCACGCTCTGCTGTGATGGTGAGGCCTGCAACTGCCAGATCAGCTTTCTGAAACACAGAGGGCGAGTAGAATCACATCATGTTTACACTCATTCAAAAGGCATGCTGGATATAGCCAGGAGGAGGGAACACAAGTTAATGACATAACCAATCATTAGGGCGATTGAAAGGATGACATAGGAAGTGGGCTACTAGATGCTAACTCCCTAATAATGCCCTTTTGTATCCCATAGCCTATTTGTCTGCCTATACCGTTATCTGTTAAGAGGATAATCCAGCATCGACACTGTGTGGGAGTGTGTGGGAGTGTGTGTGTGTGTGTGTGTGTGTGTGTGTGTGTGTGTGTGTTTGTGTGTGTGTGTGTGTGTGTTTGTGTGTGTTTGTGTGTGTGTGTGTGTAGGGCTGAGGGTAACAATTGTGGCTGGCAGAGGGAACACTGTCAAGACAAATCACTTGACAAAGCAATGGCTGGTAAAACACACAGACAAACACACACAAGTAGAAATGGTCAATGTACGCTGAATACTGGATGGCTCCCTGCTAATAATGCGGGCCAGCAAAGTGCAACTGCAAGGGATTTTTCATCTCCCTGAGGAGCAAAGAGTGAAAGCAGCAACGCATTGCTCTTTGTCTGCTGCAGGAGAACTAAGAGGATTGGGGAGACGGAGAGGAATGGGGAGGATGAGAGTGAGGAGAGAGGAGCTCTGCTGCAGCACTGCAGACGCCACTCAAAATCCACAACACGCTGTTTGTATTTCCAGGAAAGAGAGACAGGGAGTAGGGCATCTAGCATGAATGAAAAAGTGTTTTGCATTTTGACGTGATGTGAAAATTGATCATTCTTTCCCCAAAATCAACTATTGCACGTTAAAAACACTCCCAGGAAACATTTAGGGCTCTAATCTCGCTCTGTTTGTGCTTTAATTAGTGTATTACACTTCACAATGTCCACCTTTTTACCATTAACCTAGCCTCCACTCCACTCTGAGCCTAATGTCCCCTGCTGCCCTACCCTCAGCCCGCAGGCTACGATCCTCCATCATCAGCTCTCCCCGGCCCCGCCTCCTCTTTTGTCGTTTGAAAGTCTGATCGTCTGCTCCCAGTGCCGGAAGGAAGCAACGCGCAGGGATCGACCATCCAGGCAAATTCAACAAAGAAAATCACTGATCCTTTGAAAAATGAACAAACGGTCGTAACAGCCACTGAAATATTTATGTGCTGGTAGAATATTAATATTGATTACCAGATTCATCTGCCTGCCTTCCCGCTGTTATGCCTTCTAGTGTAACTGAAAACAAAACATCACACTGTAATACTGGTTGTGTGTAATGTCGCATCATACCTGTTCCCACTTGCATTCCATCGTATCATGCTAACATGGTAAAAAAAAAAAGCAAAACAATGAAACTTGTGAATACTAGGGATGAATTAAACATTACCCTCTATGTAGGATCTGAATTTGTGTCTTTGGGGAAGCCCCTTCTCTCTAACTGCAGCACTTGTGGATTAAGGAACAAGGACACACTGTACTTAGACTTTGGTTTGAATTCCTTCTGGTATGTCTCACTGTTAGCTCAGGCTTAGTGACACCCGTCAAACTAATTGCCCTCACACAGTGAAATATTGCTCAGTCTGGATGATCCTGGCAGGGACACAGGTATCTGTTGACCGGAATAACCTAAGGCTGTCCTCTTTTGCTGCTACCGAGTGTACATTTCATATTCTTTCAACCTATCCATTCAATGTACAACCATGGCTGTTCCTTTGTTTTCTTTCAAAAGCATTTCACTCTGCTGTCTTTCCCATTCCTTTGAGCCTTTATCCAAACAAGCCCAAGCCTTTCTGTCCCCCCGGGAACATCCCTCCAGATGTCCCATATCCCGTGACAAATCCCTCTCAAGTACGTCTTGACTTTGTGTCTGCCCCCCCCCCCCCCACCCCACCCTGCCACTCCACAGCTCAAGCTCCTGTCAGAGAGGTTGGCTTCGACCATAGTTCTTCTGAAAGTCACCCGTCCACAGGCAACTAACAGAATTTGACAATAACAAGAGTGGGCACTCCTTGCTTTACATACTTAATTACTTTCCCCTCCATTAGCCCACAGAATTAAGACAGATCACCTCTTAGGATTGGCTCAATTCCTCTCAACTTCATTTCTGTTTTTCTCTTCCTCACCCCAGCCTTCCGTTTCACTTCTCTTCCTCCCCCTCTTCTCCCCTCAGCTCCTTATAACCTTATCTGCCTGTTAACGGCTACATACAGTGTAGCTGGAGGAGGGTAAGACCTCACTCAGAGATTTAACAGCAGCAATATAGGCCGATTCAGGAGTAAAGTGTGTTATGGTCACTTCAGAAGGCTTAAGGGAAGGAGCTGACAGAAAACAAGCCACCAACAAGCTGTGACTGCTTTGGAAAACACAATGTATAAGATGAAAAGGTCGACTGCTGAATCAAAATGTGTCTATGATAAAAAGGAAAGCTTTTAGCTTTGCAATTTATCAAAGCTGAGCGATATACTTTAGTGTTTTGAGTATGTCAGTGCACAGTGAGAAGTACTTTGGATGTATGATGTGATAAAAACAGGCTGCGATTCAGTCTGTGTATGTTTACATACCCGTGAGATTAGCTCTCCCACCATGCCGGTCCACGATCCGTTGGCCCCAGGAACCCCGTACAGTCCGTCCCCCACCAACCGGATTCGATACTTGAACTTGAGAATATCTGCTAGCTCTTTCAGCATGTCCACACAGAAGCCTTCGTAGCGATCATTTCCCTCAAGTTCTTGGTGGTTTGGCCGCAGCATCACATATGGATTCTCCTGAAAGACACACGGTTTGTCACAGTCTTAGACAGTGCATCTCAAACTGACTGTCTACTACTGGTCGAGTGACAAAGTAAGACATAGAAAAGATACTGAAGATATATTTCAGTCACAGGAAACACAACTCAACCCGAACAGCACTAGGTGTCCGGGTTACTTTTCATAAAAAATCCTTTAAGGCTTGTCAAAAAAAAGCAAAAAAAACTGTGGAGGAAGTTTCAAGACTGAAAAATGACTCCTGCTTTACAAACTAGGATTGTTAAGTCTCAAATACTTTGACAGAAAGGTTTTCATGAAATGCGGGACTGAGTTCTATTATGGGACGTGTAGGATTCATGGGTTCATTCGAGATGAGACAGGACATCTTAGTTGCTTAAATTCTAACAATCTTCTTCTTTTTTTTAAAGCCTCAACAACCTTTGGACAGCATTCTAAAAAATGTAGTGTGCATATTTATGTTCAATATGACTGCTTTGCACTACAGTTAGGAAGAATGGTGGCAGCATCACATAAGGCCTTTGGAGGTCCTTGTTCACATCCGGTAAGCCTTGAATGTAAACTGAGATTTGTGGATTTGAAGCCATTGCCAGGCTCTAAAATCTGTTATATCTGCAAAAAGTGGATAAGAAACAACAGCAGTTTCCCTCTCACCACACGCTCACACACCTATTTACAACCTGTCTTTTAGAAAAGCAACTCTCTGTTTGGCTGTCTCTTTATTTATGTCTTGTTTTGTCATTTAGTTGATGTTGTGAAAAGATTTAAAGAGCACCGCAGTGATGTATTTTGGAGCCTATAGCCAGCCTCTATTGTGCTATTTTTCAAATAATGCAACTGTCATACTAGTGCGCACAGGCTCCACTACATCATAAAAAAGACAGCATAATGTACCACTTTGCAGTTGCTCCGTCCCTGCACTCAGCTCATGAATCCAGGTAAAACAAACTTACTTTGGCAACGTGACATTAGATAAAAATGAATAACATCAGTGTTTTCTCATACAGTTTGTGCTCCACATATTTTTTAAGTGAACAAGGCTGAAAGAAACTAAAGTTCTGTTCACTTTTTTTCAGTGGATGGAAGTTGTATTGTGTGTTATTTTGAATGACTCAGGTTTATGTGGTTATGCTAAAAAATATACTACCTCACAAACCATGCTCTTGTTCAAGAGATAGTCGACTATAGCGGGGAGTGTGTAATTCAACACAGAGCCATGTGCGTAAGCCATTTAAAGCACTGTGACAGCTTTCCGGAGTCTTAAGCATACAGAGTACTGTTGTGGTGTTTTTTCGGAACTGGAAAAGAAGTGAAATTGTTTTGTAATCGCCACAGCTGGAAGTACTTATTTGCTTGGTGGCTGGTTGGCGGGAGATTGATTTGCCTCACAGTGAAAGCCAGAAAAAAGATTTGATCCACACAAATTGGGAACATTTGAGAACTTTGCTGCACATCAGGTGGCACAACTGTTACTGTGACTTGCCCAGTTGTCATGGCAACTGTTTGGTTCCACCTGTAGCTGCTTACTGGAGGAGGAGGGGTCACTTTGCCAGCAGATTGGACGGCTTTGCCTTTTCTTGTCTGCATCAGTGGGCAGTAGAACCAACAGCCTCCTGTTCTGCTGCGATAAGACTGAGAATAAAGTCACTTCTGATCGACTTTCTGTCTGGATCTCTACACCAGGAATCGGCATATGGATTCAATTATATCTAACCAGACTCACAGTTTGATCAAACATACTTGCTTTACAGCTACAATAGCCTAGAGAGTCTTTGAGAGAGGGGTATACGACACATACAGTATCTTTGATAATATTCTTTATTCCAAACCCATATCAATTTGATCCGACTAAACTTGATTTAGCGTATTCCTCTGTGCCATTAACCTCAGTGGCGTTGAGCTAACAACAGCTTAACAGGTTAAGGTCCAAAAAAAGCAAAGGCTTTGTTTAGTTGTAATGCAATTCTATGTGCTTCAAAGTTCTATTCAATTTACTTCAATACAAAAAAAAACACAAGATGTCTCTCTAACATTAACCGATTCACTCTTAACTTCTGTTTGTGCTAAAGACTACAGTGGCAAGCTGTTCAATTTAAAATACAAGATCAAAGTCACTCAAGTTTTCAGCCGCTAAAGACATTTCATAAATGTATCACATTTTAAAGTAAATCCCTCCCTCCGTTAATTAATTTCTTGAAACAAACACAATTTGCAAATCTGGTTTTACACGACATCTATACATGCTCATGTTTCAGCATGCATGAGGCACGATATAAATGCACATTTCATCTACTGTATGTTACAGAAGGTTCTCACAAAGACTAGCAGTCAAACCAGACTGAGTCAGACATTTTCACTCCTTTTAAAACAGTAAGTGGCCTGGAGGATTTATTATATATTATTATATTCCATTACAAAAATGCAAAAACATGCCGAAATAGGGTCTTTATTATTAGTGCCATCCTCTTTGTTCAATTGTTCCCAATGAGGAGCAATATCAAGTTTATATATTATTATATTATATATAAGTATTTGATACTAATTTCAAAACCTCTACCAAACTGACACAAACAGTATACAAGCCTTCTGTGGAGTTGAGAACAAAATGATGATAAAAATAAATACATAAACGTTTTAAAAGTTTATACAGGGGTATAAAAGTGCCAACTCAAGCAAAATCACAAGGAAATTCGAGCTGCTTTCTTTCGCACATCACGGCAAAAGAGCAATAAAGCTTTAAAGAAATCCTGACTTTTAAAGCAGCCTCTTATTCCCAGGCCATGAGGTGTCTGTTTGTGGACTGATCACTTTGGAGGATGAACAATCTCCTACATATGCACAGTCGAACACACACACACACACACACACACACACACACACACACACACACACACACACACACACACACACACACACACACACACACACACACACACACACACACACACACACACACACACACACACACACACACACACACACACACACACACACACACACACACACACACACACACACACACGCACACACGCACACACACACACACACACAGACACACACAGACACACACACACACACACACACATAGAGCAGCAGGTGCATCTGTGGCTGCTGCTCCCATTCAACTTCCTGCACCACAGCTTTTCAAACCTCAGCGTGTTCAATATGTCTTCACAGAACCATCCTCACTGCCCTCAAATGTTTTCTTATCTGTAAAAACGTGTTCTCCAGAGCCCAGTGAACTAGCAGCTGAGATAACATTTTCTCACAGGGTTTGGTACTTTGTGCCACATAAGCTAAATATTAGGTCATTGTTAAAAAGGGCCAGGTTATGTAAATGTTTTATGAATTTCAACAAACTGTGCTTGATGTTAAACAAAATGCAGAAAATATGAATACAGAGAAGCACACACAAACTTCAAGAAACAGGGACAGATCTGGTGTCTGTGTGCAATTCAGGTGCACATGCCTCAGTGCGGCTGAGCCTCTGCGTCTGCTTTTATCTGTTAGCTTTGTGTGCACTGTATAATTCTTCCCAATGCATATGTAAGTGGGTAAAAGAGCTCTCAGTGACGCGAGGCAAGTCTGCAGAGAGAATGACCACGAGAACTGCAGTGGACTCAGGCAGAAAGTGTCTCTTACAGCTGGGAATTATGGGCCGTTTCAGGCATTAACAAGAAAAATGGGTCTTGGGCTGGGATTTAAATATTGAGACGGTATGATTCCCTAACAATGGCAGAAAGCTGGCACCAAAGAGAGATGTCCCTGTAGGTAAAGCTCTGCTCCATTTGATTTCTTTTTAGAAACAAGGAATAACAAGCAGTCCTTAATTCTGCGAGGAAGGAGCATGAGTAGAATTTAAGAGCATAATTAAATGAGAGATACTGTATATTAAAACTCAAGGCTGTTTAAGTATTTGCTAGTGGTGTACTAACCAAATGTATCTAGAGTGAAGCCAGTGAAAAATGAAAGATAAATCCCTCACTTAAATGTGTGATATATGATGTGAGTTGTTTATGGACTTGGTATTTTTCTCACTATCTAGCCTCTTTGCTTTTGTGGATTCATTAAAAATGAAGGACCTATGATGCACAATAATATTACAATATCTTTCAACATTATTGTTGATTTCAATGTGTGACCAAAGGGAGAAAGGGGTGCATCTGATAATGAGTATTATCATGGGGAAGTGGTGGTGGCTGATGGTGGTCAGTTTTGCAAAGAGAGCTTAAATGTCCAGGTGGAGAATTTTAGAATAAATAAAGTTTAACTTGTACAAGTTTGATTCATTTGGGAACAGATGTGCACTGTAGGAGAACCCTACAAAGACAAGCACATATATCTTTGAGGACTATTCAGTGATACTCTGCTTCAGAGACTTTGTTTTAGGTTGTTCAAGGAGCTTGGATGCTGCTATTCTTGTTAGCAAGTCCAATAGCTAGATCTATAGATGTTCCTGATTCTAGTTCAACCTCAAAATTATACATGTGCCATGTTCCCTCAAACAGGTTGTCTTATTGAGAATCCAGAAGATATGAAAACTCATGAAGTCCAGCAGGCACACAGTCCCAATGCATATCACCTGAGGTCTATAAGAATTGGAAAAGATGACAGTTTCTACTGTGTGTGACAAGCTACTGTAAATTTGAACGGAGAGAAAACGCAATACCCCACAATATTACCTCAAGAAAGCAAAGAAAGTTTGTATTAGCTACTGAGGGTATAAAGCAGGCATGGCCAAACTAAGGCCCGCGGGCTTTTGAATCCGGCCCGCCGAAATTATAGTAAAGACCGCATTCATTTTTGCCTTTTTCCTGCAATACCCGACATTTTAGTTGATCCCACTAGATGGCGCACTCTAGACACAATTGACCTTTGCTGGAGTCTGGTCTATTCTCTCAGCGTATAATTAAAAACTACCCGACGCAGTCCTCTATTGATGTTGTTGTGAGTGGTGTTGCGGAGAAAATCAGCGACGTAAAACGCTGTGTGGGTCATAAGAAGGCACGTAAACGGTTACGTCATGACGCAAACGATGACGCAATGACGCAATAATTCACCTTTGAACCTAATTCACCTTTGAACCTGCATCTGTAACAATGAGTGGACCAAAGAAAAGAAAAGTCATGTGCCGAGTGTATAATGAGGAGTGGACAGCTAAATATTTTTTTACCGATCTGCTACTGGCCCGGCCCGCCTGTCAAATTTAAAACTCATAGTGGCCCCCGAGCCAAAAAGTTTGCCCACCCCTGGTATAAAGCCATTATTTCACTAACAGTGCCCCCAACCAACTCAATTTCTGATTACAAATACATGGTTTGTGGTCCTGCAGTGAAGTGATCATCAATCCTGTGACCCCGTGAGCTGTTTTTTTAAATTGAAGTGGGAAGATGACAGCCATGTGTAGTTGGAATGAAACTGCCTTGTAATGGCCAGGTGAACATTTCAAGAGAGCACACAAACACACACACTGAGCACACAGAGGAAGAGAGCATCCATTATGATATAGTGCATTCGCACACAAACGCACACAAACACACACAGTCTCCCAGGCCAGTGCCACAGGTAAGGAGTTCCTGTGGAGGCTTTCAGCTGTGGCGCGTCTGCCGTCCACAAGCCAGATAACAGCGGCACGGCAATCACACCATGATGAATGAGCTGTGATAGGCACTGAAAATTGCTCCTTGGTGGCTTCCGAAGTTTGGTCCAGGGACTCTATTTCTCCAAAGTGAAATCAAAGCTCTGTGCTCAGCCAATTCTTTCTTTCAGACCCTCTTTCTGTTGTGAAAATATTGTCTCATTTGTACTCCCCCTGAACGAAAACACGCACACACACCTCCGTCGTCCCAAAGCTCTCGTGCCCTCCTGTGTGAAATGAACCGTTCCATCTGAATCCCAATCAGTCTCAATGAGACCGGAGTTGTTCAGTGACTATGGCTATATGTCCTTCTTTCCCTCATTCCCATAGCTCCACAGCTGATAAGCCAGACACTCAGAATAACACATTGGACCAATTGCCTCTGCTTACAGGCTACTTTGTGTCTTATCGTCTGATTAACAGAGAGGAGGAGGAGGAGCTGAGCAACAGACAGGCTTTGTGTGTATCGAGGGATGAAGAAAGGCATGAAACGCGGGCAGATGACTGAAAAGAAGAACGGTTTTATCCAGTTCCAACATGCATCTGTTTTTACACCTTTGATGCGATATCAAAGCTACAGTAAAACACACAAACTGAGCTTATAAACAGCATTATATTCTGCTCACAAATGTTTGAAATTACAAACACCTGCTATTCTAATTAAAACAGGTTGCTAATGAATTGATGAGCAATTAATCACTGTTAAGAATTGGATCAGTCAAGAATATATTACCTGTGCCACAACATTTGTGCTTCGCTTGGTGAGTAGCTCGATATGTGTTTCAGTAGCTGGACTCAGAGATCAATGACTCGAGGTCATTCCAACTGATCTGAAGCTTTTCTTCCAACAAAGTTCATTATGCTGTACCTGCTTTACAGGATTGTCCGATGTAAAATCTTCAACATTTTTGTCAAGTGGGAGTTACAGCCAACAGCGCATGACTCACCGAACACCCTGTTCATATGCTAATGAATACAACTCATGAATAAAATGCAATGTGGTGAGAATACAAAAAAACATGCTAAATGATGAGAACTCTTGGAGAGAGATCAAGATGCAGTGAGAGGCAGCCAGGAGGAGGAGGATACGTCAGTGGGGTTTCTGCCCCAACTTCAAGTGTAACCTCCCAGAGCAGCTCAACACATTAACGCTACCAAATCTGGTCGGACGAAAACATCATGCAGATGAGTTTCGATTGAGGCATATTGAACCCTTTTTAATTAACAGAATGTTTTGGCTGCCCTGTGTGACAAGTGTCATCTGGTTTGCTCTCTAATAAGCCTATACAGTTTGCCTTTTCGTGATATAGACACGCAGAGCATGGGACATTTTGAGTGATATAATTTTCCCTCTTATACAAATAATGTTTATTTAATTCGTTTAAATGTCAGCTGCTTATATCAAGCCTTCAATGAGCAAAATAATTATTTTGTTAACTTATAGTTAATACATTATATTATTATTAAAATTATATTCGTTAACAGGATTCATAGATAAGTGATAGTTAACACGGCTGGTAATTAAGAAGTTTATTAAGAACTGCATCCCTCGTCACAGGTAGCAGAGTGAGGGTAGTGAGAACTAGCACTCACAGGATCTATATTTACAACAAAGGCAGAGAATGGCTGACATGGTGAATTATTAGCTCCTGCTGAAGCACTGTGATGTACCATCATCTGAAGTACTCAGGGCAAAACAATCGCACAGCAGCAGTTCCTCTGATCCCAAGAGGACTGAGTTTGGATCTGAAAATACAAAATGGCTTTTTGATATGGTAATTGTCTGTCAACCACAGAATATCAGCCACATGGAGATCAGATGAGGAGTTGAGCCGATTACAATGATACACAACCCTGTTGATGTGTGCGTATCAGCGTGCATAGAGTAGTACTCACTAATATTGTCGTGATGGTAAGAGTAGTGTTGAAGAGTGTGTCCGTCACGTTGATTGATGGAAGCTTTCTCTCCATGGACAGTCCACCTTCAGAGTGCCACAGGCCAATCTGTGAAAAGGACACACACGGACACACACACACACACACACACACACACACACACACACACACACACACACACACACACACACACACACACACACACACACACACACACACACACACACACACACACACACACACACACACACACACACACACACACACACACACACACACACACACACACACACACACACACACACACACACACACACACACACACACACACACACACACACAGATCAGTCACAAAGTCCATCAGTTGGAAAAGGCCAATAGAAACAACCTGTATTTAATTGCCTCTTTCCTTAAAGGACAATAAGTGTGACCTTCATTGACAAAAATACAAGAGAGGGAGAAAGCAGTGGACAAATCACATTGTTTTGAGAAAAGGTGACAGCGAGATTAAGGCAGTAGGAGAAAAATAAGACAACCTTTGTGTGGCTCCTTGAGGAGAAAACACAGGGCATGTGTTCAATCAGAGGCAACAGAATGCATTCATTAACCCAATTAGCAGTCAATCCTGTGGCTCAGAGCCACATTCTCATTTTCATTACAGCTCAAGAGGGGATTCACACCTCCACCTCACATGGTGTCTTTCCTATCAATCTGTCTCTGCCTTCATCGGTTTCATTCATTTATTTGTGTGACCCAAGTTTGTCAAACAACATCACGACAGACATGATAATTTTGTAACTCTATACCTATGCCTCTTGCTACTGTCAAATACACATTTCTCTTAATAACCTCCATCTTACCATAATGTCCTTGACAAAAGAAAAATCGTGGTGATTTGTATTTTCTTACCTTGAATGATTTACACGGCTCCTCTAATGGTTGGAAAAAGTCTGCAACCTTGAAGCTTATTAAAAACTGTGCAAGCACTGGATAAACTGAAAACATTCAAAGTTGTTCGGTTAAACCATGAAGGTTTTTCCTGCCAGCAGAGCTTTGACTTTCCCTGCGATAATCAATTGACCCGTTATGATGAGCATGAGCGTTTTATTATTCTCACTCAATTCATCTATGCTTGTGATTATATGGTAGGAAGTATGTCACCCTTGTGTCACAACGTGTGCAGAACTACCAGCAAAACAATGTGGCTTTCCTTATCATGGTGGCTTCACAAGCTATAATTTCATTTATGTGGCTGGCGCAGAAACAGGCAATTTCAGTGTCAATATCAAGCAGAACAGTTGCTCTATGTGTTGGCACAGAAGATAACCTCAGATAAATCAAGATCAATGAAATATGCAAAATGTGTCTTTTTGTTAGTTTGCAAAACTAATCTCCTGTACGATTTGATGTACTGTATGAGGTGTATTCTAACAACTTGAGGTCAGGTATTTTAGTTTTAAATCATAGTCTGTCTTCTAATATGCAAAAAAACTAGGAAAAAGGCAGCAATTTTAAGTATTTTATAAAAAAAACAACCTGTGAGGCTCATTGAGAAACATAATGGTGACAATTTCAAAACACTGTTTTTGGTCATTTACATTCAAACTCTGTTACCTACCTCATTATGTAAACATTGCCACCTCTGTCTGGAGAGACATAATATCCCTTATCTCAATAATCAACCTTCCTCCATTATTAATATTACATTTTATGTACGAGGAATAAATGAGAGAATATGGCATTTCATTTAGCCTTGATACATTGTTGATGTGAAGCTATCTACAGTATGACAATGAAATGAGTTCTCGACTACATGCTGGAAAGCCTATGGGAGTATTCAGGTTTGGAAACCAGAAGATGAACAGTTGGATGATCAGTGATTGAAGTCTGAAATGAAAAGAAAAAAAAACTACAGTAAACAAAGCTCTCATTTCTTGGTCATAGTTTGCTTCAGGACTAAATCGCCCTAAAATTATCAAGGGATTACGGCCCATTCATCATGATCACTGCCTGCATTTGGAAGCTGTTTAACCACTCTCTCCAGCTCTGATCATAAATTCTGATGTGAGGTACAAAAAAAAAGAAAAAGGAAGAGAGAGTTCCCGGAATCAAAGATTTCCTTTGAGAGTACATGATCAAAAGATCTTGCCTCCCATTTCCTCAGGTTTGCTTGTTGGGAGAAACAGCACCTTGATCACACAAATAGACTATAGCTACCCAAACCTCTTGAACAACACACTATACACTCCTCTGATGATGGCCTCAAGAAACAGAGAGGTAGAACATGTATGGTGGCAAGACCAAAAAAGAACCTGGGAAATATGGAGTTCAGCAATCAGCGTACATAATCAGTTGTCAGAGCCGGTGGGGGGTGGGCTACTTCTGGGCTCAGCAGGTGTCAGCAGAGGGCTGAGCATGGGGGTGACTGAGAGGTTAATGGGATGGGGCGGCACCACGA
The DNA here is from genome assembly GCF_949606895.1 of Notothenia rossii. Classification (NCBI taxonomy): domain Eukaryota; kingdom Metazoa; phylum Chordata; class Actinopteri; order Perciformes; family Nototheniidae; genus Notothenia; species Notothenia rossii. The sequence goes on along the minus strand of NC_136902.1, from coordinate 79,012,655 downwards.
CTCCTGCCCAGGAACAGAAGGTAAGAGAGATGTGGGAGCTGTGAGCAGGAAGGGAGAAGAAGAAGCATATGCTGGCGGGGGAGGAACTAGCTCTGGTGGCCCTGTTGCAACCTGAGCTTTGAGGGGGAGAGAATAGAGCTGTACTATCTATGAGTCACTCAGACTAACAGGTAGGAAGATGTATACATCTGCTAATATAAGCAGGGAAGCACGGCCGGGAGCAAACCCACCGTTACAGTCATCATTTAGACTGAAAACCTTATACGGTAACTATTTAGTAATAATTCTGTAGGTTATGCAAATTACAATGGATTGCTAAGCATTGCATTAATCTTGGTGAAGCTACACCACTGAACCATTGCATGATATCTCATTATACTCGCAGCACAACCCAAACATCGATTAGACTCATAAGCTTCATCGTAGAGAGAAGATGCTGCACATTGCCAAATACTGTATATATGCAAAATAATATATTTATCTACTTGATGTTTCTCATTTCAGTGTCATTATTTGGGTATTTAAACTGCAATTACAATCAATAACCACAGTGCAATACAAGCAGGGAGTCTAGGAAACAAATTCAGACAAAGTTCAGACTGTTGACGAGTACTGTGCACTATTTATTGTACTGAGGAGCAGGCTGGCAGGAAGAAGAATCACGAATAATAAGAGAGAGGGGAATAGGAGCAGAGCAAAAGGAAAAGACTGAGAGAAATAGAAATATGCAGGGGAATGTCAATCTTTCACTGAGTAGGTGCGGTGAGGCTGACGAACGGAATGAAAATCAATGAGAAAGTATGGGGAGCAGCCAGCTAGGGAACCAGAACATCAGGCGGAGAGAACAAGGGAAAGAGACAGCATCTGAGAGTCAGAAGACAGACAGAGAGGTGGAGAGAGAGTTTCTGCGAGTGAAAAATAAAGAGCAACAGCGAGAGAGCAAGGTAGAAGAGAGAGACCGACAGGGAAAGTGACAACAAGTGCAACGGCGTTCCCTGGGAGGGATTACCCAGGGTTCATTCCGCAACCTGGAATTACAGCACGGGGGAAAGATTAGGGAGGCTGCTCATTGAAGCGTCAGGATTGGCTGATTTTCCTGTCAGAAGAATGCCGTATCCAATAGGGTGTGACGAGACAGTGTTGTGACAGAGCCATCCATCACATATGAGAGAAGCAATAGCTACCATTATCAAGCATAATGTCATACAGCCCACTTACACCCGGGCTAAAGCATTCAGGTGTCACAGCGCTGCAATGAGTCTGACTGAGGACGGAAATGTGTGTGTGGGTGTTTACTGTCTGTTAGCGGATGTGTGAATTTCAGAGGCAAAATAACCTTGCGGGCCTCCGAGGATGGACTTTTATTGCTCTTATAGCTACGTTATGCCACCTCAGCTTGATGAAAATATGCTGAAGTAAGTGCAGTTTCTACCCATCAGCGAACATTACCACTTGTTGAATCAGCAGCTATCTACCGCTTAAAATGTATATTTAGAGCTAACCCACTCTCCCTCACAATGATCGCATTGTTTAAATGACGAGCAAAGACATGGTATAAGTGTGTTAGTGTCTAACTGTTATGTGTGTTTTCTCAATGGAATAAAGAGTGAGATAAATAGCCAAAACTCTCTCTGGTGTGACTCATCAACTGGAATGAGAATAATCAGGGTGGTGCTTTAGGCAAACTTCATTGGGTGAGACAGACAGAGGTGGTGGTGTAGGTGGTCGACACTGCCCTACAGTAAAGATAGTTTCAGGAAAAATAATATAATTGAAACTCAAGTCCCAATTGAAGACAAATAGGTAGATTTTTGGTATTTCCTCTTATGCCTGGCAGCGGAAAAAAGCAAGAGTATTGAAAAAGTGGACGACTTTTAAAAAATCTTTTATCAAACTCTAAACTGTGATATGCGGTGTAATTGTTGTTTCTGAACATAAACACACAGATCCACACAAACGCCGTATTTTCAGCACACTCATTATTTGGCATTATGGAACTAGTTGTTCAGTCCTAGTAATGAGACTAACTCTGGGATGAAAAGAAGGTCTTTCATCTGTCAGAGCAGATCTTCAAAGCGGCGCTCCATGTTCTCCAAGTGCTGCATCCCTAGTGAAGCACACAGCAAACAATGGATGTCCTTCCAGCCACAGTCCCTGCTCAGTCTGTGTACCCCCACATTACTGACTGTCCAAATGTCCTCATCTCTAGCGACCGTGTTATTGTAGACGTACTCTTAACACTAGGGGAAAGAACAAGACCTTTAGGGGTGTGTTCGCTTATTAACTTAGTCTAATCCTAATCTTCATTATCCAAACTGAAAGTCTAATGACAAAGAGTGTCTGGACAGACTGTAAGTCCCCTTGAGGCAAAAAACCCAACTGGGCAAAATGAAAACTACCATCTGAACTTAGTCTTCGGTGTGATAGTTATTACCGGGACAAATGACTCTGCAGTAACAGTCAGGTAATTATCACCTCAAGCTATAAGTGACAGTGATGGAAACCAATGGGTTGGACACATATTTTCAGGCGAGATTATATGCTATACTGTATTTAAACAATTATTACAATAAACTAATATAATATTAAATAATATGCCTCGAAGATGGAGAGAACTACAACGTTTTGGTAAAGTTATGGAAGGGTGCATCATAAGGATGATATCACTGTGGTCCTTCTTGTGAGGGGTTCATGAGTGAGTTTAACTAAAGGAAATCATTTTATCTTGACAAGAGCATTGTATTTGCTTATTTGCTTGAATTTGGCTTTGTATTTCTTTTAAATGTATGTAATATTTTGTTACTATTACTCCCCTGCATACTTGAGGCAACCTAACGTCAAATCCTGTTCAGCGTGCACTGTAGATCAAAGTCTTGGCGCTTGTGAAGTTATAAAACAATAATTATAAAACGATGATGACAATGTTTGTGATATGAAACGGGAATCCTTTAAAGAATCTAACAAGGCTGCTGGGAGAACAACGTGTGAACCTGTCTATACCCAGAAGAGAGAACAAATAAAAACAATGCCAATATGATTACAATGCATCTGTGGATCCTCTGTAGCTACACCGTAACGAGAGTCTTGGTAGGATTTCAAGGGTGCACTGTGTAGACTGATACAAACAGACACACAGAGGCACACAGGCACAGAGGCCCTCACGCACACCCACATACATTTGCATATACATGCATATAACACACACGCGCACACAAACTCGTACACCAAGCCAAGCAAACCATACACAGTCTCACCCAGCCTTGAAATCCGTTAAGACTGGGGGATCTTGCAAAACAGCTCATCCATTCTGCTTTTGATCTATTCCCCATCTCCAGCCTGCAAAGTGCAAACTGAGAAAAACAAAGGAGAAATGGAGACTGCTGTATGTCTCTGAGAGACCAAACAAAGGAGAGAACGAGAGACACACACAGAGATGCCGGTGTATGTAGACTTGTGATGTGAGTCTCTTATTCAAAAAATGCAATATGCAATTCAATATGCAGTTGCAGATTCAGCACAGGGAAGAACAGTTTAGTCAGATTGAGGATGATTCAGTTCGATTGCCATTATTTCTTATTTGATCTCATCCAAAGTTATTGCTTAATAAATATGTTTTGCTTGGATCGGCGCCACAACAAGTGTTTGACACACACCCACACTTCCTTTAATACATGTAGTGATGTGTTTTGTTTAGCTCAGGACAGAGAAGCATTGGCCTCAAAGCCTGTCTTTAAACCCGCTTAAGATTTATTTCTCCAAGGTTTTTAGTGAATCTCGGTCAAGATGCAAGAACAAAAGTGAAATGCAGAGGGGTGTTGGGGAAGATATGCCAAAAGACGACTAATAAGTCTTGTGAGCAAGGCTAGCCAGCTTTTCCCCAGTCCAACACATTTAAATCAACAGCCGTATCGTGCAGCTCACACAGTCTTCACCCCCGTTACATCCGTACTGGAAGTGACTGCGTGTCTGTGTTTGTGTGAGTCTCAGGGGGGAAAAGCACCAAGTCAGATGGTATTATCGCATACAGTATTTGCATCGACATGATGGTCTTTTTTCAGTATCAAAAGATCATCTTAGGGGAGAAATTCTTATAATACTTCAAAATCAAGACATTTATTTATGACTTGCAATTGGTATCTATTCTCATTGGAGAAAATGAAATCAAAATATAATGAGAAGAAATCTAATAAAAGCGACTTGAGTCAGAAGAGTTGTTTCTTCTCATAATTCATAGCCTTTCTGACCTCCAGGGCTGTCGGCAGCACTAAGGACATTTAACTCATAAAAGAGACAGCTCTGTGTGCAATAAACCGGAGGAGACCAAGCCGCTCATAAACTGATCCGCATTACTGACATTAGAAAGAGGGCATGTAAGTAATGTAATGTAATACAACATTTTCAGAATACTTTTTTCTATACAAGGTTTACATGGTGATATGATAAAAAACAAAACGGTATCAAATGAGTGTACGCTGAACGGGGAGGATCACTAACACAGAAGAGATGAAAGCAACTTTAAAGACGGAGCTACCCTAGGGAGGCAGAACATAAAAAAAACGAGGCGAGAGCGCAAAAGGTTGCTCGGGAAAGTGATAGAAAAGACGATAGGGAATTCACATTTTAGAGCTTTGAGGCAGATGATTCCAAAGTCTAAATCTCCTGCTGGAAAAAAAAACACAGCCCCTTCAGGCTTCACAATGAAAAGAGCAGAAATAAGGGGGGGGGGGGATGCTTATTGGCACATACACAAGGTGAGAAACCGTGTTGAATGGATGATCCTCAGAAGTTAATGTGGTTTGACATACTGCTGCTCCACTTGCTGGACACATGCACTTCACACACAAATGAACATAAAAGCATGTTAGGCAGTATAATACTGAAAACAAAACCGCACTGGAAGGCTCAGTTCTGATGAGCTATTAAATTGTGTTAGCGGGGTAAGGATAACACAAGATACATCTCTGAATAAGGCTCTAAACTCCCTTGATCTGCTGCTCCGAAAAGTGGTTTTCAGGGACAATTTGATCTTACAGTGAAATACTACAGCTGCATACTGGAAAAGGAACACTAAAACTATTCCCACACTATCTTTGTTCCCCTGCTGGCAAACAGTTATCAATAATTGTATACTAGCTTGACTGAATTCTATCAGAAGGGTTTTACTGACAGATTTTCCTTCGCTGGCATTTTATGCATTTTGATTGGACTCGCCATAAGCACCAATTAAACCCTGATTAAAACACACACCATGATTTATGCAAAAAAAAAAAACATTTGCAGGATTTATGTTTAACACTCACACCTTGTTTGAGGGTGCCATCTGGAGCACCTGTACATCTGATAAAAACTCCCCCTCTTACGATGTTAAACGTGCTGTAATTATTGTTTGAAATGACACAGCTGGAACAATGACACCTACTCTCCCTATATTACACACTCTCTCACTCACACAAATACAGTCAGAGTGAAAGACTGAATCTGCTCAGTTGCTTGGGATCAAAGGTTTCCCTCAGCCTCGCCTTACTCTAACCTTAGTGGCAGTAGCTCAAGCACCAGCTATTTCCTATTAGACCTGTACGTCTATCAGGGTTAAGACGTACTTGTTTCTGCCTGAGGCGGGGAAAGGGATCCAAGCCAGGCCGTGGTGTGCTGAGCTACGTCAAGCTCCTATGATAATATCCTTCAAGGAGAGAAAAAAGGGTGGAGGCAGTCTTGAATCTGTCAACCTGCTGTGCACCAGCCCACACCTCTCATCCTCTTATTTCCCCCTTTTACCCTTCTCCCTCTCAGTACCTGTCCCGTCCCTCCCTCCCTCCCTCCTTCCCCTATGCAGCAGCGTAGAGAAATTGAATTGAGTGCATCTGCATCCACAGCAGAGTGGGCAGCAAGAGTAATAGTGCTCTCAGAGATGGGGTGGGAGCAAAGAAAAAGGGTAGGGGAAGGAAAAAGCAGATTGCCGTAATAAACATAGGAGCCGCACTGACAGCAAATAAATAAATCCAATACAAAAGAGAAAGAAATTGAACGAGCACATTCGGCCTTTAACTGGAGGAAGTCTTGTGTAAATAACACAGCTCAAATCATTCCTTGCAAATTGAAGTGGTGACCATGCAGTGTGCATGTGTCTGAAAGTATGCGTCCAAGATGTGTCTGTATGTGTGTGTGTGTGTGTGTGTGTGTGTGTGTGTGTGCGTGTGTGTGTGTGTGTGTGTGTGTGTGTGTGTGTGCGTGTGTGTGTGTGTGTGTGTGTGTGTGTGTGTGTGTATGTGTGTGTGTGTGTGTGTGTTTGTGTGTGTGTGTGTGTGTGCTTGTGTGTGTATGTGTGTGTGTGTGTGTGTCTGAGGCAGGCAATCAGAGTTCCTTCAGATACAGGGAAGCAGATGGGTTTAATAAGGGTCGCCTCTTAGTACTGTACGCTACCTGCATTTTTTAGCTTTACCTATGAAGACCTTCACAAAAGGACACCTGGGGACCCAAGTTTATTTAAAAAAAAACTATCTGGCTGTAAATGCTCAAATGATAATTCAGTAAATTGGATAGGGCTTACTCCGACATGTTTGGGAGATGAATAGTTTATAGATGATCTCGTCACAAAGATTCACTATGGGGACAAACAAATGCAAAGAACATGGGACGGAAATGTGTGGTAGAAAGACAACGTTACACAAATTCAATATCCAAGGTTAAAAGAAGTGTATGCTGCAAAAAAGGATCCTGTTTGTTTTATTTGTTATTAAATGAACAACTGGTTTGAGCTGTGGCACTGCTGAATATATGTAATGAGGAAATAAGGCCAAATAATTTCAATGAATTTGATTGAGGTGTCAAACATAGATGGAATATGCTCGACATGACCTAGAAATGTAGTCAGTTCTTTGTATTTAGCCAAATCATTCTTAACGCCGCTGCAAATGTAATCTGCCCTGGAAAAGGAATGAGTTGGGACACTTGCTTTGTATTTCAGTAAATCTGCCAGGGGTGGTTTGGGCAGCTGAGACATTCGCCTAGGGAGGGATTTCTATTACTTCAGTGGAAATAATGGAGAAAAAGCCCCAACCTATTTTCATGTTATGTTGATGAGATTTTGGCTTGCAGATCAGGGAGGCAGCATTTGGTTTAAACAAAGAAAGAAAAATAGGCCCAACATCAGGCACTGAAGTCCCAGTCACTGAAAGAATGTGTTGGATTATTTCATGCTTCCTTAGCCTTTGTTTTACAGCTATGGCAGATCAACTCAGTTCGATCTCTGGTACAAACCTTGCAGGCTTCATAAAAACACATTATGAGTGTGGTAGAATGTCAGAGCAAAATCTATTCCTGAGCATCGAATTTTTCAGAGCACCTGTAGACTCAATAATGAGAACAATTAGCTTTCCGTCATGCTGGAGTCGCCCTTTGGCCTTTTGCATTTCTGTTTGGCGTGACCTGCTGTAACTTACTCAAACATGGTTGATGCTCTGTAGTCTCTAAAAATGAGCCTTTAATGCAAACTATGAGTCAAAAACAAACACTACAATCTCTCTCTCTCTCTCTCTCTCTCTCTCTCTCTCTCTGGTGGTTTCTGTACTAAAGCTGTGATGAAGTGCCTCCATTATAAAACTAAATCGGTGGTTCTCTGTTCTCCAGGAGGTGGCATAGAGTATTTGCAGCCGTTTGCATTGCACAGATATGAACAATGAGGCACGTGCTAACACACAAACACACACAGAATACCATCCTCACAGTGTCCCACAACCGAGCCTAGCACTGTAAGAGGAATGATCTTGCCTACCCCAAATTGTAATAATTACTCGTTTTGCAGATTCTTCCAATTAACAGGAGTGCTGCTGTCAATGTGCTTCATGCAGAAAGAGAGGGCCAGTCCAGGGATTCTGCAGAGAGGCTGGAACACTCTCTCAGTTTGGTGTGTGCTGTGGCGTGGTTGGCTGGCAGGCTGCAGTGTGATTGTTTTGGAAAAGACTTGTGCTAAACATGCATATATGCTGGTGGGCTCGTTGTGTGTGAGTGTGCAGAGCCAAGAAGCAGGGGGGCTGGCACAGACTCCATCAATACTCACACAGGTGCTGACACACACAAGCACGCACACTGTGAACTGGTGTCAGATATATCAGTCAGCAAATATCACACAAAGTGACTCTTATACTTCTGAAAACAAAGAAAAATAAGTTCAACAATGGCAGCAAGAGGTTGAGTTAGGAAACTGCTTCGTCTTTTAATGTTCCTAAAGAGAATGCAGTCTGTGCATTCAGGGAAACAAGTTGAGTTATATTATACATCTGTACAATCCAAATATAAGTGTTTTCAAACTTTTCCCTGGTGTTCACTCCATCTGCAGAATACATACCCTCAGAAACACATTCACATTCACAAGCCCATATAGTTCTAGTCTCTTTTATCTAGCTCATTACACTAGCTTGTGAATAGCCGTAGCAAAAGGACAAGGAGGGTTACAGCGTATTCCTTTAATATGATTAGTCGTTCAAACAGGAAATAGCAGAGAAGGTCAAGTTGTTGCCCTATAACCATTAAATGTGGTGACAGCTAAAACACAGTGCACATAAAGGAGAAAAAAAAATGGAGCCCTGCTGTTATTTGACATGCGGAAAGATTGTTTCTAGTTATATAGCTTTGTCTTTGCCTCTTCTCTTCCTAGCCTATTTTTCTCTTGCATGCCCTTTCTGTCTCATTTACTTTCCGCCTGTCATCCCCTTTCCTCGTTTCTCTCCCCCTCTCCCACCTCCACCTGCATAACTTGCCTCTTCTGTGGACTGTTGGTTACAGGTGCCAGTGGTCGCTCAGCCAGACCATGCACAATGTCATGCCAACTTCTTAAACCATCATCATTGGCACACCTGGCCACTAGCACAGGAGCATCTGGGAAATGTACTTTGCCTGCCAAAACTCAACAAATAAAGATGATTGCATAATGCAGCGACATCATATCCTGGAACTAAGGTAGGTTAACTCCACTGTCATCTGAAATGGTTGTTTGCAAGCGTAGAGCTATTACTGGAATTGTATGTTATGGATCTCTAGATGGTTCATATTTTGGATTTTATAGCTAAAAGAGTTTTGCATCAGACCAAACTTGGTCAAAATGTATTATGAATGAATAATTTAAACAGAAAAATAAAAAGAACAGTTTCAAATGTTCTGAATGCAGAGTATTAATTCAACTGCCATAATGGTAATATCACAATCTCTCTTTGGTCCTTGATGTGGTTCACACCATGTGTGTGAAAAGTAAAACTAAACACTACAAAAATAAATTATAAAATGGTCTTCTTCCTGCCGATCACAAACCAGCAGAAACCGGTGTGCAGTCTTACAGGTGCGGAGGTTTGTTTTTTGTTAAACTAAAAATCTATTATTACTTGTCATTTGAATGAATGACATCTAATGATGAATACATTTCTACGGAATCAATGCATTAACATTAATATGTATCTTCTTTAAACGTATAAATGATGACTGCTAATGCATGAAAGAGTAGTTTTGCAAGGCAAGTAGCACTAGATGGTAAACATACATGTGATGGTGACTAAATAGATGGACAGGGAGGCAAATAGACAGACAGATAAATAATGATAGATGGATAGCTAGATAGATAAAATAGAGAAAGGCGGAGCAGAGAGCAGCAGGAAACTGTTCTAATGTGTGAAATGCCTGCCAGAGAAATTCAATTTTTGACAGTGATTGGCTGTATAGTGTTGAACCCCAAAGGAGCTGATGGTGTCACATGTGAGGCGATCTATAGCCAACCACAGGGCTCGGGATGAGCAGATGGTTGATCATACTGACTGAGGAAAATGAGTGGAAGTGGGGAAGAGAAATTGAGATATGTACAGCATGACTTGTTGCTTTATTCCCAGAAAGTTTTGGTTGAAAGTTGATGGAAGGTTTTCTTTTCTGTTGTTTTAATTTGCATTTATTGGCATAGTTGTAAACTATGAATGGAATTCTTATTTTAACCATAGAAAATACTTAAAATATCAACTTCATATTCATTTGTTTGGATATATTTAGCCCAAACTCTTTTAGTGAGAGTTGGTGTGTGGGTAGTGAGCCACCTTCCTTATGTCTGGCAAGGCCCTGGCACCTGTGCTGTCTGCCTGGATGAAGCAGCCCCAACCCAACAGCATGTGGGAGGTGTTAGTCAACAAAACAAACGACACCCCCATTCGGTCCCCTGTCTAACACCTTGCCTCTCTCCATCAACATAACTGGCAAGAGTGCTTTATAATACTTCTGGTTGAAATCATCACATTAGGCCTGATAGCATTACCCTTCTGCTTGACTGGCCCAGTGCCAAAATAAAGAGGGGACACAGAGAGAGGCAGACAAGGTTAATAAAGGCGGATGGGATTTCTGTCTGACTCTTTCACGGGTTGCTGAGATAAGATTTTTCTGACACTCAATCCCCTCATTCATGGATGTCATCAAATCCAAAAGGGTCAAATGTTTTAACACAGAGATGTGGAAATCATTTTTTCGTCTCTGTGCTATCTTACTGTTTATGTCTTGTCTGTATCTTATAATAGTATAACAACAAATACAAAAATGCTGTAGATAAAGCAGCAAAAATACAGCTACAGTATCTGCTGCTGCAGAGGGGTGAATGTTTGTTGGATTATGGACAAGTCAATAACCAGCATACACAATGCAGCATCCACTGGAAAACAGTCAGGGCAGCAGGGAAAACACAGCTGTCAGGGTGAGGGACAGGTATTTCTAGGGAAAATACTGTGCAGTTTAGTATAGCACCATGAACACATACATTTCAGGGATTACATGTATAGCTTTACATCAAGAATCAGGCCTTAAGATGAAATATAAAACACTAAAGTCTTGGCATTTCTAAAAACAGTGGTTTCAAAGCAAATGGTATGTTGAAATGATGGCATTCTGAATAATCTGGGACATCCACTCATAAAAAGACACACACACATTAAGATGCATGCAGATAAAATCCTCATTGTCAGCACTGAATGTGAGTGAGGACGAGGAAGGGACAGGGAAAAGAAAACTGCTGTTGTCCAGTTACTAAGGGATTGGTCGTCACTTGCCTTATACCAAATAAAAGTAGTGGTTAAAGTATAAAAGAGGATAACCCTAGGTAACTTGACTTACAAAATGTCCCTATCTAGTTCAACATGATATGTAGATCTTATCTTAAATCTGTAATGTCCCAGACACATTGTCAAGTAGCCAACTGCTGCAGTGTGTCTAGATACTTTGTTGGCAATGGAAACAACAACTTGCCACTTCTTTAAACAGGGTTGGCAGAAGAAATTGAAAGTATATTTTTTGTTGTATAACTCCATCCATCCGTCTTTATTTAGTTGTATGTATTTGTCCTTCACTTGGATTCCCCAGTACAGAGTCTGACACACTGCAATATCTGACAGAACACATTAGTATAACAAATAAAGTTATTTTGTGACTCATATACATTTATTTTCTTAATAAATAGTCTGAAACCTAGTGTTAGCTGCGGATTACCATAAAAGCAATCATAGATCCTTCTTCCTCTACCACTCAGCCATTCAAGGTTTCTGCTTTTTATGGGCTGATGTTTACATTTGAGCACTTATTTTTCTACCAATAAATCCTTTTTTTTTTTACCTGCTAGATCAACCATAGATATTTACTGCTGTAGACGGGTGAGCCCCACTGGAGCTTTTTCGAGCTGCTGTTGATGGATGAGTACAGGACAATCACTTTGCCCACACATATTTTCCCCAGCCAGTCTTCAATTTGAAACAACAATGCTCTTGTCTCCAACCACCTCGATAAATTCCCGGTCAGAGGTTCCTTAAGTGTTGTCCAGGAAATATTAGTTTTCCATCAGAAGGTTCTCACTCCTCGATTTCAATATTTAGACAACATTACAATGAGAGAATGTCTGGGAAGTTTTGTGTAATAATGGGTTTTAATGCGTTGATGTCAAAAACTAATTGTTTTTCAGACAGTGTGTCTTAACATAGATATTTTAAAGGGGACCTATCATGCAAAATGCACTTTTTTATTTATTTTATACATAAATGTGTCCCCGGTGTGTCAGGGAACTCACAAAGTGTCAGAAAATGAAACCCTCTCTCTTGTCGTCCGTGCACAAATCTCTAAAAACGGGGGTACAATGGAGCTGATCCAGATTTGCCATCCGATATGACGTAAATTACGTCATGTCGGATGGTGGACCCACGGCCCTATCAGAAACTTCGCTATCAGAATCAGTGCCCGACGTGTTTTGGACGTAATATGGTCTTTGTTTACATTAGCAAGCATCGCTAACACTCAGAGCTAACCTGTACTGGAGAGAGTATGAAGCAGGATAGAAAAAGGAACTCACCCTGTGGTAAACCTGCAAGAAAAAAAGCATTTGAGCTCCCTACTGTTTCAGAAATAATCTTTGATGTGGTTTCATCACCGCAGCGTTTAGACAGTGGCCGTTTCTCAATCGCGAGGATACTTGCTTGGTAGCACATGTCTTCCGAGTCACTTGCTTCAGAAGCTAGGCAAGAATCCTTCCTGGCATTCGGAAGACGAAGAGTGGAAAAGCCTTACATTTTCTGCCACAGATTTGGGGAAACGTGCGCAAAGCATTGTGGGGATTTTAAGGAAGCCAAGTCTACCCATGTGCAGCCTCGAAATTACCCCCAAACCAAGGACGCGGCCTCGTGGAATTCCAAGTATGCTGGAGATTGGAACAGTCCTTCGGCGGCACTCGATGACGTAGCATCCCTTGAAATATTGGCTTGGAAGCCAGTTTCCTCGAGATTGAGAAACGGCCAGTATCTGCCGTGTCCCTCATGAGCAGGCATAAGCTCCGCCACCTCTTTTTTTTTTTTTTTTTAAGCTTTATACCCCGAATCAGCACTTTAGTAACAGGGCTGAAATGGAGGGATATGAGGCATGGCTAGAATGGGTGATCTGTTTGGTATTTTGAGCAAAACACTTCATAGACATTCATTTTTATATATTTATATATATCTGAGACCTATGCGATTGCCTAGAAATAGCATGATAGGTGGCCTTTAAATCTGCTGAATGTTTGATTTCTGGATCCCTGACAAGAAACATTGAAAACCCTAGTATAATATCACCAATCCCCAAGCAATTGATACAGTCCAGAGAACAAGAGCAGCAGTAGTTCTGCCATCCATTCATTATTAGAGAGCACTAAAAGCTGCTCAAAGCCTCTCGTCACTTACATTTCATTGCTGACTACTTTAATTCCTTGTAATCCTGATAAATGTCTTCAATTTAGAAGAAATTGTAAAGTATTTATGTTCCCTGGTGTGGAAGTGAGGCAAAGAGATTCTGAGGGAGACCAAGCAGTTTCAGAGATTGCGCAGTGTGGTTCAGAGCACAGACTCAAATGCCTGTGGTGCATGTAGAGTACTTTCAGAAAGCCAGAGAGAACAACAAGACCGCTAGTGTAGGAAGCGTGAAATGCCAGCATCCACTGGGGCAATAATGGAGTGACTGGAGTTTGATCAACACCACCCACAAATTCCTGCTTATACAATATAGTCATTTTGTGACTAAATGTTCTTTCATTCCATAGAGAATAACAGCTTCACATTTGTATCTAAAAGTCATCAAAAGTAAATGAGGAATATCTGTAAAACCCATAGCAAAAACTGTCTGCCCTGCCAACAAATCCAGTATGCCTCTTTGCACCTTCAAAATGGCATCACTACTTTTTAGTTCTATCTTGACACTCTTGCCAGCATGATAATGGAAATTGTTTGGACCAAAAGATGTCAGTTGAGCTGGTGTTCAGAGCAGAACCCCTGCAAGTGTTATCGCCGCTCCCTGCAGTACAATACAGCACAAGTTACCTCACTGCCATAAAACAACGGTAACATTTGCCCATAGAAGTGCCCTACAGAGATCAGGAAGGTGTGCGCTGAAGAGCTTTGTGTTCAGCAGTAACAGCTATATTATGGCCAGTGTCTATCAAAAAAGCAAATGGAAGAATCTTTGTGATTCACTTCTGGTATAGCACACTATTTATATGCAAATGCTCTTGAACCAATGGGATGGACTACAAGCTGTTGAAAGGCAGTGCTGATGCTGAAACCATAGCATGTGGTTACTTTGAAGACAGATAATACCAACATAGGATTTGTAGGATTGGGAGTTACTTTACCTGCCTTAGGCCATCTTTGCTGTTCTGCATGATCCTCAGGACGTAGTTAGACCTCTGACCTTTGCTGTTGAATTCAATGTGGCCCGTTAGACCTTCCAATTCTACCTATCCAAAAAAGAGACAGCAACATGTTAAAATACCTCCCAAAGAAATAGAGCCTGCTCCCTCTAAGCAGCAGCTATAATAGATCTCACTAGAGGCTACATTAGCACTACTGGGTCTGGATCAGCCTCTTGAAATGTGTCAAATGTATAATAATAATATGAAGAACGAGGCTGTTATATCTTCAATTTACCACGGAATAGACATGCCATTAGTCAGGTCTTCTTCCTCTGAGAGAGGAAAACAAACAGTCTGATATCGAACCCATCACATTTAAGCATTTTGATAGCCCTATCAGTTACAGCCATTTCTCCCTAATAGGATGACACATTTTATTCACTGACAGCTAATCTTTATCCCTCCTTCTCTGTTGTCTCTCAGTATAATGTAGAAACAAGATAAACTGACCTAGTGGATAAGGAGCGTATAAAAGATGAGAGCACAGACTATTATACAGTGTCATCTGTTGTCAGCGATAATATAAGGGCTTTAAGATAACCAATTAATATGCAACATCAGGAAAGCAAAAAGAAAGGTCTCAATAAGCTTGGCAATATCTTTATCATTATCTTGTACCTTCTAATAATGACATTCCCTGCCCTTCTTGTTGAGTGAGAGAGTACGAAAACAGAAATGAAAACTTACAAAACTGAGAATTATCTTTAATTAAGGATAATAGTTTGCCATTTTGGGAACATACTTTTCTGTCTAGAGTTAGATATCAGTTGAAAAACATCAGTTCTGTCATTTCGGTGATTTGGTGCAAGAATAAAGCAACTGGTTAGTTCGCTTAGCTTCGATAAACATAACGTCTGGAAACAGGGAAAGCAGCTGGCCTGGCGGTGTTTAAGGGTTTTTGCCATGGCGCAGTGACTTTCTGGAGTTTCTGCTGGTTTCTCATGGTAAAACGACGAGGAGGTAACTGCGACCGCCAAGAAAAAGCATAAAGTTCTGTTAGCTTTAGACTTAGCAAGGCTGGCTGTAATCAGTCTTTATGCTAAACTAAGCTAAAAAATAGCTGGCTGTAGATTAGGGAGATTTATATTTACAATACAGACAAGGGAAAGGAATCAATTCGTTTTCGTGTTGTATTTGTTTTGGTGTGTTTTGTCCTAGAGTATGTAAAACTAAGTTAAAGTTAAACTTACCATCCTCAGGTAATTCATCAGGCTGGTGCCGTGCTCCCAAATCTTGGAGGACTTGCAGGAGAGCTGGGTGGCGCCAACATTTTGGCTACGGTTCAGCTCCTGGACGGCCGCCACCACCGCGTATACTGCATCAAAGAGCAGGGCTGAGGAGAGCTGCAGAGGGGGAGAGAAAGTGCACACATTATGCATTCACACACACACACACACACAGATGCAAAGACTCCAAACTGCAAGTGTACCATGTTGGTAGTTAGCGGTCAATAAGGGGTTAACCCCTGGAGTGGCAGTGAGATTATTCCATTAGATCATTAGAAAGACTCTGATCTGCTGACAGCGTTGAAAAGCGTCTCTCTCTCTCTCTCTCTCTCTCTCTCTCTCTCTCTCTCTCTCTGTCTCTCTCTCTCTCTGTGTCTCTGGGAGAGACACTGTCCTTCCTTCTCTTATCCCCAATGAAGCTGGCACATCCGGACCATTTGAATCACCGCCTGTTCTCAGCGAAGGCCAGCTTCAGGCAGCTTTTCCTCTCATCACCCTTGTACAAACAGCCCCATCATCACTACCACTGCATCCTGCTATGTACATTTTATTAAAATGCATGATGCGCTGCATTAGAGGCCAAAGGAGGGTACATCAGTACAGTGCGGTACATCTGTGTAATGGAAATTGGGATGAAATGGCCCTGATGTTTGGTGGATATTGGAAGAGGGAGGGATGGTGATGCATAATAAATGTTGGATCAAAGAGAACAATAAGCCATTAAACTGAAAACCTGTGATGTCTTACAACCTTAAATTGGCAAACATAATTGCTGGATTGCACTTTAAAGCAAAATGTTGCGTACAAACAGCCTGTGAAGACATTACAATCAGCACTGTGGCTTTGACAGATGGGAATAATGTCTTAGTGTTTGTTAAGTCAGCATTAAAAAGTAAATGGCAAAGTGTTTCTGGTTATATTCCACTCGTATCTTATCATATTTATGCCGTCAAGCTAATAGGGCCATTGCATCTACTCATCTTCGTAAGTGGATAGGAAAGTAAATATGCACAATAGGTCTGAAACTTGTCTACTAAAATGATCAAGCAGATTTTATTATGATTTTACTTTTTATTGTTTTGACAAAGTTTTCAGCAACATACTGTTAGTGATCTTTTCTCGGCGTAGCAGCTCCTCTGTCACAGGTGTTCTCTCTTTGTGTGCCAACATGAACTATTTCGGGCTTGTTTTACAAAAAAGAACGTTAATCCTTTGGTTTTACCGGATGTTCTGTAACACAAATACAGTCACGTCTTGTTTATCTACTGATATTTTAGTCTACTTTTTCTTCATGCTGATTTGAGAATAAAAATACCTCCCCAAAAACGCGAGACATTTTTAGGCAGCGTTGTTTGTCCTGCACTAATTTGTCTCCTGTAAAACTTTAAATCTATGCTGCATCTTTCGAAGTTGGCATGGTGCACGTCTTTATCTTTCAATGCATTAACAGTCTCAGGTTGACATGCAAAGAGGTCACATGTGTGCATTTTCTGTGCGTATGAGCCCCACAGTTACAATTCCTCCAGACCTAATTACAGTAAATGAAAAGACAGCATATTATCTACGTGCATGTCTAAATGAGTTAATGACTTTCTTGCTCTGCGTTCATCAGCCTTTATTCTCTCTAGTTATTAGCAAATTAGTCACAAGTTCTAATTGCCGCAGGCTCAAAAGCATCCGAGTGACCTGCTGTGCCCGAAATACATTTGTACATGCTATTCTTAACCTGTTCCACCAGCCAACGGGGGTCATGGGCTTAAATGTGTTTATTTAGTTTTACATAAAGTCAGGGATTAATTCAATCATTTCCTTTACTGACTTTGTTGTTCCTAATGAAGCCCTTGAGAACATTTGCAAAAGCTGTTCATTTGCCTCGAATATGTTGTTCTTGTTGGGACTGTTGTTAGATGTTATTACTTAATATTCACGTCATTTTTAGAAAAGATAGGACAAAAACATTTCCATTTGAATTACTTTAAAAAATATATGTTGGTTTAATACTTGAAGATATTTACAATTATACTGTTAGCTTGATTGGTTTCGACACTGATAAATGATTGAAAAATGACTTCAATATTGATGGCATTGAAGATTTATTATAGACTCATATGTATAGTATATTAGGAGAAAGTTAATTTCATCCACTGTTGACATGAAAGACATGACACTGCAATACTTCTTTACTGGACTCAGAAGCAGGAGTTCATCTCATAGCGGCTCAATTCCCTCGTTACTTTGAGATGCCGTTTTTACGAGTGACACTTTCTGGGTGAGAGGGCTTAATCCTGAGAGGGATTATTGGGCAGTGAGATAATACTCATAAATTGAGGTCTCATAAACAAGCACTCATTTACGGATGGGTGGCAGTCATCACTTTCATGCAGGTCATTAACGGCATTTTATCAGCTGAACAGCGCGTAGAAATTTCAGACAAGTCTATCTCATAAAACAAGTATGAGAGTGTTCTGCTGTCAGTACAAAATATTTATTAAGGTGGTCTCAAATGTAAAAAAAACTGTATTTAATCGAGTTTCTTAACATAAAAACCTGCAACAGTTGTACTTTCATATGTTAACAGTAGCTTAATGATTTGAGGCTGTTCATGTAGCATGCAGGACATGTTAAACGTTGAGCAATCTTTGGATGATCAGTGGAATTAAGAATTTTCTTTTGCATCTTGTTCTGAAAGAAATTTAACATGGATTCATTTTCAATGTATTAAGGAAGGTGGATGCTGCAAATTAGTTGTCTGCCAAATAACAACTGCCTACAGCAGCACCTGCAAATAAAACAGTTACCTGGATAAATGTCAAACCGTGGTATTTTTGTGTTTAAATGACGTCAGTATTTAGGTGGATTACTTTGAGATGCAGCAGTACACTGGAAGAATATTGGCTCTGAAAACCCTGTCTCAACTTGGTATGGGAATAAATAAAAAAGGCTTAAACCATTATTCTCACATGAGTAACCCTCCTCTTCTCTGTGTGTGTGTGTGTGAGATCATGTGTGTGTGTGTGTGTGTGTGTGTGTGTGTGTGTGTGTGTGTGTGTGTGTGTGTGTGTGTGTGTGTGTGTGTGTGTGTGTGTGTGTGTGTGTGTGTGTGTGTGTGTGTGTGTGTGTGTGTGTGTGTGTGTGTGTGTGTGTGTGTGTGTGTGTGTGTGTGTGTGTGTGTGTGTGTGTGTGTGTGTGTGTGTGTGTGTGTGTGTGTGTGTACTTACTGGGGTGCCAGCGAAGGGTGCATGGTCACAGTTCTCTTGCCAGGAGCGGTTGAGGCTTAACACAAAATCCTGGAAGAAGGGATGAGTTTGGTTGAAGACTGAAAATCCAACTATGTTGACTTGTTGCTCCACCACGTCGTCCAGTCGAAGTAGAGAGAATTCCTGGAGGGCAAAATGAGAGCGAGACAGATGGAGATTACTGGGTGAAAGCATTTTATTCCCATGAAAGCTGTCACATTCTGCCATAATCTACTTTGAACAACACTAAATGATACATTGAATCATTGTCAAGGTAAAAAGGGCATGTGTTGATCAAATATGTTTACATCCGATTTAATCCGCCTCACTTAGCATTCATAAACTCCCATTATTCCGGCTGATTGACATGAGAAAGCTGCGGCAATTTGTTCATTCCCACCATTTAGCTATGAACCACTGCACAAAACCATGCATTTTGAACTGGCCATATGCTATTCTTGACATATGGACCATTATGTTAATACTGGATTGCAATGTTAAGGGCCTACATTAGAGCGAGATGGACAGTAAAAAGAGCTTAAGACGGACTGGAGACAGTAAATGGGGAAGAAAATAAGGACACTGAGATAGGGCTGCTCAATTAATCTTATTTCAACCGCGATTACGATTATGGCTTGCAACGATTACGAAAACAACGTAATCGAAATAAAACGATTTTTTTTATTATTATTATTTTTTATCTTTAAATAAAAAAAATTGTTTGGGTTTTTAAGTTGAATTATACTTAAAATTCAGGGTAACCAACTGCTAAAAACATACTGTTCACATTTTTTTTCTCCAAGAAATTGATGTTTTCAAACTCAATGAAAAAATCGCAATTCCAATTATTGACCCAAATAATCGAGATTATGATTTTTGTCATAATCGAGCAGCCCTACACTGAGACTGATTATTGAGAAAGTGAGGCAGAAATGCATTGCATATTAAAATGCTCTGGGTTAGGAGGAGAGAAAAAATATATATGTTTCTTATTTGGCCATAGGGACATGGTGTTTTTTCTCCACCTGGGGAACAGCAGACAGGGCACAGGTGGAGTTAGAGATGAGGAAGACATGGAGGAGAGGGAATGCTGTGAGCGGGGATGGACGTTTCCTGAAGGTTAATAGAGGTGTCAGAACCTGGTGCCCCCTCAGGTAGCAGCCTTCGTCTGGCAGCCTGTCGTGCCACCAGCTTATGACAGCCAGACCAGACACAGTCTACCTGTCTGTCACCAAGGCCAGGGACACTCATAATTTAGAGTGATTGGAGGGGAAAGTAAGGTAGAAAATAAAAATGTGTTGGTGTGGGAGTAAAGAGGTGGCAGGGGGGCATGCGGAGAACAAATGGGAATAAAACATGATAGCATGTGTATGGGATACAGTGGTCAACAACTTGGAAAGAGGTAGAGAAGAGAAGCTAGACACCTGTTAATGAAAGGAATCAAATGTGTCTGGAAAACAATGATCAAAGCCCTCGACGACCAGCTTTAAACCTTCTGCTATGTAGAAACCCAGGGTGCGTATGGTACAACATTTAAGGAATACGGCAAAATCTTTCAAACAACCCAAAACATTTTTTGCCAAACAAAGGGAAGTCATGATTGTGTTCTGGAGAATTCCAGCTAAGGCATGACTATGCTGCAACAGAACATGAAAAAAGAAGAAATTGCCTTTTTCATCTGTAAGAACAAAATGGACGAGAGGGATTAGGCAAATGAGATAATGGACATTCACACGCAAAGAGGGAAAAGGGTCAGTGAATTAAATAACTGATAAGCAGGTAGGTGGAAAAGGCTCTCAGACCAAGAGGAACATGACTCATTTCAATGTGAAGACACCAGTGCACTGATACAGACTCGGAACAGAGCAGGGCGGAGGAAGCCGTAGATATTGTCCCAAATGTTTAGCTTCTCTAGCAGGCATTCGTGCAACTTTGCTGGATGTTGATTACAAACAACTGTGGAAGAGTCTGCTAAAAATATTCCAGGTGGAAAGGGTTTAAAATTAGCTACAAGGACAAGAGACTTTGGGAGCAGCAAAGTTATGTGTGATACGTGAATGAAACATGTCCTGGGCTGAAGGAACTCTTCACCAGGGAGAATGTTGTTATATATACTGTATACTGTATCTGCAGGTGGTGTGCTGTGATGAACAAGTAAATCATTTATATTTGTGCTAAGTGATTCCACATCTCCCAGGCATAAAGTGGCTTTACCTCTTCTTATATAATATCTTTAATTAAATCGCCTCCTGGCCCATTTGGAAATCAACTGCATTTGCAGAGGATCAGAGAAGGCAAACATCTGATCCCATCTCTTTCACTTGGCCCACAGATGAAGCTGATTGAACTTAGAAATACACAACTCTGATCGTTCAGTTTGAGTGGAGAAGTCTGGCGTCCAATTCAAGAAATACTCAATCTGACCAGATTGTTATTCGTCATTAACAAATACTACTATCAGATTAAACTGCGTTGAACCCTGAGGGCGTTTGTTAAAGAACCTGAACTTTACAACATGCTCTTTAATCTTTTGTTCTTGTAAGAGTAGTACAGTATTTTTTTTCTGGCCTTATTCTTTTTTTTTTTTAAACGTTTATGTTATGCGCTTCTCACAAGATTTAAAAAACACAGAAAAAGACATTTCCCCCACTGTTGAGATTGTAACGTTTGTTGTTCGATTTCCCAATGTGTACAGGTTTAGTTTCTGTGGATGTAAGGTATAATTGACATCTCTATTGAAACTTTAAAATAAATGTCTCGTTATTTGTGTGGTCAAAAGTCAGCTTACAAATTTGAGGGAAAAAAGGCTAAGGGGCAAATCATTTTGATACACAACTAGAAGATGAGGCAGTTACATTTATTTGGATGTGCTGCTTGCTGCTCTTGTACTTCATAAGACATTTCTGTTAACGATGAGAATAATGGTCACTGTGACTCTTTTACTCAGATATAAACAGGATTAAGTTAAATTGATAGCCTGCTGACTTGATTTTACAATTTTCTCAAATTATAAGAAAATAAATAAAAAGTCTAAGAGTGCCAAGAGAGGGATTATATGTTCCTCAGTAAAACTAGATGAACAAATATTCCCAGTCTTGATCAAGTCAGGAGAACATTTGAGAAAAAAAATTGACACTGTCCTTTATGTATTTATTCTTGTTCATAAACTCAAAGGTGAATGCCATACATTCCTCTTCATTATATGGTCTCTCATCTTCATGTATATTTAGTCATCCCTTCTGGGGCCTCATAAGCCTTTTGGGACTGACCATATAATTACTTGCTAAGAGTACTTTAATAGATCATTAGAAGCAGAGCTGTGCAAACGAGTCTATCATTAAGCATGCCCCTCAAGCGTGCCTGTATGTATGCATGTGCATACACATGAGAGCTCACGCACAAACACAAATTGGAAATTGCACGTGCACGCCCACACACAGAAAAATAAATCCCTATAATTGAGCAACCTGGGCAGACTCACTAAAGACCAAGGTCACCAATATATCCCAGGGCCATGTCTGAGTAAAATGACTGTGATGCTTTCGTGGGCTTTCAGGCCACAGACACTGGCACACATTCATATACAAATTCACACACATACATAGCCGGACAAAAGCACAGCATAAATCCTTCTACATGAGCAATTATGCTCTCTTGCATACTAAATAGGTGGAGTGAAATTGCCGGTTCTTAGCAGAAGACAGTTGGTTCCCAGCAGTAGAGAAACGAAAAGGCAGAGATGAAGGGTAGAAGAAGAAAGGAGTGAAAAATCCAACTGTCCAACCAACTGGGGTGAAAAGGGTAGGGAAGCAGAATGATGACGAGGAAGATGGAGAGAGAGAGCGAGAGAGCTACTGTATGGGTTGGATCAATGGAGAGAAGAAGGTGAAAGATTATTTTAGCACGACTGAGAGTTTAAAAAGCAGTGGGGGAGAAAGAAAGAGCGACAGAGCGAAGATGTGAGCGAGCAGGATGGTGGGAAAGCGCATGGGAGTGACAGCCTGGCCGTGGGCCCCCGACACCGGCTGTCACCTGAAGATCAATCAGCAGCCGGGGCCCGAGCCAACCAACCAAAAACTGGTGCTTCACCCTCCTTAAATCGTGTCCTTCTTCCTCTGAAAACCTCCTGATCACGAAGTCTCCATCTTATCCTTTATTTATGTCCATTTAACTATTCTGTTAATGTCTGAAAGTTCAAGTTCAAATTCTCTGTCCTTATAGGGTGTGCAACAATTACAGAGAAGGAGTCATTGGCAATTAAAATATTGGGTCCAAGGCACCATACTTCAAAGCTCAAGACATATATATGAAAATTGTGCAAGTAGAGTATAGGAAAAATCGGTACCTAAGACATAAAATATAGGGCTATATATAAAAAAATAAAGTCAAAAAAGGATAACACCCTTGTGTGGACAGCATTGCAATAAAGAAACTGAATAAACGGTCTCATTGATAGAGATGGAGGCATATCCTGGCTGTTGCTTTCTGTAGTCAACAATTCGGTTTTTTGTTGAGTTAAAATCGAGAAGGTTAATGACCTTGCACCAAGATGTCAGAGCTACAAGCTTCCCTTTGCAGGCAATCTTGTTGATTTCTATGATCAGACTGATGAAGCTGTTTGTGACCACAAGAAGAACAAAATAGGGCTGAGAACACTGCCCTGAGGGACTCCTGTGCTGAGAGTCAGGTGGAGGATGTTGCAGTGTTCATCAACACAGCCTGGGGCCTGCCCATGAGGAGGTTCAGGATCCAGTTACAGAGGGCGGTGTTGAGCCCCAGGTCTCTGAGCTCGCTTACAATCTTGAACCGCACAATGGAGTTGAATGCTGATCTATATTCTTTAAACACTATTCTCACATATATGTTATTCTAGGCCCGTTGGGAGAGGGCAGTGTAGAGGGCTTGGGTTGATGCATATGCCTGTATATCTCTTTGGTCTGTAGGAAAATTGAAATGGGTCCAGTGAGTCGAGGGGGAGGATGTAATCAAGGCTTGCAATGACCGCTCAAACCCCCTTATGATGGATAAGGTTAGTGCTAATGGACAGAAGTCAACAGCGCTTCTTTGGAACCGGGATAATGTTGTAGAACGTGGTGTCTGCAGACTGGAGCAGCGAGAGGTAAAAGTACTGTATCACAGCCAGAGATTTCCCTGGATTACACCGATTGAAAGATTTACAAACATCGGCCCTGGATATTGGGAGTGGGCAGGGGTCCTGGGCCTTTAATATCCAGTCCATCCGGAAAATAAAAAGTAAACATGTTCAAGCTTGATACCTCTACATGGAGCACAGCTGATGTGCTGATAGTATCTCTGAAGGACTTGCCACAGCTTGACAATGTTAAAATCTCTGGCCACAGTAAAAGCAGACTCTCACTGTTACATACTGTATATACTCTTTAATTATTTTGAATGGACTTTTAGATGTTTTCTGTGGTTTATCTTACTTTCACAAACTGAGCCATTCACGCCTGCACTCATGTACATTCACCGGCAGTAAAGCCCAGACTGTTGGACCACTTGGTGTTTTTTATGATGTGGTCAGCTTGAGCAGTGAATAATGAGATCCCAGGAGGACTGACGCTGCTTACTGTATAGTACTCTGTCATGAACCATACACCACCATCCCTATGCATATCTCTTACCCATCCAAACACAGATTTGCAGTGGTGTAAGCCTCTATAAACCCATCCTAAACAGGATATCCAAAATGAAACTCTTTACACCGAGCAGCCTGTTTTAGCTCTTCTCTTTGTCCATAGATCTCTTCTCCCTAAATAGGATATAAATGCAGAGATTATAGCATTTCTCTAGGTTTCAAGGACAGCCACTAAATCAGACTGTAGCTCTGCTGCATGCATGGATTGGTACAACATCCTGTAACTGAAACACTGATATCTCAACTAGAGATGTGCTTTTGATAGATGAGCCTTTCAAATGCAAGTTAGAGGGTACTGTGTATAGCATTGTGCAATATGTATGCATGCTGTACAGGGAATGCTGCTTCACTTTTTCACATGGTGAATATAAAAACTCTTTTTCAATGAGTTTCTTTCATCTGAACAGTTTATAGAACATTGTCAGTCGCATTCAAAATAACAAAGTTAGCTGAAATAAAAAACTAACCAACAGTCACTGTTGGTGTAAAGGTGATAATGTCACAATGTATGTCGTTTTTGTGTCCACATGGTAAATGAAAGGCACATTTTTATTCTACTACTTGCTCATATGTTTGTGTTCACAACTCCAGACGTAAAAAAGTGAGTATTCGGGTGATTAATGCTACACTAGATTCTCCAGCTAGTTGCTAACTGTATCTGTCTGCTATTTGTTGGGCTGCTATTTGAAACAAGGCTAATGAAAGTGTAAGGACTGAACCTCTTGAACTTTCGTAGTAAAGTTGAGGGCCATAAAACCGAAACAATGAGTTGAAAGATGCTAAAAAGCTTAGTACACTGTAAAGTTGGGTACAAATCCTTTGTAGATTGGCACTACGAATTACCCCTTTCACTTTACATTGACATTTTGCAGTCCTTTCATCCATTGTTAATATAAGATGTGATTAGTACAACTTTGAAGAGACATAGTCATGTTGCATTTCTCGGGTTGCTGTATCCTCAGATGGTAAAGACATAATCTTCTTCTGTGCCCCAGATAAAGACAAGGCCGCCAGGGGTGATAATCACTATTGACAATTTGAAAAGAAAGAAAACTCATCTCCCCCTTCTTATCTGGCATGGCAGCCCTGGGAAAGAACAGACAGGCTTCGGTAGCCTATATGATTGAGTAACATTTCTGTAAATTGCATATTGATTTTCCTAACGATAAAGAGCTAATTAATGACGCCCCTCCTGTTATGCTTGGGGAAGGGTATAACAGGATAAAACCTGTAGGCCTCAGGAGCTTAATGAAATTCATTTCTTGTGGCACACTGATTATTCTCTAATAGCTGGAATGTCCATTCAGTGTTTTTGGCAATAAGTCATTTCATGCTTGTGTCAATTGCCACGTAAATTCAGGCTGAGCTCTAAAGCCTCACGCAGCCTCTTAATTACGATGTTCTCAGTGAGCGTGGGTTGGGAGGAGAGGAGGAGGGCATTACCAAATGACCTGCTAACAGAATTGTTATGAACCTGAGATGTGATAGCAACATTTGATGAATGATGTGAATTTTCTGTTTATCATATTCAACAGCTAGCCATGCAAACTGTTATTGCAGCTCCGACAGAATCTGCAGTTTGGGTTCTTCTTTGTAATGTACATGCATGGATTGTATCCAAGGGATCCCTCTTGGTCACTAGCCTGTCACTTACATTATTTCCATTGGCCAGCTAGTTTGATTCACTCCAAGATGACCATGAATTTACCATAACACATATCTTAGCACAGCATGCCGGAGTTGATACATTAACATTGTTTGAAAGCATTTAATAGGCGCATAAATCAAAAACAATCTGGCAGCATTCCTGCAGTGTTGGAAACAAATTACCAATTTTATTCCATTATTTATAGAATTACTTCTGACCTGCAACAGTAACAGCCTATTTGTGAGGCAGGGACCTTATGCCCAGAATAATTTGAAGGCTGGTGGAGGCCAAAAACACCATGAATATTGCAGACAGTAGCATATGTTTGGAATCTGAAACAGTCTTCTTTTTTCAGTAAGCTATTCCTTCAAATCCCAGCTGAATTTTAAGAGGGAACATAACAGATGAATGAATTCAATGAATGCAAAGGAAATTCAGAAAAAAAGGTCCTTCAAAGTAAAATCATGTCATACTTAAAAATGCTTCTTTTAATTGAAAAGCTTTGCATTTAAATTGCAAATTATTTTATTGGGAAACCAAATGTGGTTCCTGGTGGAGGGGTGGGAGAGTGGGAGAATGTTAAACTGAAAAAGAAATACAGAGGGATAATGGAGAAGAGACTCCATCTAAACTCTTCTTTAGTTAGCTCCGTATGTTATCGTCGATCACTTGAGCATTTTTTTAACTATTTAACCTCTCAGTTTGGAGACTAGATGTTAATCAGGAAAACACTTCACTACACAGGAAACTTCCGGATAGCTTAACGGTCATGTAAAGATTGTAACAGTAATGTCAAGATCTATTTCATGTTATTGCCAAAGCCTAAGAGGTCATGCTGGATTTGTTTGTGTGTCATTTATTAAAATAATGAAAAAAACGAAACCTCAGTTAACCAATAAACAAGGTCTAGGGGGAGAATGAAGAACCCATTCCATTTTTGAGCAGATTGGAACCACAGGGTGGGTAAACAAAGTAAGTTTAAGTATTTTTAATACATTTGTGCTGCATCTGTGTTTTTGGAATAACTAGAAAATAACTGAGAAAACTGTATGTATACTCGGAACAACTCTGAAACCGACGTCAACAGGATTACTCTGAGCAATAAAATACAAAAAATGTTTTAAATGTTTCCATATTATGACTAAATCAGAAGAAAACTTCCAAAAATGCCATCTGAGTGACACATGGGTCAGTGTATGTTTTGGTCATTGGATTTTCTTTTCACAAATGGTAATTCAAAACCAAAAAACGACTGGATATTTGATTTTCGTTTTAAAATTGAAAAAACAAGATTGAAATACAAGGCGTTTTTCTTTATCATGGTCAAAAAGGGATTTACTAAACTTAAAGAACGGGATGATTTTCATTTTCTACTTCTCAAAACAAAAAATAAAATCACTAGGAAACAGAAACACATTTTTTTTTTTTCATATTCTGCTACCGGAAGTTGTCTTTCAAGAGCGCATATGAGGACGGTCAATCCGTGTATCTACGGCCCATTTGTTTTCACAACGAAAACAGCCAAGTAACATATTGAGCCCAGAAAATGAATTTTATTCAGGGCTGTAAATATAATAGACCTATGTCTAAAATGGACAACATTGTTAGGAGATTTAAACTATACGCGGTCAACTCAGCCGTCTCTCGAGTTTGTTATAATTTTTTCTGCCATTAGTTCTTCGTGAGATCGATCCTGTTGGACTCAGTAGGCTAGTAGTGAAACTACTCCCACAAGTACTACGAAGTACTTACTGTGTACCTTTTGAGTACTCCTCTGTCAATGTCCCCTCCTGAGAACAAGAATGCATGTTTCTCTGCTATTTTGAATCAGCGTTAAAACACCGTTCTTCATGAGACTGATATTGTTGGACAGAGAATTTTAAGAGGATAGGTAGACATATCAGCAATACTTCCAGTCAGTAGTCCGTCAGCAGCATTTTTGCCCCTTTGAAAGTCTTGCCCGCTATTTAAATTGACTTTGATTGAAGTTAATACCAATGTTATATAGATATAGTATATTTGATTCAGTCTTTTTGAACACTTTTAAAATAAAATACTGCAAATTAAGACATTTATTTTACCAACCTAACGTCTGTTCTGACTTTTGATATCCTTTCTTAACAGTCTGTTAAGAACTCAGGCACTTAGGAGGTAGGACCCAATTGCACGACCCGGGAGACAGAGGTAAAGTATTGGTAAGATACTTTATTTTTCCAAAAGCAGACAAGATGAACAAAAAAGTCACTATTGAATCTCAGGTTGAGATGACAAAAAAAATAAGAACAAAATGAAAATCGCTCACGTGGTGAGGAACAAAACTTTTCAATAGCACAAAGAGAGCATAGACCTGACTGTGGCAAGAGACAAGACCTTACCATGGCAATAGACAAAACGCATAGACCTGAACATGACAAGAGACAAAAACGAACTGACACTGAACACTGGGAGACAGGAGAATTTAAACACATGACAATAAGACACAGGTGGGAACAATCAGGGGCGGGACTGACGCTGATGAGCACAGGAGACACAGAAGGGATGACAGGTGAAAACAATAAGGACATTTTAGACACCAGGGAAACTAACGACAGACAGGAAAACACGGGGAGAAAGACCAGACAACACACAGGGAGGAAAACATGACAAGGAGAACAGAAAAACACCCACTACCAGACACACAAAACTAAAAACGTGACACAACACAAGAATCGTGACACAGTCACAAGTACTGGTGCCTGTTTGTACAGAGCTTCAGCTAAATGGAGCATATTATTTCTCCATCCCTGGTAGCTTTTGGCTTTAAGAAAGCTGACGCAATCAGGGGGGTATACTACGAAGCAGGATTTTCGCTTAGCCGGCTAACTTCTGGGAAAACTCCGGCTTTCCGGTCTTACGAAGCTGGTTCTCTTTTTAGCAGGCTAGATCTCCATGGTAACTTACGCTGAGCGGCTAACCTGCAGGTTAGGTTGCAGGCTAAGAGATCAACTCAGTGAAAGCACTGCCTGCTGACCAATCAGAGCTCCGTGTGCGGAGTTTAAAGGGATCAAGTCACATTACAGGAGAAAGGAAATACAGAAAAACTGCCGTTGCAGGAAAGACGGCCGGCAAAAATCAACTGACTGTGAACGTGAACATTAATAGAATATCACCTCCCATCTTCAGAGCAATCTGACTATTATAACATTAGCGTTAAGAAAGCTTACTTAAATATCTGCCACAACATAAGTAACCGGATCAAAGTAACAGTACAGTCCGCGGCATATCACATCATAATGTATCATTATTTCCTTATCTGAGTCAGCTGAGCCGTATCTGGCCGTGCAACACTCACAGTGTCACATACTGTATGCAGAAGTATTATTTTAAGCAACACATTAAGTTGACGAAACAATCGAGTCAAATGTAATTAAAGTCAGATCGACTCGTGTCTTAGACGGGGCAGTGATATCATAAACCTGTTAAGGTACGCATAAAAACACTTTTTCTTTTACCAGCTGTATTCACCTTGCAGGTGCAGCTATGTGGCTTTGATAATGAATAAAGTGTTTAAGTCATGGATGTTTAAAGTTTAACGTCCTCATATTTGTCTAATATTATAGTTGACTTTTAATTCAGGAAGTATGACGCGCTGCGCTGTCAGTACGCTTGTCCATGTTTGTGATTGGTCGAATGCTCCAAATACCACCCCTTTTATGTGAACACGCACCTAACTAGATCGGACACGGCTGGCTTGAGCGATCCACTTGATAACCCGCGTCGTAGGACCGTTTAGCGAGAGCGCGTATGTTTTGGATTAGGCCAACTGGCTAACTCAAACATATCCAGGTTAGGTTGAACCAGCTTCGTAGTACAGGCCCCAGGACTTTAAATTCAACGTATATATTTTCAGGTTTTTTACACTAGGTCTGCGTCAGAGATGTGCAGCAGAGCAGCATCAGAATTACAGGTCTGAAATATACGTCGAGCTTCCTGTCTGTGTGAGGAACTCAGGCAGGGTGGTTACACCGAGGTTAGAGGAAGTTCAGAGAAGGCCTCAGGTTATAAAAAACAGTTCACCTTTTTGTTTGTTAACTACTACTAAAGATGTCAACGATGACGTTTAAACATATACAAGTATAGCTTGTGACATTTGTGTGGTAGGCTGCATGATAAAATGTGTGTGCGTTAAACATGCTTAGGGAAAATGTGTGTGTGTTCATTGCAGTGGCTATATATGCTGTATGATTGTTGCTACTGTGGGGGGGGGGGGGGCATTTCCGCAATTGGTTGCTGTGGCAGCAGGTGATGTACTTCCCATTATTGTTTGTTTGTTTGTTTGTTGCAACAACCAAATAATAATTACTAATCAGCTATGTCTGTGTTTGTGTTTTATTGATTCCTCTCTGTTTCATTCTTTCCTGTTGTGTTATGCTGGACCGCCACAACAAACTAATGGAAACATTGTCTTTTTATCATTCATCAAAGATAGTACAATACAATGCATGTTTTGTTCAGTCGGATAATATCCACGTGTCTACCCTACTTTTATATTTTTCGAATCATAAATCTAATCGATAGAAGATAGATAGCGTCACTGCACCACTCTCACCGCCGTCAGAAAGTAGCAAGCAACTGAAGCAATTGCAATTATGGAGGGTGGAGATTTGGAGTATTTAATCAAAAAATAATTGTACTAAACTTCCGCTGCAGCAGCAACAACAAATACAATCTGATGACAGGCCAATGCCCAAACTGGAGCTGTGTACAGCGAGGAACAAAGGAGCGAACCGGACGTAAAACGTTAAAGGTCTCCTGATTTAGTTTGTGAATGAATGCTTATTAGAGTTTGGGCTGGAGAGTGCGTGCGGACCTGTCGGTCAGATAACAGGCGCGTGTAAGTCCTGCATCTGTATGATACAAATGGGTGTAAAATGATACCGGACGCTGTAATCACTCATCTGGTTACGTTATTACATTGACCACCACACCCCCTCCCACCCCAAAAGAAAGGACGTATTATTGGCTTCCCCTAATTTTTTCCCCACCCCACGCTACTGACTACGAGTTCTTTTGTTTTGAAATCACTTTCGTGAGTTTCGTCTGCGCTCTTATTTTGTAAGGTAACTTTCGGTAGCAGAATATGAAAAACGGTAGTTTTTTTGTTTGTGTTTTCGAGTGATTTTATTTTTTGTTTTGAGAAGTAGAAAATGAAAATCATCCAGTTTTTTAAGTTTAGTAAATCCCTTTTTGACCATGATAAAGAAAAACGCCTTGTATTTCAATTTTGGTTTTCAATTTAAAAACGAAAATCAAATATCCAGTAGTTTTTTGTTTTTGAATTTCCATTTGTGAAAAGAAAATCCAATGACCAAAACATACACTGGCCCACATGCATGCCCCTATGGCCTTGAAATAGGTCTGTACTCTCAGAGTCTTGTTTGTTATTATTTTATATCACACATTTGCCTCCAATCCAATCAACTCAAACCTTATTTAATCTATGTGGACTAGCAAAGGTGATCAGAATTGCCAGAAAGATGGAGATGTTGCTGCCTCTTTCAGATAACATTTATAATAAGCATTTTGCATCGGATTTCTTCCTAGTAATTTTTAATAGAGAACATCTTTGTAATCTTTTGTAGCTGTCCTAAGTGGCAAGAAACGTTAAGTGCTTGGTTTATTGTGTCAGTGAGCCTTCCTCTTTATCTTAATTTGCCCAAATGTAGCTTTGAAAGGAATGTGTGAGTGTTGCCCTTTAAAAGTTATTTGTTATCTGTCCAAATTTGTACCCAATTTAATTGGATCAGAATTATGATGGGACTGAAAGCTGTTGAGCATACAGTTTGCACTGGCATTAGCAACTCAAACACTGAAATTAAAGGCATCTGGTTTAGGATATCACATTCATATTGTGATAACAATGCAGAAAGCTTCCCAAATCATCTGCAGCCCAGGACGTTAATGAGAGAACATTAGAAGTGTTACCTATAGGTGCATCTTCATTAACATAATGCAAAGGTAATTGAGGTCAGTGTCTTAATATTCTTAATGAACTCATTAAACTATAATGACTTTATAACAGACCTTATCTGCCAGTATGACCGGACAAACAGAAACTGTGGACACTATCAGCTCAACTTGATTTCATATTGATCATCCTGCCTGGATTTATTCCAACATGTACTGTATGTGCCTCATCAAACGAAAACCTCCATCAGGCTGATTAGAACCACACAGAGATAGACATGATGTCTGCTTCAAACATCACTAATGACTCTCAGTCTGTTAGATGCCTAAGATGTAAAAACACAAAAGCACATGAACACACACACTTGAAATATTCACACTTGTATAGTTAGTTAAGGAGGCTTGACACCATAAGTGGGGATCCTGACAAATAGCCACTTGTGATTTCTGGTGCTGATTCACCAATGAAAACTAATTAACACCGTCAAAAGAAGGGCACAGTATCCAAAATAGTGACTTTATTTTTGGTAAATTGGAAAGTAACAAGCTCATTACTGCATACGGTACGTTTTGCATCAGCATTGAAGCTGAGTGCGTGCAAGCCACAAGGATGCTGGTATTTTAGTAGCGCATTAGGGAGACATTTCCACTGAATAGAAGCACTAAAAAGCAGGCATGAAAGGTTTTTGATCAATTTCACATGAAGTGGCGTTAAAAGCAAAGTGATTCTTGTGTTGGACTTTGTGTTGGCAAGTGTCCAGTTTATTATACAGTACATGGCAGGTTCAATTTCAATGAATAAGGAGTAGGGGAAGAAAAGGGCAGTAATAGAAACAGGAAGATTAAAGATGTGAGAAAAAGTAAGTAAGCAGTTAAGAAATTAGGAAATGGCAGGAAGGTCGTAAAGGAATGTAAGTAGTAGCCAGGTGGACATGCAGTGTGGGATGATGCCAGGAAGAACGTTATAGAGCAAAGAAAGGAAGTAAAGTATGAAGCCAGCAAGCAATTTTGACTTTCCAAAGAAGACCCAACAGTAAGCTGTGACTCAAGCCCTGGGATTTGGAAGATAATAGGCTGTAATACAATTGTCAACACTGAGTCGTCCAGACATGGGGCTCAGAGGCAGAGCTTGCAGTAATAGGGCTGACACAGAGTAATCAATACGCCAGAACACCACACACAATACCAAGGCCTGAGTCTGAGAGGAGGAACACTGCACTAAATTGTTTACCTCCATTTGCAGAGACTGGAAATCTCTAGGTCTTGTAATTTTATGGTAAACAAACCTTTGAGTGGGTTTTTAATATCATTCGAAAGTTATGTTTGGGTTATAGGGCCAGGAGGCCTGTCTCATATATTAAATATGCCAGGTCGTTGGTAGTCTCTTACACAGAATCCACTGACCTAATGGAGCTGCTCAACATTCAAATGCATTTTCCTTCTTTGGCTGGATTTATTTTCCATAAATGTCAGAGCTGATTAAAAATCACAATGCTTTTAAGTTCTCTTCATGAATCCCGACTAATGATTTTTTTGAGTATGAAGATACAGCATGACTGAACCTGTTAACCCTAAAAATTGGACATAGATTATTATGAATGCCCTTCAATAACACTGACATGGAAGCCAATGCATATGTCACTCTTCCTTCTCTGTGTGAAAGAGACATTTCCCTTGTATTACTAGTATTCTGCACAACCTTTTTAAAGAACTAATGTAACCACTTATAACATATTTATATTAAAGGTGGGGTAGGTAAGTTTGAGAAACCGGCTCGAAATACACTTTTTGTTATATTCCATGGAATGCTCTTAACATCCCGATAGCGATGAATATCTTAAGCGCTTTGACAAAAAATACTAATACAAAAAATGTCATCTGTGGAAGCCGTAGTACTGCAAAAAGCACGACCAATCATTTTAGTCGACCCGGCTAAAATAACTGGATGGCCTACCTGCCTGTCAGCCTTCCATCTCGTGCACAAACTTATCTCGTGACCTCATTGGTCATGTGCGCGTTCGTGTGTGTTGGAGGAGGGGCTCTGTAAGGAAGTGGCAGATTTTTTCCGGCTGTGTATTTTCAAATTCTAGCGCACTCGAGCTGGTTTTTCCAAAATTACCTACCCCACCTTTAATTAAATTAAAGTGGAAATGCAGACTATTACTACTATTAATAATACTGATTATTTATGAATGCCCTTCAATAACACTGACATGGAAGCCAATGCATTTGTCACTCTTTCTTCTCTGTGTGAAAGAGACATTTCCCTTTTATTACTTGTATTCTGCACAACCTTTTTAAAGAACTAATGTAACCACTTTTAACATATTTACATTAATTCAATTAAAGTGGAAATGCAGGGAACATACACTAGATTTGTCGAGACTTCTCTATTTTTCTGACTAGGAATATCAGACAATGTGTTTAATCATGGATGAAAAGGTGACTGAAGCTCATGTCTGTGGAACTGTTTTTCTACTAAACCAGCAATAATGCTTGATAACAACAAACCCTAACATAACCTTTTCACGTTCAGTAGTTGCCAGCCCTCAATAGAGAGATGATGTGTGAATGAGGCGGATTGTCTTCAATATCAGGCAATACATAATTAATTAAAAGATGAATAAGACTCCGATTATTAATCATCAGTGCAATCTGATAATGGAGCATAATGAAGTGATTGGAATTGTCAATGGAGCATTTTACACAGCATCACAGAAGTATGCATATCGTCCCATTACAATTGATTTTAAGCTCTTTCCCATTGCATCAATACTGATAACCACATCAAATAACTGACAGCAGATGCAATTCTTGGGACCATAGGATGCTGATAAGAAAAATTGCATGAACATTGCATTTTAAGATGAGTATGTTGTATGTACAGTATGTGCAACAATTCAGAATTACAGAATGCATGCAAGTCAGAACAGTGAGATCACAGGTTGGTCTTAGTTAATTACCTGCTGCTTTGATAGCTTGGCTCCCCAGTGAGTCATCAATTTAGACATCTGATGTAAATGGATTACCACTCTTGCTAGGTGGAGCACAGGTTCAGCAGCAGAGCCAAAATTACCTTTAATTCGCTCTAGCTCAATTTGGCCTTGGATGGCTCTGCTTACAGATTTTTAAAAAAGTATTCAAACTGCTCTCTTCACCACCACAATAAGTATCATTGTTAAAAATGGAATTTGGTTTATTTGCATTACAAATGAGTGACAAGCTGACATTATGTGGCAATATACAATTGTTGTGAGATAATAATGACGTACTTTATATTCTGGCTGGATGCAGCTCTCTGTTGTCACTGTCCACGTAGCCTATTACCTTTTCTATTACTCAGTTGATTGATTCTCAAACTCTGTGTCTAAACAGGGAAATATGAACTAAACATAAGCCGTGGAGGGGAATTAATTAAATCCCAATCATTTTCACAGTCACAGTGGATGCTTTCTAAAGCAGTTTGACAGACAAGACTTTTTTGGGGATTTATAAATGTTCTGTTCCACAGTGCAAAACAGAGATGGAGGCCAAGGTTGATTTTTAAAGAGAACATTCATTCACTTTCACAGATTTGTGTCAAGAAACTTTACCAGAACAATGAACTTGTGAAATATAATTTTGTATCTAGATAATATTTGTATCAACAAAAAAAACTGAGTGAGAGAAAGAAGCAGGTTTTAGCAGTAAGAGAGGAGGTGGCAGTAAAGGGGAGTCTTGTAAGACATTACAGTACAAGGACGAGGGCACAAAGCAACTACTATCTATTTATTATTCACTGAAGACAGAGGGTAAAGTCACCACCTCAAAATGTGTATCAGTTTTCTTTGAATAAAAGACAGAAAACATTTGAAAACTAGTTTTGTGCAGGTCGGGGAGGCAGTCCTCCATTTAATCGGTTCTTCAGTGGCACATTTAATTATGACGCATTTTAAATTTGACAGTGTTGGGAGGAATAATTAGAAGCAGGGAGCATGTCGAGCCCAGAGCCCCAACTGGCCAAAAACAAATGGAGGGGAGCACGCCAGTCTCTAGGAAAGGAAAAGGGATTAACTAGAGAATAACAGCATCAGCCATGCTTCAGAAACAAAACCTTATTCTCCTCATCAGCCATTTATACAAACCTGCTAATCAGCTCTGAATAATATGAACCAAGAAAAGGAAATATTCTCAATGAGGGGGTTTTGTGTGCATGGTAACCTGTACAGTATTGGAACATAGAGTGCAGCCTGTTTTCCTATTACTTTCTCTGGCTTATGACAGCAGAAGACAAACAAAAACACAACTTATATAAGGTTAAGCAGACAGACAGGTAGGGAAGAAGGACACAATGTTACAACTGTATATATGAGTATGTATGAGCGGGAGGGGCGATGGAGGTGAAGTACGGGTGAGCATGTACTTCTCACAAGTTTATTCATTTAAGTCTTATCATTCCAATGCGTGTGTATGTATGTGTGACAGTCAGGAAGTGCTGGCAGCTCTTCAGGCACGGATGCATGACAATGAGTGCAGCGACAAGAGGGATCACGGGTGTGTGGAGGGGAAATGGAACATGAAGAACAAAACAAACAGACGGAGGGGTGGGGTGGAGGTTGAACTGATGGCCCCCGCTTTGCAGAGAGGGATAATATGTCAGCCGGCACCATGTGTCGAAGCGGGTTTTTGACTGTTTTGATTGGATGCGCGTTTGTGTGTGTTTGTGAGAAAGTGAGAAACAGAGATGCTTTCATCAAAACTCAAAATGACATCACAAAGAGATAGTGTGCCCTGCCAGGCGCTGCTTAGCCCGACCCCGTGCTCACCTAACCTTCAAATGACATCAGGCATCCCATCCACATATGATGAGTCACTGCCAACTTGGTGAGATGTATTCAATCCTACCGAGTAGCTTGGATCGCGGGATACAAATCACTTAGATGGAAGCCGCGGAGCAGGGACTGAGTGCTAACGTGTGTGTGTGACTCCCGTGTGTGTGTGCTGTTTGTTTTGATTGTTTGTGTGTGTGTATCTATCAAAGGAGCAAATGTGTGTGACTCTCATGTGAGTGTAACATTACGTAAAAGCTGAGGAAGCTGCATGCGGCTGGCTACCTTACAGAAAGAAGCTGTTAAAGCCCCGTGGAGCTGTTCAGTTTCTTTGCTCGTTCTGGAAGCATGTTTTTGTTTTAATCTCTCTGTTCACCGTAACCCAAGGGCCAACATGTCTGTTAGATCTTGCAATTAAAGCCCAGGATTTTAACGGCTGGTATTAAGTGGACTTAATTGGAGGAGAGGAAAATAGAAATGCGCTAGGAGCTTTATCACAGTGAATAAAAGAAACAATGTTTGATACAATCTGAGTTATGCCCCATGTGCTTCTTTTCCTCCCCATCACCCGCGTGTCTAGTTCTGATCAGCACCATCAACTAAAGGGAATACTTGCTTTTAAATCAGGAATTACATTAGTGCCAGTGCCTTGGAAATCAGACTATAAAGAAATAATGTGGCGAGGAACCTCAAGCAGGTTTTAGAGACTGTTACGAGCCAAAACGGTCTGAATCATACGGTCTTTTAATGAAGGGACAGGCAAACAGAATATAATCTCTCTTCGCCCCAGGCAGCGTCCACTGAAGATCATTAGCTCTAATGACGGTCAATAAATTGCTATTCTCAAACATCCATCTTCTCCATAGATACCAAAGTAATAAAAGGGCTGCTGCCATACATGAATAACAAATGCAAGCACACACAATGTATAAATAGGTAAAGCATAAGAGAGAGAGAACTGAATTGTGTAGCTGTGCCAGCATCCCTAGAAATGCAGTTTTATACTTTTGCTAGGGGAAAAGGAGCATCTCTCTTTCTTCCCCCAACTTCTCACTCTAGATTAATACCATCAATATATAACAGGATAAACAAACAACCGGAATGAAGACTGAAAGCAGTCGGAACCTTAAGTGGGCATGACAAAAACCCTGACTGTAGACGAGTAGCTGCGCGAGAACGCTGATGAGCGTCCTGAGATGAGTCAGGGGAAACAGATTAGGCAGGGGAGCAGTCTGGCAGATCGTTAGTCAGGGATGTCAGGACCAGAGATAAATGAAGTGTCAGCAGACGAGGGAGACAGAAGAAAGGAATGGTTGGAGAAAATAGGAAGAGACAAGGAAGAGAAGGGAGGAGATGCAGAAAGAATGGAATGTATACGTTGAATTAACATTCATAAGACGTACAAAACGGGAGGTAATTGTGGAATTTCATCGCAACATATTTAGATTGTAAATTGTAATTGTGTAACAAAAGCAATAATTTGAGCGGAAGTGCCTTTTTTCATAGTTGAATCTCCAATATGTTATCTAATAATAATACATGCATAGTTCATCTTGCCCCTTTTAAAACGTCCATGTATATATCATCACTTTTAATAAGGAGGCATAATTTATCATCAACAGTTACCGCTTAAAATCTTTCTGAAAATCTTCGAAAGTATACACTATATTTAATTTTCATGTATATTAAATATAATAATATGTTTGTCTGATCTTTTAAACGGCTTTGAAGAGCCTTGGGGGTAAACAGAAACGGTTGTCAATGTGTTAGTTAATAAAACAGGACTCCGACATGATTTCCCTTGTTGAATCTCCAGTATGTTATCTAATATTAATACATGCATAGTTCATCTTGCCCCTTTTAAAACGTCCATGTATATATCATCACTTTTAGTAAGGAGGCATAATTTATCATCAACAGTTACTGCTTAAAATCTTTCTGAAAATCTTTGAAAGTATACACTATATTTAATTTTCATGTATATGAAATATAATAATATGTTTGTTTGATCTTTTAAACGGCTTTGAAGAGCCTTTGGGGTAAACAAAAACTGTTGTGAATGTTAGTTAATAAAAAAGGACTCCGGCATGCTTTCCCTTGATGAGTGTTTCTAATCTTTTGTGAAGTCTTGCGCTTCTTTATTTAGACTATTTGAAAATTGTATTTCTTCCCTTCAATGGCTAACAGCTGTGTAAGATTCAGAGAAAGATGGAGGACAGAAGAAACAGATCTGAGATTTTTATGGTATGTATTTGAGCATTGTGTAAGCTGTTACCATTTCGGCATAGGTATTGCCGACCTAACCTCTGTAACTTTCGTTTTTCTTGTTTGTTCTTCCAGAAGACAATACGTAATATTTCTCAGGATTATCATGCAAAGTAGAAGCTGAACCCAAAATCAGCCGTTAAATAGTATCTGCTTTTCCCGAAACTGCAAACCTTCAGGTTAACTCTCACTTGTTCCATCATGTAATTATAACCACAGCCAGACTGAACACTCTTGACACCAATTGAGATGCATTCAATGCTCCTTTGATCAGAGTGCACAATGAATGTTCCTATTCAAGACACGCTGATTTAAATGGTCAGTAAGTCTAATCTGAACCTCAAACTGTCTGTGTTTAATTAGGTGCTGATAAGGGGTCACGAAAGGGGTGAACCCTCTGTCGACACAGGCATACTTAAATATATATCTGCATTTCTTAGGACAAAAAACATAGTGATAGTGATTTATGGTCGTTTTGGAACCAATTCTGTATCTAGTTAAAGAGAGGCAACTCCTCTCAAACACTATTCTAAATTATTGACAGTATAATTCACATTTATGAAAGCTCACAACATGGAGGACATGATGAGCATTACACCTTTTAGCACTTTCAAATACATCTCTGAAAGGATTTTCTGAGCGACAGCAGTGGAGAGTAAAGGTCTGCGCATCTGCTTTGTATCCGTCCCACTCTCTTTTCACACTGTCTATATATAAAGTATTATAGCATAGAAATTATAAAAACGGCAGAGTCCTTGAAATGTACGTATAGTGGAACACTAAGATGCTTTAGAAAAAGGATAGATAGCCTTGTGTGATTTCCTGAGGATGACTGTTACTTGAAGAACACTTTAGTGTATTTATCCATGAAGAAAACTTTATGAAGCCTAATAATGTCCAACTTATGTCAAAGTACAAACATCGTACAGTTAACACAAACTCTCATTACTGCCGTCTAGGTTTAATAGAAGCTTGTTATATTGCAGGACTGAGAAAACATGTGCCTTTAGCTGCCCTCTGCATTCTTCTCATAGATATAAATAAATAAATGTCTCATATTTATTTAAAGAGATGTAGAATTGCCCCACAGCATGTATCCTATGAAGTGTATAAGTAATCCCTGTTTACTAAAGACTTGTTAGTAAGAAGTTAAAACCACAAGGTACATGGTGTAAAAACTTTTTCAGGGGAAAGGGTGAGGGAGTGAGTGACAAGCGTGAACTTTAAATAGACTCCAGAAATGTAATTTGTTCCCTGAGATACTGAAAATATCTGGGATGAAACACCAATAACATTGCATGATCAGTGACCTTTATCGTTCATCTGGTGGTTCAAGAAAGGTGTAACAATTTCTTTAAATATAACTTCAATGAAAATACATCTTTAATTTGAATGAAGTTACAGAAGTCCTAAATAAAAAATGTAGACTTAAAAAATAAGCTTTCAAAAAGGAACTTTTTTCTTGTTGGCTGTTGGAGTTTTCTCAATCAGCTTTTCTTTCAATCCGAAAGCAGTTGCTTTAAGAAAGCTGTAAACCTAAGCGTCTCCAGCCAGCTAGCTACGTTTGAAATCATCTGTTTGATGTTTTTATTCATTCTCATATTTATGGATACAAAAACATATAATTCAGACACAGTACTGTATTTTTATATTTGAAATGTTTTTCACTAAAAACAATGATAATAATAAATGACTTCCATATAGTTGATTTCTGCAGAGTATTACATGAGAATACTTCATCCTAAAAGCATGAAAGACCATTTAAAGGTGTTGAGTAGTGCTGGCGGCATATTCAAACTTTTGAACGTTAGTTTTTACAAGTGTTACTTCAAGGTCAATGGATGATTTCATACTTCATTATGATCTGAGGTTACATGTTAAATAAAAAAGCCTCATTCCCAAGATCACAACAATCGTGTAGTATTTTACCACAGAACCGAAGGCATTTCTGGATGCGTTAATGGTTAGTCCTCAACCCTTTCAACCTTTTCTCTTGAAAATAAAAATAATTGGGCATCAATCTAAGCTCCGTCTTTGCTATTCATTTTTCAATATACTTATCGTTAACTTAAGTTTATAAGAATAAAATGCAGTTTAATAATAACGTGTTGGCCGTTTCTGTACTGCAGATTTTCCACCTGTTTGGCCGCAGTCTTTTTGCAAGATATAACGTGTTGGCTTAGTTATCTAGCTCGCTACACATTTCCCCTGTGTGAAATCAGGAACCCATTGTCACTCTACATGGCACATTACGTCCTGCTTGGCACCGAATGTTCCAGGTTGTTTTAAGGTCTTCAAACTAATCTGGACAGGACAGTCTCATAAAAATGTCCCTTAAACTGTTCTTTAATAAGAGGAGGAAAAAGTGACCCAAGCATTCGTTGTATTATTGCCTTTTAAGGGGATGTACTATCACAGTGAGTTTGTGAAATGAAAAATAATGAACTGAACAGCGATAAAACATACAAAATAAACTCCCTATCCTACCTTCTTTTGTAACTGAGTTTTTAAGCAGTTGTGTATGTGTGGTAGGCACGATGCAGCAGCGCCATTTAAAAACTGAATAAATAGGATGAATCATGTATTGAAAACTAAAGAGAAAACAGCGCACATTTATTTTTCTACTCACAACTTCTGCATTATGTTTCCGGCTGCCGGGGGGGGGGGGACTGTTACGAGCACTTCAGACCATTACAAGGATGTGAGCTGAAGCTATAAACGATGCCGTCAATGACCAATTACAGCGTTTTAAGAAAATGGTGGCAATAGTAGAAAGGGGGATGTGTGTCATCATCTAGTGTCTACAATGAGTGTGTGTGTTATGCTGCAGCCTCCCTCAGACGTCAGGCCAGAAGAATGATGGACCATATTCAGTTATATAAACGGAAGAACAAAGACAAGCAGGTTAAAGAAAGGGAGGAAAGATAAAATAGGAGAAGTGACTATGTTAAGGGCTGCAGAAGAAAACATGGCAGCAGCCCACTCTTAATGAGCCATAAATCAGCTTGATATGAATCATCTCTACAGTGCTATTAGAGCAAAGTGTTGCGAACCTCATTAATTTCCATTAGGGAGCCACTATCTACTAAGTTTACTATTGCATAACATTTTCTCCAGGCTCCTATCTTTACGATCTTACAATAACTCCCACTGATCCCTTAGCATCTATGTTCCTTAACACCATAACTCTCAAGTTTGGGGTCAATCCCTTTCATTTCCAGCATGGACGTTTTTAGCAGCAGTGACTCATTTCAAACGGCTCTGTCACCACTCTGCACTCTGATGAAGGCCCAGTAGATTATAAAGAAAAAATGTAAAACACTATTGAAAATGATAAAATATATATTATATGTATAATAAAATATACTATTAGCTGCCATGCAATGCCTTTGGAAAGTTGCGGCATCCCCTCAGAGAATAGCAAGCTACAAACCTTTTGATTCTAAATGCAGCCAAACTAAAAGTTGTAGTTGATATACTTTTTAGCAGCAAATTTCTGTCAGATAGTACCCGCAATTAATTAAGGGAACATGTTGCCCTTGCCTGAAAAACACAAACTTGCTTTCCGGTCACAGAAAACATCTTTGTCCTCAAAAATACTTACAACTTGAAAAAAACAACATTTATCTGTTTCACTCAAAGTGATTCCGCTGTTGGCCTGCCAATGCTTTGAAAGCAACTTTGCAGAGTTAACATTTAGCTGCCTCTCTCTCTCTTTTGACTGCTTTGCCAGTGTAGGCAATGTGCAACATCCTCTATGAAGCATCGCTTACCAAGCTACATTGGTTTTGACTAACCACAGTTAACAAGCAGATTAAAGCAGCTGTGCTCTGAACATTATGTAATGCAATGTGATTATATCAGTAGGAAATAGTTTATGGGCACTATACAACTACATAGAATTGCCCCTAAATGTGAACCGACATTACAAGGGTCCAAGGCTAACTTTAGCAAAAAACTATGCTAAGTAGCCAAGTAATTAAAACGAAATAAAGAAACGTTTACAGTACAAGCTAAATCAGCAGTAGATAGATTCTAAAA
Source organism: Notothenia rossii (assembly GCF_949606895.1). Classification (NCBI taxonomy): domain Eukaryota; kingdom Metazoa; phylum Chordata; class Actinopteri; order Perciformes; family Nototheniidae; genus Notothenia; species Notothenia rossii. The sequence continues at coordinate 78,969,608 of NC_136902.1, read as the reverse complement.
CGGGAAAAAAGAAAAGACGGAGAAGAAGAAAGGTGAAGATGAATGAGGCTTGGAGCTCTTCCTCAACTCTTAGACAGAAATGAATGTTGACTAAGGACGATGACCTCATCGCTCATTCCATGGGGGCTTGGCCGGCTTTCCACAATCACTATTAGATTAATAACTGCAGCAGCAACAACAACAACAACAATAATACAAGTAGCAATCACAATAATCATTATTATGTATTTTTTGGGGCCAGGAGTGCACTTCAACCGACGAGGGGCAAATGATCAGTGACTGGAGCCATTACCGCCACCACACTCAGTACGTCTCTAATTGGAAATCACAAGCAGTGAGGGAGAAAATCATAAGCTAAGCTATAATTCCTCTGTCTTAGCTCCTGCCTGCCTAACTCTATCTATTCAATCAATCATTCAAGTCAGGAGCACCAATTAAAGTGCACTATTTGAATACACTACAGGAGCACAGCATTGGACTACTGATGTGCTCCTGCAGGTGTGAAATCTATATTGCCTCCAGACACCAACACTATCCCCCGTTTCCTTACCAGAGAGGTGAAGATGTAAGTGTAGTAGACTGACAGCATCCCCAGCTCGGATGCCTGCAGAACAAAAGACAAGAGGGACAGGAGGTAAGAGATAAAAGGCAAACGTAAGAGATAGAAGATACAAAAGGCAGAAAACAGGAATACGACGATTGTAGTTTCAACAAAATGGTGGAGGTCAGAGAAACGGAGCAGGCAGCGGGAGAACAAAAGAGCAGCAGAGGGAGTCTAGAATAAAGGGGCGGGGAGAGAAGTTGAGAGGTCAGTGATTCAGTGTAACTCAAGCTCCACTCTGCAGCAGACAGATCAAATCCACATCTAGATAAGACAAGGCACATTCTTATCTGACGACGGCTCTCAATGGAGCAATTAATTTCCGAAGTGCATTAGTATGCTGCTCGACACTCCGTCTTACAATTAGATTAAATCAAAGTCACAGTGAGGAGCAGTTGTGAAGGACAGGGTGAACTTTTCATAGTTTCATTTCATTAAAGTCATTAGCAAAAGAGAAAAAATAATCGAGCTATAGGCTTCTGTTTAATCATGATGTGATGCACATTATGATTCAAATCCATAAATGTCAAGGAGATATATATATAAAAGCCTTTTTAAAGAATGTCCTCTTTGTACACATTTTTTTTTACTTTATATTATTCAACCCTGGGTTGAATCCTTTGTGAGCATGTATTAATCCTCATGTCCCTTCTGCGTCGCTTCACAGAGAGTGTCTTTTCTACAACTCGCTGCACTGAAATTTCCATATTTCCATAATAAATAGTTGAAAGACTAACATTATTCCAAGGTTGTTATCTGCACAAATGTAACCTCTGTGTTGGTGTTTGAATGCCATACGATGTGTGAATCACTCAGCTGTTGAATATTCAGCTTAAGTGTTTGGTGGGAGAATAAATAATAAAACACAAAGAGAAGAAAAACACATCTTATATGGCAAAAACATCCAAACACAGATGTCACTATTAAACTCTGTAGGACCTCTCATGTTGACTTTTTAAAGCTTTCTCCTTTGAGCATATTTAGCACGCTAAAATTACTGGTTACTATTTAATTACATTTTTATTCTTCAGATTTAGTGTTTTTAGCATCTGCCCTGCAGGGTTACACAGAGCCAGTTAAGCTTGGTAATGGCAGAGGTGATACATAATTATGTTTAACAGTACTTTATGCAGGAAGTAATATTTCTAACACCCAGCTTCTGTAACTTGGGCGATTAATGTCTTTATTACCTGTCCAAAGAAAAAATGACATTGAAACATAAATCGCATTTTCCTGCTGCCTACATCAGAAGACAACCAAAACAAGCAGCTGATGAAAAATATCCTTTTGGTTTCCTTTCACTGCATTTAAAATAAGTTTATTTTCCTTTTTTCATCCCACTTTGTGATCTCCTCGTTGTTCTACTGCAGCTTTTGGTCAGAGTGCAGGCAGTTTGCACTGCCCCGGTATACTGGCCTCACTATCAGTCCTACTCTGGCTTTGTAAAGCTGTGCACAGCAGTGGAGGGCTGAATAAACAAGATTACATTCAGAATGCTAACACTGCTGACCTAAACCCCTCAGAATGCAAAATCCACAGAGAGTGAGAAACTGTAAGATGCAAGATGTAAACAGGCAAATAATGGGAAATGTCTTGCATGACAAAGGGCGATTCTGTCCCTCTAGAGCAGCTCAGTACTCTTATCACCATCTGAGAAGGGTACAGTATATACGCCATATATATCTGATATAGTTGGCAACTAGGCACTCAACGAGAGCCAGCACTGCCAACTTTCTACCACCCTGCTGCAGGATTGTTGTGACAGGCAGCGTGACACAAATAGGAGACAAAAGAGTGAGAAACACAGGGGTGGGGTGCACAAGACCACACGAAGAGTGAGGTGTGAGGAAACACAGTGAAATAGTCTTCTCACGGGCAAAGAGCGAGAACGAGAACCACTCCATGTTGATAATGAAGACACAGACAGACGGAGAATGGGAACAGAGGAAGAGAGAAAGAAAGAAAGAAAGACATCCCACTGTGGGCTCCCGCTGCTCTGTGGCCCAGGGTTGCCATGGTGACTTGGATGACCACTGATGGCGGCCTGAATGAGCTTGATCGAGGTGAGAGATGGAGACTAAGGTCTACTGTGAGAGTAAGTTTATAACTGAGAAGGAGAAGCGAGAGAAACATCCCCCCTTTGTCTGCAGTTACTGTCACCTCCACTTTAGCCATCTATCCATCGTCTTCTAGAAATAATGGAGGTGCGTATTAATCACAGAGAGGCCATATCCTGTTGCCAAACACTCTAGCTTCCTCGGCTGGCCCAAGCACCGTTATTGATGCCATTAAGGCTCTTTACAAACACAAGTCACCAATCAGGAGGAGCTTCATCTTGTGTGGACGTCAGGCTGTTGGAGGTTTTGATAATGTACTGTGACGCTAATGATATGTATGTGCAATTACCTCATACAGGTCGAATTGTTAGGCTACGCACAAAAATAGTCTTCACTAAAGATTTCAAGTTTTTTCTCTCAGGCGGTAAACTTAAAAACTTTTTATATTTTTGAGAAAGTACAGCGGTAGATAGATAATGAATAAGAGCACCATTTTAGAAAGTAGAGAAAAGTGCCTCTTTTTGATTCTGTCCTTATTCACATCATTCCACTTAACTGTGTAGAATTTTCACTTTTCGAAGGTAATTCATTGGGATACAAATTGATTTAATACCATAATTCGATGTGAAAGGTTTGTTTGACTCAATTCCTCTGGCTTTTATTTTGGAGCCGAGATCTTCAGTAACTATGTCTTTTAAATGTCTACTGCCATAAATCCATGTAATCCGTCTTCTTATTAAAGAGAGCCAATGGATTACTGCAGGCAAAAAGTATTTAATTTATAAGTACTGCACACTATTTATTTGGGGAATACAAACTTTTAAAGATGAAAACTAAACCAACTTCTTCTTACAGTTTAAGAAATCACTCTCCCCATATTCAATTATTTTTAGCCCTGAAACCTTTTTGCCACAGGCGTTTTCAGCTACTTTTCCTTTTTGAGGTATCTGAAAGTTAAATAAATGTGGATCTGTATAAAGCCAAGACTATAGACATAGACAAGTTATCAGTGCACAAATTACACAGCCATCATGTGAACCATACTAACCCGTTCCAAAATGATGTGTGACATGGTGGCGTTGGCATCGACTATAATAGTGGCAGTCTTGTCATCTCGTATCTCCTTCAGGAGTGGGGTCGGGTCATTGCTGTCATCAAGCATGCGCACTGACAAAGTCTCCTTGGAGATGAGGAACTGCCTGAGGAGCTGCTCCAGGTTCAATAAGCCTGCCGGTAAGACACACGCAGAAAAAACACATAAGAGGGTTACTTGAAATAAAGTGAAGACTCTCCCAAGGATATGAACTCAGGTATAATATAGCTTTTTTCATATTAGATAGAACAGACACAAAGTTAAGGAAAGTCAAGTGCATTTAAAGTACCGGTACATGGTTGGTATTGTTAAAGCAGTATGCACTTACTATGCATACAATGTATCTAACTAGAAATTAATTGTTGGTTTTCCACCACATTTCACAGCAATGAATCCATAAATACATTTACAATGCAGAACACATGCACTGATTTCTTTTAATTACAATTATTGTGGAGCCATCAACACAAAGGGACGTTTTCATCAACTTCTCTTGTACTCGATCCCATGGTACGAGACCGCTCGACTCTGAGGAGGGTAAGTGGTATTTGCCCTAATTAAAGCATTGCCGACTTAATCAAAGTGTTCCCAGCTGTATTTTAAAAGTCACTCGGCATACATGTATAAGCAGACTCTGAGAGGTTATTGGACTAATTTATTCACATAGGAGACTAACATGTCAGGTGTGTCAGTGTGAGAAAAATACAACCTGAATAATGAGTCGCTGAGAGAAATATAATAAGCCATGGCATGTATGTGTGAAGGTTAAATTGTGATGGTTGAATTGGCCTCCCATGACCTAATCACACTTGAATAACATTTCTAGATATTGGCAAGTAGAGTCATATGAGAAGGACGTATCGCTACACAGAAGGACTTGCATTTCACTCTAGACTTGCATTACCTTCGCTTCGACCTAAAATGTCCATTATAAAGAAATAACAAAACAACACTCTAGACTTAGGCGTCAACATCTTTTAACAGTGATGTTTGCCATGGTGACAGCAGAGTAGATCATCCGTCACATAGGAACCAATTGTGGTCCAACAATTTAAAGTTATCAAGCTGGCTTTTTTAAGCTTTTTCACAGCACATTAACACACGCTACAGCACTGCCCCAGACACCAGAATCATGTCTAATGGCTTCTATAATTGTGTCTCGGTTACTGTCTGTCTTTCATCTGGTCGGTACGGCAGTGTATCATCGGGTGTGTTTGTCTTCCTGTAGCTGGCTACCTGTGTGTGTGCACTCATGAGACATCACTCGTGGCTGCTCCTTGCTCGCCTGGCTGTGTCTCCGACCTGTCAGATCGGCTTCCTCTGTAGTATAACTTTGATGAGCTTGAAATAGCTTCTGTTAAATCGCCCTCCTTGCCTGCCTCCTGCAGCCGCTCTCTCTAGCTTCTTGCTGTTTCTTGTTCATTAGACACTAGACTTTAGAGCTTCTACTAAATATAACTTGCCAAACTTGGCACATACACAAATTCTTGCTTAAATAAAGGGACACACAGAAAAGGCTCATTTTAGCTCTGGCTGCAAAGGATCTAAAGGGAAGATGTGAAGCTGAACGAAAAAAATAGATTTTCTTAAGTTTCACCTTGCAGGGAAATAACATGATCTTACTGCTTCTCAAGTTAAGTTATGTTTACGTTCAGAGTTACGCACCTAATCGCATTGTCTGTATCCTTGAGGCTTAGAAACAGGTTGAATCTATTTCCTAAATTATTTTTGAATTCAATCCAGTTCTTTCTACACTTTCTACTTTACATCCTGTATTGTTTACCTTCATATTAACAGGTCTTGCAGTATTTCCTGACATTGCTGCCTCATTAATGTGTTTCTTGGACATACTGTAACTGCCATCTCAAGATCAGTGGAAAAGTGTGAATCCACGGGCAGGGATGTAGATAACTAAACAAATACAAAAAAACAGATTCATAGCGCTACTAGGGGTCCTTGCAGATGCATCCAAGGACAGTTTTGTCCACCCCAGTCAGACCTGGCGTTAAGTGAATCTTCAAGGATCATAACCTTAAGTTCAGAGTCAGAGTTTTGATTTGGTACCTAGTTTTGTGTAATCCAGTGTAAGTTGAATCTAGAGAATGCATTATGTCAAAGAGAATCCTGTCAAGGTATTTATATAGATTAAAGATGTGTGTTTGTTAACACACAACTTGTTGGCAAGGAAGACACATGGCTCGAATTCTCACTGAGGCACAACAATAAAGGTGAGAGCTGACATTCAAGTCAGGAAACCAGCACTAATGTACCGTACCTTTCACATACACACCACACACATGCATGCACACGCACAACAGACAGTGCTTTTGCAGAGACACAAAGTGACCCAAAACAAGCACACAGAGCCGCAGACATACAGAGGAACAAGCAGTATAAAAAACATTAACAGAATACATTAAAGCAGCTGAATATGCATTCCTTGATGGTGTATTTGAATAATGTACAGTATAGTGAAATCTTCCGTCTTGAAGAAGCAATAAATATAGTCCCACAATCTTTGATTACATTACATTATGATGACTTATCATTTAGCCTTCAACAGAGTAATACCTTGTTTTTATGTTGTCTGCAAGATCAAAACCTATATATATATATATATAATTATATTTATATATACAGTCTATGGTTAAAACATTAAACAAATTCCAGAGCTTATTCCCCTTCCTATTAACTCAAATAACCATAGAAGTACAACCATCAATAACGGCAATAATCCACCTGTCACACGGTGATGGGGCTGATGTGCAGTTACTCATAATTCCTGATTTCTCTGCAAACAGAATTCATATACATTATTTGTGCAGTGCAAATACCTTATCCTTGCAAAAGCTTTTGTTGTAGCTATTTCAGCTTGAGGGTGATATTACCGTGTAGTAATATATAGAGAAAATGGCAAGAGGCAAAGATAGCAGAGTTCAACATGTTTTGTTGCCCCATGTAGAGTGTTCCACCAGGGACACTACTTTGTCTGTCTTTTTATTGTTGCCTTAAATGGACAGGTAAGGATGAAAGCTCCATGCTGGATATAAACCGAGTATGACATAAAGTGGTTTTCATAAACCTGTTTTTAAGGGCAGTTTAAAAAATCCATGAAAAACCCACATCAAAAGAAAATTCATACATATTTTACAGGTTGTTGTTTTTATAAAAGCAAAATTCTCAGTGCAATGAAACTTTGTGGAACAAGTATGTCACTTAAAAGGCTAGAAGAGGAGACAATGTTTTCAGTGTTTTAGTTTTGACTGGCTCTCCTTTAATTTGTTGTTGTGCCTTGTCCTTCTCCAAGGGTTTAATGGCTCCTGACTGGGCAATTAGCTCCACCAGCTGTTTACCTTGACGAGCCCAATTCCTAATACCCAAATAACCGTAGTGAATGGAAACATACTCTACCTAGTATTTTCCTTTGCTGATTTTCTGTAGAAACTGGTTATAGTCACAATACATCATATAGAAAACCGTATATCATTTACAGGAGATGCCTCTTGATGTGTCTTTTGATTGAAATGTTCACATTTCATTTATGCTGGTGAGGAATCAGCCTCAATCCCTTTTCTAATAAAATCAAGAAAAAAGTTGCTGCAATTTACTCTAAAGAAATACAACATGTTTGCAATTATATACACAAACCCTGCCCACTCTCTACAAATCTAAAATGTAGTTTTTATGGGTCAACAACTTTTATTCAAAAAAATCAGCATGTAAGCCAACTGCCCTTCATCTATTCAACGAGAAGCTTTTTAAAACTCCAAAGTGCTGCTGCTTCTCGCACCATCACCACTATCACTTTGATTACCTACAACAATGCCTTTCACATCATGATCATTAGTGGCCACAACATAATTACAATTATAAAAGTAATTATGTAGTATTAAGACCATCCTCTGCAATTACTATGTTCTCGTCATCCTAACACCAATAACACAGTGCTGATCACAAGTCATTGAGATGTCTCTTCCACCTGATCAACACTGATTACAAGTTAGAAAGGAGACACAGTAGGTCAGCATGAGCAATAGAAAATTGCAAATTATTAGACGTCACAATCTATGATTAAATACAAAACTAAAAGTTTAAAGTGAAACCATGATACCAAGTATGTTTTGTCTCTTACTTTGCTGCAGTGGAGCGATGCAGTGAGTTGAAAAGGCAAACCTTGCTCTCAAACTGTGCCTATCGAAGGAGAAAAATAATGCTCTTCAAGCATGTGTGGCCTACTGTTTTGTTGAACTTATAAATCCTGTGTACCTGCACTGCAGTTCCAGTCAACATTTCAGAGTTTAAGGGATATTCTCTTTGAGCTTACTGACAGCTGCACCAATCACCTCACTAATGAAAGTAGTCTGCTGTAGCGCAGTGTGAGTGAGAGCAGAAACAGCATGCATGGGAATGTGTGTGATTTGCACAGTGTACGTGTGTGCATGCAGAGTCCAGTGTGTGCACTTTAACACGTGTCTCTTTTCATTAACCAAAGGCCTCAACCACACAACATGTGGGCCCCCCAAGTAGGTCAACAAATTCAACCACATGGAGGGTTTTCGGAGCCAGATGTACAGTAATGCGGCTGCGGCACACACTGCTATCGATAGTGGAGGTTAGCTTTATTAATGTCCGTCCTGGTGTGCACTGTGCCTTTGGGCACAGCTCCACCTCCGCTCCTGCCTCCTCAGCCATGGCTGGGAAATATTCATGTATTGGCCACGCTCTATTAAGCCGTCACTACCTATGGTGATTAATGAGGCCGGCACATGTGGACGAGCCACCGACAGGCTTTCAACCGACCAACTGACAGAGAGAGAAGTGTAATGGGTTTCAGCTGTTGCTATGGCTGAACACAGACCTACACACACACACACACACACACACACACACACACACACACACACACACACACACACACACACACACACACACACACACACACACACACACACACACACACACACACACACACACACACACACACACACACACACACACACACACACACACACACGCTTCCATGTGATGCCTTTTCTATTGAATGAACGAGGGTCACATGAGAGAGTGCAATCAATACAGCCGCGTCATTTCCTGGACTGTCTCCCTCTCGTTAATGTATAATTCTAGTGTGGTTGCCTCCTCCCTTTCCTCACCCCAAACAACTACATTTCACCCCTGCCACATCTGCCAAATAGCATCCTCTCTTGTCCCCTCCTCTCCCACCCCTCTCTCATGTTAGACTCCCCTTATAGTATTTTATCTGCCTCTGATCTACCCTCATTGCATTTCTTTTTATTTCATTTAATTTCCTTTCCAGTACTCTCAAAGACCAGGGACACAGAATAAGAACCTCCCCGCCAACCTGCACATCCACCCAGAGGGAACAAAAAGAGTAATGTTAAAATGAGTTTCATTTCCCCAAACTATCTAATATTAAAGTCAAAGGATGCCTAAAAGGTTAGCTTGTTATCACTTTTCTCGCCGGAGCTGTATTAATCAACTCTCGGTGGAATTCGTGTCACAGAAACAGAATCTTTGCCCTGAATTGGAAAAATGACTGACAGGTACAGAAACACCTAGAAGGGAAAACAAGTAAAGATATATTTTACCCTTGCAGTGAAATGAGTCGTGTAGTAAGGTCGGTTTAAACTACAATTATATATATATATTTCCTTTTAGTGCATTAAATTATTTATTTACGAGTTTCTTCGTACAAAAATAACAGCATGAATCTACTTTAACTGACCGTAAATACAAACATTTCGGTTTGATTCATGTCATTTTGAGTGACAGATTTTGCCCTAAAGGTTATGAATAAAAGGAAACAGTCAAAGAGGCAGCTGAAAGGCAGAATAACTGAGAATAGAGATAGGTGGGAGGTGGGCGGTTCATAGTAGCTCATTGCCATCTCCAGGCAGTCTGAGACATGGTTGATGTCTCAAGTCTATTTCCTTTCTTCAAAGCATTGTGCTGATTAGGGAAAAGGTTAGCGGGTGCCACTCAGGGTCATGGTGCCTTTGTCTAGGGAGTTGTAATTACTGCTTGCTGGACTACAAGAGGGTGAGAATGGGCTATGGTTTAATCTTCCTCTCTATTTACGAGAATAACTTCCCTCAAGGAGATCTTCAAGCTTTTTTGAAGGTCATTCAGTTTAGTATCTTTAGAATCTAATGAGCGCCTTTGACAGGGAGGCGATCAGATCACTCGCACTGTAGATACAACTTCAAACACAACCCTGGTTCTTTTTAGTCTATCTAAAGAGGAGTTTCAGCAGTGTGTTTCTTAGGTGTACACAGACTTGCAAACATGACATTAAGATGGAAAGTATAAGACAGAATAAACATGACAACATGTAACAAGCTATATCATTTAATTTACGGATCATTATGACATTGCAAATGAGGAAGAACCCCGCAATAAATGTGATTTATTTTGGAAGCAGAAGCCAGGGATGTTGATGTGAGGCAGTTTTAGCGGAGCAGTGCAGCAGCTGCTTCAGAGGGGAGCGTGACACAGGGTGAGATGTTGATAAGCAACACAGCTGTTGTTAGAACACAGCCGACATGAGTGCGAAAAACGTATGTCTGCTTACATGTGTTAAAGGGTTGCAGACATTAGACAAAATGTTTGAACTTTGTTGGCAGATTCTCCCGGTCATGTGTGATGGTGTGTTTTGTTGTGAAGGTGTGGACGCTGTACTCACAGTCAGCCTGTGCACAGATGAGGCAGGAGGTGGTGCTGTTAAAGAAGGTGAGAAGGCCGGCCACAGCCAGGCTGATGTCCGTGTTGGTCGGCCTCATGTCCAGAGTGGTGAAGCGAGGGAACTGAACCTTCAGAATGTCCTCTGGAGCCACCTTGACATAGGGCACCTGCACAGAGAGGCTAAAATCAGACTTCCTGTTGCATTTTAACCATCTACACTTTTACATTCATGTTTAACAACGGCAGCAGACATCTGCAGAAAGGACAACAATATGCTGTAAGAGATCTCACCAAGAGCAAATGTGTAAGATGGAACTGCAGAATAAAAATAGTAAAATGCAAAAAAGACTGCCAGAAGAAAGAACAGTTCTGTAGAAATGGGATCAATCTGTTAAAATAAATTGCAAACAAGATGACCCAGGGGTCTGAGGAAATGTGCGCATTCAGAATTCTAATTCTTTCAGTGACACTGAAGCAGATTTCGGAGACTCCAAGTGTAGATCTGAAAGACCTATTTTGGTTCCACCCACACGAACAAGCACTTGTTAGAGAAAACTTCAGTACAACACCCCCTCACCCTCTGTGACAAAACATTTCTTCACTGTGGAGCAGCTCAACTGAGTGTTTCAGGTAACAGTTTTATAATCCAACATATCACAGCAAATTTCAGAAACTAACATTCTTTTTTTGTATTGGTGCTGTTAGATCATTGCATTGCACAGCTTCTTAGCAATACCAGAGTTAGCTACAAGCTTAATTACATCTGAAGTCCCTGTGCCGGGAACAGGGTAGATCAAAAATTCAATAAACAAAAGAAGATCATCATTTCTGATGTTAAAACCGTATGTTTAATACATTTATATAATGACCAAATCCAATATCATAATCTGTCAAATAAATAAAGAATATGACAGTCAGGTTAAAGTGCCAACTACCAGCTTTCCTTTGAAGGTATTACATCCATATCCGATGAAAAGTATTAGCGATAAACATGTAATGTAATGTATGCACATGTAGGTTCATTGTCCTGCTGTATTATGCTACATTTTTAGAACAGTGTGTAAAGAAGCTAACCCTTTCCACACCATAGACCCAAAACGGATGAACACCATTAAAGCTGTGTGTCAGAATCTGAAATTCATAGTGGCTGTTAAAGTATAATGTGCTGCAGGACGAATTAAAACCCAAGATAATGTAACTAATGTATACTTAATAGGTCACGACTGACTGCCGTGTATGTCTAAAAATCATAGTATCCTAAGGTCAATAATAGGCATTACACTTATGAGGCAACAATTACACTGGGAAAAACAACACAACACATTGAAGAGCAGAAGCATGAAATAAGGCGCGTGTTTAGCCAGTAGTCAGAGTAAAGATCAGGCCCAAGGAGTAAGTGAAAGGAAGCCAGCCAAGCCTTCAGTGAGAATCAATAAATACACAATTCTCCTATTCCAGCCCCATTGTGAGGCATACAGTCTTCAGTGAGATGGATTGCCGTGTTTTCACAGGGTAGATTTGCTGTTGCTACATTAATATCTGTATTCCTTTGCTGCCTCTAATGAATTGATCATCCCCACTAACAGGTATATCTAGCGCAGACTGTCTGAGGGTAGGTTAAGTACACTGCAGCTAACCTTGCAGCCTTGGACATTTCCTGAGCACAGCAACTAATCAGGACGGAAGCCCACTACAAATCTGCTGAACTTCAGGAAAACCATAAATTACTTTCAACACAATTTAAACACGTCTCCCATCTATTGTCATCCAATGAATGCATCTGTGCTTCAGTTCTCCATGTGATGATGTGAGCGGATGCATGCTGCCAGGGCTCAGAGCGAGGCCTGCGGAGAGTGCGAAGAAGTGTGGCAGGTGTCGGGTTGGTCAGCTGCCAAGGCGTTGCAGTAGAGCGCAGTGGGGCTTGAAGGGGATGCGGGAAGACATGCTGGGTCCGAAAGGAGGGACAGGGAAGGGAGCCTCTTCATCATGGCAGATTGCCTGTCTGTGTGGTTCCCAGCGCCAATACGTTGTTTTCCTCCTCGCACCCATATCCCCTCGATTGGTTTTCCATCCCTGCCCATCAGGGTGTAATGGAGTCCCTGGGTGTCTGGATGGATGGATGGAGGCACGCCGACTACTGACAGGCTCTTCTGGAACGCCATTCAGACCACTGAAGGTGTCCTAAACCCTGCGTAATATTCGAACATCCCAATCGGGAAATATGCCTATCTCCAGGTGTGTCCTTCATCTTCCCGGTTGCATTTTTACAATTGTTCACTTCACGTTTCTTACTCTGCTGTTTCTTTGTTTACGTCATATTGTTTACTCTTCCTTTCCATTTGACCCTTTTTGCCCATGTGTGTCGTTCCTTGCATTTCAGCACTGCAGACTGGTGCTGACGACATCTTTCACTTAGAAACCTGACAAGCTTCGATAGGCTGTATCTGAGGCAGCAGGGGGCTTAGAACGCAGCTTACACAAATTCAAGCATATTCACGAACATACCCACACACCCTCTTTTGCTACAAACACCATCAATTTGGAGAATTACTTGGCTATGAGACTTGATTCATCATTAATACATTTCCTAGCATGCAGCTTCGACTCAAAACAGTATATATTTTTGACATACTGGCAATTGTCCAAAATTATATATTTAATGGAATACATTTAATTAACAAGCACTTACAGTACTAGAGAAAATTAGCGTACTTCAATTATCCTCACTATATTTTATCCACAGCTTTTCACAAAAAAGCTGTTGGTTTAGTGTGGTTTAATGTGATAACAAAATGGGACCAGAACACATAATCTATACATCATACCTCAGCACATTTCCCCCTTGTTGCAGCAATATGATTCATTGGTTGTTGAACTGAGGCAGTCACTATCCTCCTCATGTGGTGGAGTGACAAAGTGTTATAAATCAAGACTTCAGTTAAAACAGGGGTACTCAAAGCAGGAAAATCAATCTCCACATTATTAACAGCAAGTTGTTTGACACATCAAAGTCCCTGCCAGACTTCTACCAACAGCTAGTATCAGTCACTCTGCTGATCTATTAATCCCGAAAATAAAAACAGATAAATCTTTCCTACATGTGTCTTTGGAGCGCACAGCTTCAAAGACTTCACGCCGAACAGCTGCATCACCTTCAGAGCAGCTCTGCAGGAAACTCACAAGTTTGCCATGCCATCAATCCTGGGTATTAATTAGTGAGTCAATTTCATGCCAAACTGACTCATCTTATAAAAGTTTTTATTGACTGTTTTGGACAATTCCCCTCTTTATGTGGGTTTTTGGTAATTGTTTAGAATGCGCTACTCAGTTTCTTTAAATAACAATGGATCCAATGACTATGCGTCATGTAAAATAGGTCATTCTTAGTCATGAACCCACAGACAATTGTCAATAAATTCTTCAGTTTCATTCAGTATCTTCCAACTAATTGTGTAGTTTAAGAGATATATATATATATTTATATAGTTTTAAACTAAAAAGGGTATGATAAACCTACATTGTGTTAGCTGTCCAGCCAGGGTTCGAGTTATGTGGGAGCCAATGGGAGCTGAGGATAATAACCCATAAGGAGGGGTCTGAGCTCCCACGGACGCAGTGAAATCCTACATCTGTGGGGGTCACTAATACCAATGCCAACAACCGTTATTTGAATCACAAATAATGCATGTGTCAATGTAATGAGTATTATTTACGTTAATGAGGTAAATAGGCTAAAAGAAAAACATGTTTTCCAAAAGAACTACGCATCTCTTGAATGACAATATGCCTGCACTGCACCTCCAAGGTGCGCAATACATTATTGCTAAATCTATGCTGCGCGAGCCGAGATGATGTGTGTGTGCGTAGTTGAACCTTTTCATATTTAAGTTTGTAGCAAGTAGAGGGCTGCTGCTGTGTGTGTGTGTTTTTGTGTGTGTGTGTGTGTTTGAGTGTGTGTGTATGCGTGTGTGTGCATGTGCACACGTTCGTTTTAAAGACCCCCATAGAGCTCAGTTTATAACCCGAACCCTGTGTCCAGCCCAACATGGTAGATAATTAGCTGCAGAACCTAATACCAACCAATTTACTGGATAAGTAGCCAGACATGTCTCTCGGGGATTGGCAACCAAAAACAAAACATCAAGAAAAGGGAAAACTGGACCACCATTTACCAAGCCAGAAATACGTTTAATAATGAATGCTGTTCTGTAGGCTTGCTGACACATTCATCATAAGAACTTTCTACGGTGATAATTTGTCTATTTTGTGTTTGATAGAGACATCATTTAAATAAAGGTAAGTTTCATGAGTGTAGATATATTTGGCTTGAACAAAGACAATAGAGGACATGTAGTCAACTAGATAATGGAAAACAGGACGTTATTCAAAGTTGCATGGTAGTATCTCTTAAAAGCATCTGCTCATGGCAGTCGTACCATTGGTGTGGGAGTGAAACTAATTACATCGTATCATCGTGAGGGGAGGAATATCTCCTGCAAACAAAAAAAGTTGTTTTCACTGTGAATAGAAATACATTTCATGGTGACTGCTGGGGAGAAAGACAGGCCTGTGCCAGGGGAATACAAGGTGAGTGAGGACAGTGAAACTGGATGCAAGTGAAAGATAGAAAAAAGAGGGAACAGAGCGAGGACTAGAGAGAAACTTACAGTCTGATTGACAGAATAAGAGAGCATTGAAGTGAGCGACTGAGAAGCTGAGACTGGGGATACCATGTGCGGGACAGGAGAAGAAGGAAACGTAAACACCTAAGGCGCTTTCACACCGTAGTACTTTTCCCACAAAGGTTCTTGAGAATCACGTTCACGTACAGATCGCGTTCACACCGGAATAAATCCCTGGGGGTGGATTAGGCAAATGAAGCCGCTGACGTCACTTCTTCTGCTTTGGGTTTACTGGCAGGCCGCAAACAACTTCACAGCGTATACTGCCACCCAAAATCCCCGGCCGGAAGTCCCCGGAGTTGGGAACTGGCTTCAGTAGAAGCTGCTGGGAGTCCCAGCAGCTTCTACTGAAGCCTTCCGAGTAAATCGCCAGAACGCCGACACCTCCTCATCTCCACCGCTCCCATGTTTTATTTTGTGTTGCCATACATTAGTCTCTCCCCGCGTTTCTGCGCTGGGCTAATGCTAATGCTAAAAATGCTAATGCGAGGATAATAAAATGGTGGCTTCACAACACTTTTTTTGAGTTTTACGGGGCGTGGTTTGCAATCCGCCCGGCCAATCAGAAATATAGCTCTTTTCTCACAAGAGAGCGGCATGAGAGTCCCTGCTCTCTAGCAGGGACGGAAAAGGGAATAAAAAGGTTCTCATTAACTAATTTTAGTTCTGGCTCTTTTTGGTGTGAACGCGACATTTCGGAACTATATCGGAACTAAAGTGGGAAAAGTACTCCGGTGTGAACGCGGCTATTGACACAAACACAGAGTGAGGAATTGGGAAAGGGTTGCAATCAGCACTCATTAAACGGTCTAATTGAGTTTAGTGGTTTTAAATTTGATTCTGTTGTCAAAGGCAATCTGTCTTACTGTATGTTCGCCACTTTATTGGTCCATTTCTCAAGACGTACAGTTTCAGGGGATTCACTAACAACATCAGCATTTAGCTTTGTTATTGTTTGGTCTCAGACGGATACCAAAACATTACAAGTTAAAGAAGGGTACTGTGGGGCTAATTTATTATTTAAAAGATGCAGAACCTATTTGCTAAAAGAACAGGAAGTCATATAAGTTGTTTAAGTTTAAGTAGTTATTGCTTAAGGGCTACAACTTAGTTTTTGGTCTGTCTTAGATGCCAATATTAACCAAGTAACTGTTTGGATTACAGCCCTAAATGAAAATAAAAAGCGAAATCAAATGCATTGGTAGCGGCTGTTTCAGTTATGTGTTGGAAAAGGAAATGCAATCCCAAATGTCTGGTTTTTAAGATATCTTTCCATGTTGATAGCTTATCAGACACTAAAACACTTAGGAGTTGGAAAGTTATCAAGAAAGCGATGTCATCTTTTTTCAAAAGCACAAACAAAGAAAAGTATTCTATAAGGCAGCGGTTCCCAACCTTTTTCAACTCAGGGCCCACTTAGGAATAAAACATTCAACCCACAGTCAACCATAAACAATAAGGAGGCTAAATAAAGTTCTGATTGGTCAATTCAATGTGACATGTGTAAATCCAGTAGAACAGATCGCTGTCAAAGACTGTAATGAGGATCAAGAAAGAGAAAGGAAAAGAGGTTAAAAAAAAAAAAATCTTAATAATGAAAATGTTTCCATACAAATCATAATGTTTTGCAAATTATTTGGCGGCAAATATTGAATTTACATTTACACCCTTTCATATTTTTTTGGGCTTATAGATGAATACTGCACACAGTTAATAAATACAATTATTCTTCTGGCTAAAATACATATTTTTAAATGTCAATCAAGGAGTCATCTTAATTTAAGGTGTTTGAAGAGTAGATTACAAATACAATTTATTTTTGGAAAATCAAAGGGTGGCTGAACACGCCATGAAATGGGAAATAATTAGCTCTTACAAAGAGTGGGATTAAAGGAACAATAAATATGTTTGCCATGTTGTGTTTTTGGTGGTATTTTTAATTTTGGCATTTGTACAGTTGTTGAGTGTTATCACAAAGTCATTTTTAATTGGAGAAAGGAACTTGGTACAGCCCAACCACAAAAGGTACAACTTGTGTTTTTAGAGTGTGTGTATTACACAAACAGTTTGCTATGTCCTCTTGTTCATACTGTATGTGTGAGTTTCCTGCAGTGTGACAGAAAGGCTGGCAGGTTTGCAGACAGAAGTTTGACAGGCGTTTAATGAGGAAGCTCTCACAGGACAAATGCTTTGCACAAGTAAAACACACACACTGATCAGTTTGGGAAAGGAAGCACCTTTCTTTGGCAGCAAAAATACCTCAACCCGATTATAATGTGCTCACAATATACTTGCCTTAATTACACTGAGATTGCACTCTGATCTTTTTAGATTAGCTATTAAAACAAGGAGTAAAACGCAACAGCACTTTTTCTACCTGCCAAGAGAGTGATGCGCAGTTGGCTGCTTGTTGGAAACAGCAAGGGCTTTTCATGGCTCTGTGTAAGCTTAACAATAACCTCAGATAACCCCTCTTCAATGGAAAATCCAAGGTTGCATTCAAGAAGGGTAGTTTCAAATCTGAGTATGCATTAGCCAGGAGACTGTTGCTCTGAGCAGGAGTGAAGGTGAAAGCTAATTTCCTTTCCGTCCACTACAACAAGCCTTGGGTTGCTTCGGTTGTTGAGCTCACAAATCCCCTAGTCATTCTGTTACCTGTCCACTGTGAACTTAAAAGGAGCCTGCCTAGAGGGGGTCCGGTTGAGGGGCAGTGTAGGGGAGCTGGATGTGCAGCAGTGCCATATGGAGAGCAGAGACATAATGAGCAACTACATCTGTTGGCTTGGACTCAGAGGGGCAGAGGAACAAAATCCTTTTCAATAAATATCCCAGCACTTTTATGGGTCTTGAAACGTGTCAGACACGGATGTTTCCCATCAGTCATGTTTAAACCAACTCATTTACATTATCGCACATTGACCTGGCCATCAATTAGCATACAACACATACTTGGCAAAGAGACTGAACTGTCCTTGAAAACACTTTGCACTACAGCCAAGTGGACAGCAGCCCGTCTCAGTGAGCCGAATGAAAACAAGTGGAAATAGCTAATCAAAAGATCATCAGTTGTAGAAAAGCAACCAATAGCAGAACACAGAGTATGAAGCCTGGCTGGAAGTAGCCTACTGCATGCCAGATAATTATGTTGGCTACTGAGCATTAGAGAACAGATGCTGTTGGAGACATTGTCCATCAGTCAGCAAGTGCTATGCCAAGGCTGGAATGCCAGAGTGGAGTTGGCACAGGTGGTATTGCAGGGTGGCAGGAGAAAGAGGACTGCAGGTGGTAGTCAATTTTCTCTACCTGATGCCCTTTCGAACCAAAAAGGTTTATGAGGGATTTGGGAGACCAGCTGTTGGCATTCAGGAAAGGCATTGAGGAAATCATGTGGGAGAGAAAGGGGAGATATGAGACACCAGAGAAGAGAGTCAATGCCGCTCAAACAACAATCTCCATCCCAGACTGCCGGCTCATCCCAGTCTCTGCCCAGGAAGCCATACTGTATCTCTATTTGTGGTAGTAATGATCCTGCATCAGGTCCCCATGGTCAGCACAGAGCAGAACAGTGATAGGGATGAATGAGGCAGCCAATCCCATGGTGCCTTTTAGGAGAGTGGAACATTGACCAAGAGATCTCTATCTCATTGATCAGCCAATTCAGAGAGAAAAAAAGTTCCTTTCCTCCAGAGAGGAATGTTCCCCACTCCATTGCCCTATTTCAGAGCAAATGTCTTTGTGAAAAAGAAAGCATTGCTTTTTTACCTCCCCTGCTTTGCTGTGCTAGTATTATTCCAAGCAGTAGGGAAAGAAAAAGAAGAACACACTAATTTGATTTTGGACGTTGACTCAAGCCTTCTACCGGCTTAAATTAAGTAATATTTACCAGTAAATATTCTCCCCCTGCAATTCTATATGTGTTTATCAAGCATGGAAAATATGTTGGTATGTTGCATTTAAATATTTCTATAGGGAGCTTTGATTAGAAAAGTTCTTTTTTTATTCTAACAGTGGGCTGACTTGTTGAGTTACAACCCACCAAACAAAGCAAAGCTCAACTTAACAAAACCAGGTAGGCTATCAGTTGGCCAACTTTTCTTGGCCTTTGAGTAGAACACAAACATGTTGATGGAGAGGAAAAAGACTCAGGTTTTCTTGTTGTTTTTCACTTCACAGAATGTAAATGATAGGACATTATTTAAATGCGCAGCTGGCGGAAAAAGACGAGCAATATCAGCTGGCTTGCGTGTTACTTCCTTCCACAAAACTCCTCTGCATGACCCAGCTGACTAACACACAGAGTCATTTCTCAACCCTTGATGACAACAATCAGCTAAATTGAAATCCATCTTTCTTGCTGCTCATCTGGGAGCAATGTTTTCCCTTGCTTTCATCTCAGTGATCTTATCATGAGACTGTTTCTTGATGACAGGATAGTGGATTTGGATATGCACATTCCGGTGCTGTGTTGACAAGACATATCAAGAGTGTTGTGAGAAAAGGGTTAACAGAGGTGCATATGACAGCTGTGCTTCACTAATTAGGATCAGGCAGAGACAGAGACACCTGCTTTTTGTTAGCAAGAAAAGCAAACAGAGAAATCCTGCACACAACCTTAGATATAAGAATTATGGTGCCATAATGTAACAGTTCATGATCTGAATTCAATTAAAATCAGTTGTGGCTATTTCTGCCTGATACTGTGTTACTGTAACTTGGGCAGCAGCAGACATAGGTAAAAAGGTTGGTCTCGTATCACCACATTGGATTAATAAACATATTATGCATGATTATATATTATTTACTTACTAATTAATTGTCTGATATTGGCTGAAGGACAGTCCTATCCAATTTTGATACTTTAGTATAAATCTTTACATCAATAGATACTTGGCCTATGTGAATATATAAGCGTTCAGTGAGTAATTGCAGTATAGAGTTGTCAAAGGTATTGAATGAATAGGTTCTCCACATAAGAATAGTGGCTCATGTGTTTTTGTAAGAATATCTCACAGAAAAAGTGTTATTAATTGTCTTTATCAAAAAGGTGAACAAATGCCATCAAATACAAATATTGGTGTTTTTCTCAAAGAAAAGTATTAGTTGGGCTGTAATGATATTATGAACTTTATCTAAATATAATTTCTGAAAAAAAGACACGATATACGACATAACATAAACCATTGTAAGCATGCAGAGTAATGGAGAGGCTAAAACAATCATCTAATTAAAGCTGAACAACTGTTTAACATTAGTTAAATAATAAATGAATAAAATAAGTGGTGGGTTCCTAATAAAGATTTATTAAACACCTCTTTTGACTGACTGTGGTAAAGACCAATGCAACATGCTCAGTCTTGTGAGAGACATATTGACAAAGTAGCCACACGTTTTAGAGGTGGGGGTTTGTGTACACACAGTGAACAAAACATTTAGGTGAAGTATAAAACAGTAAGAGGGTGTGATCTTGTCTGTCACTGCAACCCTCAATACAATAGGCAAGTATATCAACTATATATTAAATGACCTAACCATATCTTCCACTCTCAACGGGATCCTTTGACAGCCATACGTTTAACTCTCAGAACATAAAATCATTTACTTTATCGCGTTATTTGGAAATACAACTTTAGAGAACAACCATTAAGCGCTTTGAGCACCAGGAAAAGCGCTCTATAAATGTAATGTATTATTATTATTATAGATGATCTACTGACCTGTAATTAAGTAGCTCTGGACGTTTATTATCTCTAGTTTGAGGCTGAAAAGCTTTACTGAGGTCCAAAAAGGGACATAAAGTATGAGGGATGATACAGCTCCACTTCTGAGACTTCTTCTGCTGAGCATTTAACCATTAAACCTTGCTTTTACTTTCACCCCTGAGTGTATGATTTAATTCCTTTAATAAGACTTTCCAATGCACAGACACAGGCAGAAGGACACACATATATAAAGCTAAAATATCAACTGAATCTAAACTTAGAAAGTCTTTGTACCTTTTAAAAACACTGGAGGACAAATTTGATAGCTTCTTTCTTTGGATCCTAATGAATCCTAATGACCACAAAAATAGAGTAAAATAAATTGGATGAAAACTTGAGTGTTGGGGCGTGAACTGCATTTAGCTATGGGCTAACAGCATGTTGTAATGAAAAGAGAAATGAAAGACTAATTTGTATTACATTTCATGTCTTTACATGTATTTTTTGAGTGGGGCATCTGTGAGTGTCAGCTCCGCTTAATCAATGGCGTGTCACTTGCTGACAAAACATATTGCTTTTGGCTAGAAAGCGTTTGACTTTACATATAGTGGTTTTAAAGCCCAATTACAGAGGAGAGCTGAACCATAAGCTTACCCCCAGAGCAGAACAAGACAGACACAGCAGAACTAATACCAGAACGCACTCAGACGTAGAGATTCAGCACGAGAATGATGGAGGGTGATTAAGAAGAGGGGGTGAGAGCGGCAACAGGCAATATATTATTTTATTTCGTTTTCTTAACAGTGGTAGATCTTGAACTGGTAGACATCTATAGCTGGTGTCTGAGAAAAAAGTTGGTGAGGGTAAATGTCAGGGATGAGACATGTGGAGGAGGTGGAATGAGAAAAATAAGCAACAAGAAGAGACAAGAGAGAAAACGTAAGAAAGAGGTGAGATTGAAGACAAAGACAGCTGAGAGAACTGAGGCTTTTGGGGCAGTAGTAGCAGATATTACAGGAGGGACAAAGGCAGAGAGGTGACAATGGGTTAAAACTGCAGGTAAGGTGAAAGGAAATAAGACAATATGAGAAAGAGGAGAAGGTGATAATGAAATCAACAATGGAAAGAGGTGTTTCTGATGTCGACTGAAGATGAAAGGTTGTTAAGGTGGTGTATTAGAAAAGAAAAGGCTTGGTAGCATGCTCAGCATGAGAATCATCAGGCAACGGACCCAATGTTCTTGTGTTTGTCAAATGTTATAACATTTCTGAAAAAATGATCAACCTTCAAAAACAACCAAATATAATCAACACATATTTCTGGTAGTGTAGTCATTTAAAAAAAAAAAAAGGATTTGAAGGTTAAATTACTTCAAGGCTTTGACGCTACAAGCTAGTTAGCAACAATTGTGTACTTTAGCTAAACATTGGGATGAAAAATAGCTATTACATTTACGGAAACCGCAATAAACAGTTTGACTAATACAACGAAATTACAAAGTACACTCTTTTTTCTGAGCTAAGTCACAGAGGCTCATTTGTTGTTATTACATACATCACCACCAGCCATTACATAACCTAAGATCAATACTTCTCTAAGACAACTGAGCCAACTAAATATAAGTGGACCTTCAGCTGAGATGTCCTAGAAAAGACAACTTAAACTTAACTAATGTGCCTTTAAAGAAAAGAGGAATAGTTTTGGCTAAAACTAAAAAGGTACCATGGGGTACAGGAAACCGTTTTGGTTTCAAGACCCTGGTTCACGGAGGATACCAAAAAAGTACTAGAAAGACAAGGTAAACTTAACTATGAGCATTTTAAAATAAAAAAGAGGAATAGTTTTGGCGAAAACTAAAAGTTACCATGGGGTCAGATTCTAATTTTCCAAAGGGGGGTTCGTTCAGATGTGGGGGGTTCGTTCAGATGTGTGTATCTCACACTACACTACATGTATCTTTGCATTTAAATGAGTGTTTTTAGATATCATTTTATAATATGTTTCTTAATGCTATTAATGTCCTTCATTTTTGTAAAGCACTTTGAATTGCCTTGTGTTGAAATGTGCTTTATAAATAAACTTGCCTTGAGATTGGTTTTCTCCTAGGAGTGACTTTGCTTAAGCACTTTATTCATAAAAGATTCCATCCTAGCAATCTGTGTGATTCATACAGGTAAACACAGCGCCAGGCGCTAATAATGGCTAATTCTGCTTATTTCAAACACATCAGCTTTATCTCTAATTGCTTGAGATTGCATTGCCTCAAGCACAATTAAGCTTCTCTTAAGCTGATCAAACTTTAAACACAATCATTCCTATCATTAAAAGATCATGAAAACTACATTATGCAAGCATGTGTAACAGTGAAGTGTGGCTAATGACATTATAAACTAATCTGAAACCAAAGGATTATTTATTTGTTATATATTTTCATCACATAATATAGCGTACTTAATTGCTGTGTTTTACTCTGGCTGTTTACTATACCATGAATATTCTACATCAATGTATCACCAATTATCGATACAACATCATGTATTATGTTTTTGCTATCTTGACGCTCAAATCAGTTAATCCAAACAGGCAGATTTTTTATTTTCAGTATACAGTGCAGATGGATATCATAAAAGGAAAAAAATATGGCTATCAATGTACAAATAAATAATTTTTAAATGGACTGTACTTATAGTGCTTTATAAGGTATTTCCGACGACTCAAAGTGCTTTTACATACTATGAGTCATTCACCCATTCACGACTCAGTCATACAGAATGAGTGCCATTTGCTCTAGGGAAGCTAACATTCATACACCGTGGGCCATGCCCTCAGGAGCAACTCAGGGTTAAGTATCTTGCCCAAGGACACATCGACATCATGACTGCACGGGCTGGGATCGAACCCACAACCTTCTGTTTAACAGACGACTGCACTCCCTCACAGTACACAAGTCGCCCTTTGTGTACTTTGTAAGGGGTATTACGGAGCATGTGAAATATTTGGTTGATACTGAGGCCCCACGTGTGAGAACAAAGCTGAGCAGAAGTTGGCTGCTCACCAACAGGAGATTGTTGTGACTGACTGTGGTGCAGCGGCTGGCAGGGAGACTGTCTAAAGTGAGCGTGGCTACTGCTTAAGAGTGAATTCACTGGTTCGACTACCTGGCTTTTACATTCACAAAAAGCAATTCCACAGCTCGCCAAGTGTAGCACTGAGCTGCTGGACAAATAACAATCTGGAGACCTCAACACACAATGCAAACAGCAGGCATCAGAACATGTGAATGTGAAGCTAATGACTATGCAATCAGATCTATGGCGAATGCTCAATGAATGAGCTTATTAATGCCTTACAATGAGGACACAAATGAAGCAGTGGCCTGGAAAAATCTTTCTTTCTGAAAGCATGAAGAAAGGTTTACCAAGTTGTTAAGTACTATCCATTCAGGAGCAATCAACTGTGTCTCAGCTTTGATGGCTGGCTCTATTCAACAATTGCTTCGGTCCGACCATGTGGAGGAATCCTACAGAGTTAATTTGCCTTCTAATAAAGTAATTCAGAGAAAGACGCTTGACTCCAAACTATCTTGAATTTAAACAGAGGACTCAGAAAGGAAAGTTTAAAATGATGAACATTTACCAGAACTGGATGATTTTTTCAGCGTTACCTCAAACACCAATGCACACGATGAAGCAAACCATTCTATCACAGTAGACAGGAAAGACAGAACCGGAAAATTAGATAATGAGAATGTTTGAGACAGAGTGAGGGAGAAAGGATAATGCAGAACACCTGCACATAAATGACACCTAATGCAAGTCATTTCCTGATTATTTCAAAAATATTCTTTGTAGTTGTATAAGAGTCAGTCGGAATTGCATTTCTGTGTTTTTGTGTGAATGCATCTGTGTGTGTGTGTGTGTGTGTGTCTGTGTGTGTGTGTGTGTGTGTGTGTGTGTGTGTGTGTGTGTGTGTGTGTCTGTGTGTGTCTGTGTGTCTGTGTGTGTGTGTGTGTGTGTGTGTGTGTGTCTGTGTGTGTGTGTGTGTGTGTGTGTGTGTGTGTGTGTGTGTGTGTGTGTGTGTGTGTGTGTGTGTGTGTATGAAATGAAAGCACAAATCTCTTATTATTGCCATCTCTAGGGCTTGAGCTACACCACTGACCTCTAACCTCAATCCAGTGGGCTCTTTGTTTGCCCATCAGACCTCAGACTCACCTCTGAATCCAACCCGAACACCAGACATCCAAAATGCAGTAGCGTGATCTCTATTTACTTCTGCGACCAAATGGCTTTGAGAGCCTAAAGCAACCCCAGGACAGCAGACTGTATATTAATATGCATGACCACTTCTGACACATATTTGAGTCATTGAGCTATGTGTTTCTTTAGTAGACACAGGTTTCATACACATTTCGTTCATACGGTACAGGAGAGGAAGTCATAGGTAAAAAGTAGTAAGAGCATTTCAACTGAGCTAAAGCAGGGGCATACAAATTGAATTTAGATACAATATTTTAAAAATGAAAATGCAATCACTGACATTTACTCAATTTAGTTGAAAAGCTTATTATGGCTCATGGCAAAATGACCTTAGTCCGAGGCTTTGGATGAAAATAACAAGATTGGGATTGTAAATGGAGCCTTGGGAACATTTGAATAGGGGATACAAAGTCGTTGGCCTTTTCCCTGTCATATCTAAATCACCACTTTTAAATAAGAATCACATTTGTTCATTTTAAGGGTCACAGGAAACAAAGCAACAGCAAGAATAACTGCACTATTCTATACAAGCTATTCTGGCTAGAGGCAGCGGTCACCAGATTAAAAGCAGCAGGAGCCTCTCATCCAAATCTCCTGTAAATGTTTCTCATTAGTCAATATTAATCTACCCTTCCTCCACACTCTGACCTTAAGGTTTGCTTGCCATGAAGTATAAGATGGAAAACAAACTAGAAACATGACACACACACAGTCAAGCCCTTCTCTGCAGTCGCTGTTTTTCTATTAGTCACCATTAGTGTGAAACCCAGATGGGCTCAGTCCCACTCTGTCACCCGGTGGAAGTAGCCTCTGCAGCAGCAGTGCAACCCGGGGAGAGATGGATTGGGATTGGTAGATGATGTGCTGATCACATAGTGGAGTCTGTCAGCTGCAATATTGCTACAAGTGTCCCAGGCAACCAGCCATTTAAGTGTTAGCATATGTGGCCTTTAGGGCTGCACTATGTTTCATTTTCTTTTATTTCATCGCCCCTGTGATGTTAACTTAAGCAAAACAGGCTGAGAAAGACCGCAATATTGCACAGTATGTAGAAAGAAAGTATTAGTACAATAATTAAAAAATGTAACCATTGATCTGTTTTTATTTTTGATCTTTCACTAAATTAGTCCAATAAATGAATACTAGAAATAATGTCATTTTTGTATTCAAGAAGTAGAAGCAGTATACTGAAAAGGGCTGAAACACAGAACTGAGTACAGATCTGTTTATTTATAGCAATGGATATTCAAAAACAGTATCACATATTTTCCTCATCATTGTGCAGGGTTAAATTCAAATTGATATACGGTGGTCAGAGCTCCTAAAGCTCAGGGTGACCTGTTTGTACCTTTTATAGGCAGATAGGCAGACCAACACACACAAACAAACAAAGTCAAATCCCCTGCAGATATTATTCTGCCTTACACTGGCTCCCTATAGAACACAGGATAGAATTTAAAATTCTTCTTCTCGCCTACAAAGCCCTTAATGGGCAGGCGCCATCTTACCTTAAAGAACTCATTATACCCTATTGTCCTACTAGGGCATTGCGTTCCAAGAATGCAGGGTTGTTGGTTGTTCCTAGAGTCTCTAAAAGTACAATGGGAGCCAGAGCCTTTTCTTATCAAGCTCCACTTTTGTGAAATCAGCTTCCAGTTTGTGTTCGGACGGCAGACACCCTATCCGTTTTTAAGACCTTCCTTTTTGATAAAGCTTATAGTTAGGGCTGATTAGATTCGGCCCCTAGTTTTGCTGATATAGGCTTAGTTTGTCGGGGGACATCTTACTTCTTCCTTCTCTCTGTCTGTTCCAATTAACCCAGCTTCCCCAAATTTATTTCTTTTTGGTGTCTATATACGCCGGGATCCGGAGTCATGGATGATCCTGCGGTCCTGTGTCATGGATTGCGAGTCCTGGATCTTGAGTCGTGGCTGTGGTCCTGGATCATAAGTCCTGGATGGATATACTCGTGGATTCATCTTCCTATTATACACACATGCATTTTCAAACATTTGGACTACCTATGTTGCAAATGTATTATCTTTTCAATTTACACACGGCATCTATTGCACGTCTGTCCGTCCTGGGAGAGGGATCCCTCCTCTGTTGCTCTCCCTGAGGTCTATTTTTCCCTTTAAACTGTGGGTTTTCTCTGGAAGTTTTTCCTTGTACGATGTGAGGGTCTAAGGACAGAGGGTGTCGTATTGTCATATTGATATTCTGTACAAACTGTGAAGTCCACTGAGACAAATGTAACATTTGTGATATTGGGCTATATAAATAAACATTGATTGATTGATGATTGATTGATTGATTAGGGATGTGAAAAATATTATGTGTAATCCCATACATTCTCAATTAATTCTTATGCGATAATGTTTACATGTACTACAGGCTCATGAATGTGCTGTACTGTTAGTTATAACGCCCTCCTTCTAATATAAGTTCATACGATAAGGATCATTACCCAGTCAACCCTTTCAGAGTGATCATGACAGGAACAATGTGAACTTCTCTGACACGCACACACACACACACACACACACACACACACACACACACACACACACACACACACACACACACACACACACACACACACACACACACACACACACACACACACACACACACACACACACACACACACACACACACACACACACACACACACACACACACACACACACACACACACACAGAACACTAGCTGACTTCACTGATTTGCACAGCTCGAGCCTGACATGGGGGACTTAATCAGTGAATTCAGCTAGTGTGATGTTCGGTTAGAATGAAAATCTGCACACTCTTGGCTTTAAATAGCAACCTGATGAGGACCATTGAGTTAAGACTGTCCGTTATTAATCCTGATCCTCAAGATACAAAACTACTACGACATCTGGTTTTCCAGACATTCATTTAACACTTGAATGACTTCCATGAAAACAGGCAGTGTGATGGTGACCACAACTGAGGACCATTGTGCCTAGTTATCATAGGAATGTTCTGCCAACATAGAAATAGTCATTAATGCGTTCAATACAACAGTGAAAATAGAGATAAGACGATCAAAGTATAGTATTTCCAAGGACACAGCTTTCCCCCCGGGTGTTGCCTATTGTCATGACAACTTTGTTTAAAAAAAATAATGTGTGTGTATCTTTACATCATATCTTTCTGTAAACCAGACTTAATTTATTTTTGAATCATTGTACAAAACGTTTGGAGACTAATTGACATGACTGTACGTTTATATAAAACATATAAGGTATGTTGGAGTGGATTTGGTTGATTTGGGTTGAGAATGTTAACATCCACCCAATAAGATCTATCATCTTCCCAACGCTCAAACATTCAGTGTGTTCTCCTCCTCTTTTACTGGAAGTGGAAGAAGAAGCAAGAGGTCCTCTGTGGCTGCCTTTTGAACTCAAGTTCTTCTTGATGTAACTGTGAGGTGAGAAACGTGTTAAAGCACATCAAACAATGCATTTCCAACTGAATCATGTCAGAAAAGAAACACCTTAAACCAACAGACAGTCTCTAACACTTTTCACAGAACCTGCAAAGATGACCCACATATGGACTAGCTTTCCTGCTCAGTAATGTCGAGAACTTGCAGTTCTTTTCCCCCCCCTGACATATAACACTTTACAATGTATGGTAGAGCAACAATTTAGCAATAATACATAAGTAAAGTTTCATTTCCATTTCACTTATACTTAGTTTAAAAAAGTCTGAATTCAATGTTCAACATAACATGGATTAAAGTGACTACAGTAAAAAGTTGCTGAACGTGGAGTACAGCCCTCAAGACAACACTCGTGTCATCTACCTGAAAAATTGTTATTAATGTCTTGATCTAAAAACGAATTCATCAAAAGCAGATGGGAGTCAATAGTTACAAGGAATAACATACAGGAGTATTGATACATTTACAGAGCAGATGAAGACGTACACCCAACTGGCTTAATAAACAAATATTTCACATAATTATATTATAAACCTGTCAAGTTTGATGTATCAACACAGTTATTAGGATTTAAATACAGCTAAAAACTGTTTAGACTACAGCATTGGTGAATTAATGTGCATGCGTGGGAAAGGACAAAGAATAATTGGACATGACAACAGCAGAGCTTGTATTTTTCTATCTGTGATAAAAATGGAGAAGACAGGATGAGCCTTTAAGTATTCTGGTCATCCAAATGTTGCACTATTCATTCAAAACACTCACCAATAATTGATATATAAAGATGCAATTTCTGCCAGTGTGGGGAAATTGTGAATCTTTAGGGCCAGTATCAACTCCGTAGGGTGTATGATGACTATACTGTGTCTATCTCTTCCAACCACCACTCTGAAATGTAATTTCTCCCTTTATGGGGTCTTTAATATTCATGCATTATCACAGTCAGCGTTTCAAAGCAGTCATCCCCGCAAGACAATGCCACCAGAGTCTTCTAACAGCAGGGAGTCTTGGTGAGTCAACCACCACTACAACAGGCTGATGGCTCGTTAGAAAGAGGGGCTATACTCTACCAGAGGACATTATAGAGACTGGGGTGGTAATGGCATGTCTTCTAATAGTTATGCTGATCAAATCCACGCAGTTAAAAAGCTGGCTTCTCTGTGGACCAAATGCCATTATGGCAACACACTAGTGAAAACTGAATGATTGATGAACTGAAAGAAAGCTGACAAGTCGTTCTTAACATCTGCAGCAGTCAGTACACAGGAGATATTATAGAAAGCTACACTACTAATGTGTTTAAAATGTAGTAATTGCGGCCACAATGGCAGTGAAACCGCTACAGATAACCCTTTACAGATTTTTAATTGATTTTGATTACGTTTATGGTTTTGTATAACTCAAAGGCTCTTGACATCAGACAGTAAAACACCATGTCAGAGTTCAGACAAGCCAATTAGCATCCAGCTGACTCGTTTTGTCAAAAATAATCTATGACCTGTAAAATCAGTAAGTAAAACATTTAAACAGCAGATGCAGAGACAGCAGAAGTTGTTTGTTGTCAACCCTTTAGATCAAAACAGCCAAACTTATACTTTTATTTTGTATTTGTTTCTAAATACATCTCTAACTGAAGCTAGCAAGCCTCAGGGAGCTAAACTGCCAAAGCTAATGAGGGAGAATGTCCGGCGGTGCTTTGATCAGAACAGGACTCCACTGTAGAGTTCACTCAGTCAACTCTTGTTTGAAAAGTTTATAAACAGCAGCATTTAGTTAGAATATGGCGTATAGGCTCCAGCCTCATCACTCCCTGCAGACATATTTACAAAGAATATTAAAGAGTGATGATTGAAAATGCGGCCTGCTGGGCCTGATGTTGGTCCTCACAGATTTAGGAAAATGTGTTTGAAGATCCGGCTTTGCTCACTTTATGAAACCGTTGATGTATTTCATCATTTTCATAAAAAACGTTGGTGTGATTCCCCCCACAGTATCCTACTGTACACAAAACAAACTGGCACTAATGAGCGTCATTGTTCCAAGCTCTGTATTTCTGGTTTCCCTGTGAGCATGCTGCCTAGCAGTAGCCCGCGGCAGCAGGCCAGTTGTGTGCATGAACTCACCTCTTTCTCTCCACAGATATTGCTGATGATGGAGTTGGAGGCCGGGCTGGCAGAGGGACCGAGGACTGCTACCACCCCTTTCGACATAATCTGGCACACTAAAGGGAACACAGAGAAGATGAAAGGGAAAATGAGGATTGATTAGGGAAAGCATGGTGAGAGAGGTAGTAGCTAGTCGGTCAGGCTACCAGGAAAATAGAGTACAGTCTTTCTTGAAGAGTCTACGTCATTATAAAAAGGCCCTCTTCAGTCAGATGTTAATGGATGCACATGCTGACTATCTCAACCTCTAAACGGATAGCAGCCTGAGCCAGCGCTTCTACTGTCTCAAGGGAGCCTGAACCTACATGTATTAATGAAACCTGCACAAGGCCAAACGCATTTCTCCATGTTTAATAAGCCTAACGTGATGGGCATACAGAAAAATCATATATACCCTGCCCATGAGAGTTTAATAGCTTGTGGGAGGAACTGATATTCACGTATATGTAATAGGCTTTCACAAATGGAGATGGAAAGATAGAGAAATGGGAAGAGACTCAGACAGATAAATACATTGACAGACAGTGGCAGAGTGACAGAAACAGTGACAAGCAGCAATATATTGAGGCATAAAACATAACGTCTGGTATTTAAAAGTGTACACATGAATGCCATAATATACCCAACATGACATACAGACAGACTTATCTTGTTTTCCACATTCATGAAGGACTGCTTTAAAGGCTTTACCTTTGGGGACGAAAACCTTTCAGGAACATTTCAATGTGAATTTGACTCAGGATATATGATTTAATTTCGCCACACTAAAAAACAGAACCCCATTTCTTGTGAGTTTATAATCCCTGGACTTTAATTAAACAGCTACAGTCAATGATGTGAGGCAGACACAAGTACAGACCCTACGTAGCCAACTGTTAATGTGCGGGCGTGTGCATACAAAGGAAGTGTGTGAGAGGATAATTTGGTGTGGGTTATTTGGGCAAATGCAGAGCATTAAGCAGTGGAAGAGGCAGGGGGGACAGTTTTTGAGTCTGTGTGGTGAATCCAGAGGCAGTGAGTCGAATGATTAATAAGTAATCCCTTACTTACCCATGAGACATGAACACACTGACACCGTACATAAACACACATATACACTTGTATGCACACATTTACAGTACATGCACATACACACATTTTCACCTGTCTGCATGGCTTCACCAAATTATAAACCTGAATGATTTGACTGCCAGCCAACAAAATGCTGGCTTGTCTGACACTTTGATACGCCGTCTCACTGCACAGCCGGCATCGCGTGTATGTGTGAGAGAGATAATGCGCACAAAAAAGTCTGTGTCAAGACTCCACCTTCTAGCCAAAGTTTGTTTGCACTCCCTGGACATTTATGTCAGTGTCAAGGTGTCTATTAGCGCTGTGAAAAGTACTAGGGTGTTCACCGCGGTCAAATTATGGTCAGGTGGTCTAGGGGTTGGCCTGAAGTCCATTTTCTCCGCTTGGTATTGATTTCCCCTGATCAATACAAGCTATTGGAACCTTGGAATGATTAGAGGGCTGTAATGAGTTTGACTTGTAAAAGGCTTGTCAATGCAGCTGCTTACAAGAGGACGGAGGATGGACAATCAAAAAGAACAAACACACAAGAGCAGGTCCACAAATACCAAAAGACTGACGCACAACAAGCCTGTTTACACTCTTAACAAGCAAACTATGCAGCTACCACAACTACATGTTTCCAACTGCAGCTCATGGTGCTTGTAAATTTCCTTTCAGATCTTAAAGGCTTAAGATTTATCAGAATAAAAAGGTTCTCAGTAGGCCATCAATGTCCTCAGGAGCACACAAGGCAGCACTAAAGCAAACATTTGTGTTTGTTTCGTGGCTATATGTGCAATATATAACAGTAGAAGAAATGTGTGGTTCCTGATTGTAAAAGCAGCAAACAGTCCAGGGAGTCATTCATTTAGGAGTTGTATACTTCACAAGTAGGAATGGGGGCTAGAAACATGGGGGTAGCGGCCCCTCTGTGATATTTCCATCTAACTGCAGCCACTCATCCGTACCTAAGCCAATTCCTGCCTCTAATTACACACACACTTTCAAACACAAAACCTTTGCACAAATACACACAATCCAGCATGCACACACAAACATGTGCTATGTTATATACACACACACACACACACACACACACACACACACACACACACACACACACACACACACACACACACACACACACACACACACACACACACACACACACACACACACACACACACACACACACACACACACACACACACACACACACACACACACACACACACACACACACACACACACACACACACACACACAAAATGAAGCATGCATACACTACGTGAAAAATACACATGAGGAATAAGACTCGGAAAAGGTTTTCGAGTAAGCCAGGCAGAGAAAGAAAAACAGTGTGTTACTGTTGTGATAAATGAACCTGTATTTTTATGAATAAAGCAGCACCACTGAAGCCCTTGGTTTTTTAAAGTGGAAATGTGTTGTATTGAAAATCAATCCCCCCTCTTGTCATAGCAGTTTTTATTGGATGCTTTCTGCAGACCCGTACTGCTCTGTATTGATTTTGGGTTGTTTTCATTTAAAATGTAAAACATTTTTTTTATAAACACTGATGTGTGAGGCAGCAAGTCACAGCCCTGTATACTGATTTGTTTGGATAGCTGTGAAGTGGAGGCTTTGATCCAATTGATAACAAATACTTTAGCTTGTTTTAATGAAGCGAGACGCGAGGCGTCGGGCAGGAAGTGGACCGGTCAGAGCATCCAGTCAATCCCAAAAATAAACACATTTTGCAGACCCTATCCCTCCGTAGTCTTTCAAGTAGGAGGAGAAATGTCAGCGTTCTCCTCCGGTTTACAGGCACTGTGTAAATGATATATAGAATAATTATGATGATGAATGCATTTTTTTTACCACTAAAATACAGCAACACATCTTTAATTCATGTCGTTTATAACTGGACTATTACAATTATTATTAACTTTGTCTGTACAAAGTAGCCTGTCCAGGAAACATGCCCAAATCAACAAAAACTGCGAGCTGGCACGTAAGACGCTCCGTTTTTGAAACGCGCCCGGTGAGGTTTGACGCTGTAAGAGGTCGGAACAAAACCGCGGTGCGAACGGACCCGGTGGAATCCCGGGGTCAGTGAAACACTTGTCCCATTTGTTTCTGGAAATCTCTTTATTGCCCATTTTCTTTCAAAGTCGCTAAGCCCTTTTGTTGGATGCCATCTCTTTTGATAGATTACGTTTGTAAGATCAATCCATTTTTTACCTTACACTCCTTTCTACAGAAAATGTTGTTTTGATTGGACCTGTCACTGGAGAGAGAACGTTGCAATTATATAAGAGAAAAAAACAACAAACAAACATAAACACACCGTTTGACTTCTGCAGCTTTTAAAATATGACAGCTCATTTTGCTTTTCTGCTCCACCACAGACTGGCATCTTTTTTCAATAAATTGCTTGCCTGGGTTTGACCGAAGTATTGTTGAACCAGACAGACTTATCTCTTTGTACTTGGGAGAGGCGTGTGATGGACAGAGTGAAAAGAAGAAAGGAGTGTGAATTGAAATGACAGGCTTGCTGTCTCCACACACACACACACACACACACACACACACACACACACACACACACACACACACACACACACACACACACACACACACACACACACACACACACACACACACACACACACACACACACACACACACACACACACACACACACACACACACACACACACACACACACACACACACACACACACACACACACACACAGTTTTTTTTACTCTCAGTCCCTCATTTAGAGCTGGAAGTGACCTAACCTTAACATATGATTTACACCAATTCTGACCAACAGACTCAAACACACATCAACACTTTCTTTTCACAACACAAAGCCGCTTTGTTCTACTTACTTGTTTCCCCCATCTCATATTCACTGTCTCTCAGCAGTTCAAAGATGTCCACCTCCAGCTTGCCGGTGGTGGAGCGGTTAGTGCTCCTGTTGATGGTTTCTTTGGCCAGTGTTATGGCCAAACGCTCTCCTCTACTGCACTCCATAGGGTCATCAAGAATGGCAGCTAAAACCAACCAAAAAGAAGGAGACAACCAAGGGGGGTTAGTGAAAAATAAATCATCCACTTTGGTAACTGGGTGAAAAACAGGGTGGTCCATGTGGCAAATGAGTATCCCGTCTAAGACGCTGTGAGAACAGGAATTGTATTTTTTTTCTTTCACATCTACAAGAAAAGTTAAATTCACTTAAAGCTGGTCCCAAGGTGTATGGATTTATTAGCACTAATACTTTTGGCATTTTGTGCACATTGCCCTCCATTTATCTAGAGTGCCTACCATGTCAGGCTTTGCTCTTAATACATCCTTACACTTTGGGAGCCGCTCTTAGGGAGTATAATCTACTGTTGTTTTAAAAGGATGAGTGCTATTTAATATAAATGTCTGATCTGTATGACACAAGCTTGCAAGCCTAAAAGCATTAAAATGTTAAAAACACTGCTAAAATATGCATTCATAAAACACTGTTTACTGCAGCAAATGCATTAAACACTATTTTGGTTGTTAAGCTTTCATAAAGGCACAGTGGAGAGTTATAACTTCAGTCTGCATCAGCTTTATAGACATACATTGTTCAAATATATTACAAAATTAAAACTGAAGCACTAAACAATAATGAGATGACATGTGATACTCGGAAATTAATCATACACATTATATACACAATAGCTAGTCGTATTTTAATATACTTGTTACTACTGATGCCTGTCTTGTGTTTGGCTAAACTGATCCACTTATACTGTAAAGTGAATCTGTGTACATACTGTGGTATATTCCTCATACTTTAATGCAAATAAAACAAGTGTTGTTCCACCACCATAGGACTTTTCAAATTGTGTATGACAACTAGACTGCGGTATAAACTGTATGCATAATTTGAATAGACTGCAGTAATAATAAAAGACATTCAGTTAGAGATATTCTTTTTTTAATCCATAATGTATTCTGTGAACTTTAAAAAGCACATATGTTAAACTGTCATCATGAGCAATTAAGCAACACAATCTGCTCACTGTGTTATCAAACATAAACTTTATGCTGTTGTGTATACTGAATTAATGGCCTGTTTTATACTTTTAATTATAGGTCATGTTCAATTTTTTAAGATTTGATGTTTGGCCCAAACTATTCAATGCATCAATATTCATGTTGGCTACAAGTAGTCCTTTTCCAAATCCAAAGAAAGCATTGCCCATTCTGAACGTAATACTTTAAACACATGTTCTATGAAGACCACATGTATAGTCCAACGACGATGCAATTATAATGCTGCACATTATGCATTCAGATGCACTAGTGACTATATCAACAGTCATAAAACCTTATGGATGCATTACAATATAGAGTTGCATGTTAAAAACGAACCTATAGAAAAGTGTGAAGTTGTTATGAGTATGCACAGGAAAATACAATAATGTAGAACTTGGCCCAAAGGTGAACAGATTATGTATTACAGAGAAATACTGCAAGTTCAGTGATGTTACTTCAAGCCTCATCATCACACTTTGACGTGCAGAGCTGCATACAGAGCTGGAACGTTTTCAAATTGACCTTTTCCCTGACGATTACACAGCTGAGTAAACAACAACTGGTTCTAGCCAGCAAAGATGAGACGTATCCACTAATTATATATCATCACAGGGAGTCACAGCAGGCCAACATCTACAATCAAGTATAAGGCCAACAAGCAGAGAGTAGCAGTGGCAGTGAATGTGCGGTTGTACTGTACTTGTACCGTGGACAAAGAACATTTAAAAATGTTTATGTTTATCTACAGGCACATGAAGCTTTCAAATTTTACCATTTTTAAATCCCAGCTTAATACATATTCATCGTCTAGTTCTTTGGACTAATCTCTGTCCAAGGATCAACACTTTAAATTCCATTAGATAATTAATGTCTACACAGGAGCAAGTTAAACATGTAGAGTTTCATCACTATTTCGTGTCAAGATGACTAATAATATTAGACCTAACGGTATGTTAACTGGAAAAGATTCATGTCTTACCTCCAAACAAAGCATTGTTACATCTTTGGCCTAAAGCTGCTATAATTAAAATCTTTATTTTAATAATCGAACAAATTACTACATGTACTGTATAGTAAAAGGTGTTACTCGTATACTGACATACAGAAAGGATCAATGCTGCAGTCCCCCTCAGTTTTAATGGGTGCTTTAAGGTCTTTCAGCTCATTGTTTTGGTCCACTGCATACAATCTAAGAAGCTACATAAAATGTAAAACTCCTATAAATCTCATACAAGATAAAACTCGACTAAAAACATGATAAAGATATAGGATAAAATCACCTGGAAACAAAAGGATTGGTTTCCAGGTGATTTAGTTGTAACACATTACTAATATTCTTCAGCAAATATCAGGTATGGTACAGCTCTTGCTTTATAGGAAATTAATAAGCAGAAAGAATATTCTAATATAAGTTGATGTCTGCTGTCATAAATACCACAGGGTTTCACATGAAGCCATCCATGTCTTTAATGACACTGTAAAGTTATTCTATACTATTACTGGCCGCCTCGCTCTTTCTTTCATTCTCCATAACTTTTCCATATTCTATCAGGCACTGTCATTTATTCTATTTAACTTAGGCTGCATAAGAAATCAAAATACTAATTACATTTGGTGATTCTAAGAACTGAATTGTCTTTCACCCATTACAAATCTATCCACACCAGTAAGTGTACACACTAACTGATGATAGATACAATTCTGACATGTCTTGGTGCCTCGGGAGTTGACATTTGGTGAATGGTCAATACATGAAAGCTGGCAAATAAGCAATGCTGTTTTCACACAGGGAAAACATGAGCCTGGCCTTGAACTATCGAAACCAATCAATGAACGGCGAGAGGTGAAGCGGGATGAGGAGTGTGCCAGACAGGCTCCGTGAAAAGTAGGCATGAAAAGAGAATCCCTTAGAGGTAATGGCGCATAGCACAGGAACATGATCTCATGAGGCTATTACGAATCTCTTTCAGATATGATCCTCGTTTACAGACGACGAATAGAACAAAACCAGTATGAACAAATGGTATAAACTTTGCTAACCTTATGGTCAACAACAGTACTGTCTAAATGATGGAGAGCATTTCTTTTTATGAAGCAAGCATTATTTTTCACCTTTTCTGGAAAAACAAACTTAAACCCCTTCTCTTAGCTGGACATACACACTTATTCTGCACACACACACACACACACACACACACACACACACACACACACACACACACACACACACACACACACACACACACACACACACACACACACACACACACACACACACACACACACACACACACACACACACACACACACACACACACACACACACACACACACACACACACACACACACACACAGTTTTTTTTACTCTCAGTCCCTCATTTAGAGCTGGAAGTGACCTAACCTTAACATATGATTTACACCAATTCAGTTTCCTATCCTTCCCACTGCTTATTTATTCTGAATAGACCTATAACATAAAATAAGTCAGAATGAACGCATTTGGATCTCAACCTTTGTCAGGGCTCCTGCTCTGTGAAAATAAGTAACAGAGTTTATTGTAGAAGACAAAAGGAAGGTCCAAACAAAGGCTTGCATTGGCTTACTGTGCGAGCGGGTTGCTGTTTGTGACACAGAATGTAAAAGTGTCTCTGGAAAGTGGCAGCCAAGGGTAAAAAACTCATTATCCTTTTGAAGGATCTGCTGGCTTCTCTATTAATTCGACGACTGTATCTCGCTTTCCATCAGACCAAGTGCTAAATGCGGATCAAATGAACTGGTGCTTCACCTACTATACAAGGTAATTAATGGTTATGAGCTCTCCAACTCATGTGCTTTGATTGGGGCAAACGCCATTATCTGATAGGGAGAGAAGGTGAAATAGTTCAGAGGGACTTGGCCTTTGATAAAATAAATGGTTTTAAAGAATAGGGACACTGTAAGAGATTTAACATAGCATTACAGTAATTTGAATTGGAAGTCAATATATGTGCTCTCAGTGGATATTGTACATTGACTGCTTCTCTCGCCTCAGGTAAATGATAAGCCAGAATCAATTTACAGTGATTGATGAACACAAAAACTTGCCACGTGACTTTTTTAATGGAAATCATGTCAAGAACATTAGAAAGTTAAACCTTTGCTATGGCACCCTTCAGTCTGTGATTTGTCTCAAATTAAGATTAAGATACACATTTATTAATTCCCATTCTGTTGCAGGGCTGTCAGTCGATTAAAATATTTAATCGCGATTAATCGCATGATTGTCCATAGTTAATCGCAAATTAATCGCACATTTTTTATCTGTTCTAAATGTACTTTAGAGGGATATTTTTCAAGTTTTGAATACTCTTATCAACATATGAGTGGACAAATATGCTTTATGCAAATGTTTGTTTATTATCATTTGATCAATGACAAATATTCTCATGAATATTAAACACAACAACCTCTGAACGTTATAAATATTCGCCTCAATTCAACCTAGAACCTCTCTCATATAATACAAAATTACTGTGTGTGTCTGTGAGTGTGTGTGTGTGTGTGTGTGTGTGTGTGTGTGTGTGTGTGTGTGTGTGTGTGTGTGTGTGTGTGTGTGTGTGTGTGTGTGTGTGTGTGTGTGTGTGTGTGTGTGTGTGTGTGTGTGAGCGCAGTTGTCGGCAAAATGCCGCTCCTCTGTTTTCATAACTGTCAAAGCATGAGACTGAAGTTCCCACTGTGGGTCAAAATAATGCGCTGTGACCCCGAGGTAAACTGTCATTACTGAGTGAAGTCCAATAGTCTTCTTAAATCCTCCTCTACTTTCGCTGTTTGGATTTCATACAAGTTGTGTATTTTCGACACAGTGGTGGCTCTGGAAGGCAATTCATAAGTGCAGTCGTTGGATGCGGCCCGAATTATATCATGCAGCCCCTCGTCCTCCACAATGTTAATTGGCCTGCAAGCTGTCGCCACTCGCCACCCATTTAGCGATCTTTGTTGAAAGTTTGCTGCTCGTAGATGTGTCCAGGCGTCTCCTCCGCACACTTTCAAGTGTGGTCTGCTGCAAGCGGGCGGCAGGAGCGGGGCTGTCGGCATCAGCAGTGTGCTTGGATTGTATAGTTGGTATTTTAAACTCGATGCGCTCTGAAACTACGGGGCGGCCATATGCGTTAATCGCGTTAAAATAATTAGTGGCGTTAATTTTTTTTTTGCGATAACGCGATATTAACGCGTTAACTTGACAGCCTAAATACATACAAGTAATGAGAGTAACATAAATAGATAAAAAGGAAACACATAAGCCAATAAAATAAAAATAATGTAGATAGAAAGAGCATTTGGAGACATACAACTTGGTAAAGTGAGAGTTGACCCTAATAAGTCAACAACTCAATGATACAGGTTTTGATAAAGCATTTTTATGTTTTATTTTAGAAAGCTGCATATTAGGCTTTTGGATATTATTCATTGTAAAAGCTCTTTACCACATAATTGATTTCTACTTTGAAAACTAAATTAGAGGTGTGCTTGTTTTGTTATAGCTGGCTGATTAGTCCACCCTATGTGTTCAGGAGGGATCAGATTTGTTTTCCTGAATACATGCCAACAAAAAGGAACAGAGCTGTGTGCTAATGCAGGATGGTGTGAAAGCTTAATGAAAGCTTCAACAAAGAAGCCACTATGGGCAAAGCTGTGTAGTTGCCTTTAAAAAAAAACAAAGCAGCTCATTAGCTAATCAAACTCTCATGTGGGGTATTGACTCATAACTTATGCTCCCCTCTCATCATTGTAAATGCCAGGCTTATGACAATTTGATTTAAAGGGCCCATGTCATGCTTTTCCGGTTAGTACCCGTCCCCTTGTGTGTTATTAAGGTTTTTATGCATGTAAATGGTCTGCAGAGTAAAAAAACCTCAAAGTACACCCTGTAGCGAGAAAAACTCTAACACAGAAAAGACCTGTCTATGCTGCCCCAGAAGGCCTCGTTGGAGATTTCAAATGTTCCATTGTTTTCTTCCTGGGTTCTGTGACGTGTGAACACCCAAATCAACAAAAAATGACCGGATTGGCCAAAATGGACCAATCCGCGGAGCACCTCACACACCGGGATCCCTTGGCTAACTAACAGGGAGTCCCCATTGACTTGCATAGAGCTCCCTGAACGCTGGTAAATAGACGAGTTGGGATGGCGGAGAAATGCTCTCCGCAGACCCATTCTCACAGCGTTATAAACCTTTTTCCTACTCAATATCAAGCCACGCTTATTGTTTTTACTTCGGCTGTGAGTGTTTGTGTGTGCTCAGGATGAGTTTCGCTTGTTCTCGCTGTATCGCTGACCCGGAAACCTGTCCGCTTCTCGCAGCAGCTCACAGCACCTCACAGCAGCGGCGAGCAGCAACGAGTCTCGCAACAATTTCAATCTTTTCTAGTAGACCTCAACAATGGAAATATGATCAGTAGAAATTGCCATGACATGGGACCTTTAATATACCATATTTGATTAACGGCCCGTCTACACTAAAGGCATGAAAAAATCTTGAAGCTGGGCGTGTCTGAAGCTTGGCGATTTTTTGCGAGCAACCAATCACATGAATCTCCCGCCCCCGACATACAAAGCAATAGCAATGTTAAAACGAAGTAAACTGGATATAAACTCTCCAAACAGGTGAAAAAACTATCAGTTTCACCCACTGTCTCTGCCACCTCCCTCCATGCCTGGTTCCTCCGGTTTGTATCCTGGTAAATAGTTCCGGTCTTAAAGAACCGGGTGATTTGCTACCGTAATATCTCGTTTGGAATATGAGGAAATGAACTGCGGTCTGGCTCTCCCAGCTTGCACGCGGTTTGATTGGCTGCGCTTGCACTGGCGGGATTTGCATAAACGGGATTTGATTGGCTGATGCCAAGCATCGAGCCTCAAAAGTTGAACAATGTTCAACTTTTGATGCCGATAGATGCTCGTGATGCTTGCAAAGCCATGCCATGCTCCCCACAATGCAGTTCGGCGAAGATTAAAAATCTTCTACGTCACCCCATTCAAGTGAATGGGCGAAGCGTTGAAAGGATTTTTTGATGCCTGTAGTGTAGACGTACCGTAACTGGTTCATGCATCAAAGTTAAATCTTACAGGTACCACTTGGAAAACCTTTGTCTGATGAAGCTGAAAAAACGCTAAACTAAAGGCTGCTATTCAAGTAAGACCTCAATTTATATGAGACCTAAAGAACAGTAAATGTGAAGGTCATGGATATTACAATTGCTAAATGCAAAGGGCTGTACTTTCTTACCACTCTCATTCATCTCCCTTTTAGTTTAATGGCTTTGAACATGTTGCCCTCTTTTTACCGAGGGTGACGGAAGTGACAGGAGGGTGATTAAAATGAAAGTTTTAACCTCTTTTTTCGCTCTGCGGTAACATGCAGGTAATGTCACGGTTATGTTGCCTCCAATTGTCCATCTTATTTTTAATTAAAAGATCAGTCTTCACTTGATCAAAGAGGGTTTTACACACTCACACATACAGACACACGCGCACACACACAGCATGTAACTAAGGGTTCTACGTCAAAAATTCTACTAATTTGGGTTGAGTTTTTTTATTCAGAATTCCTCATTAATTTGATGATTGCTTTGACATTAATTAGCTGACAGACTGGACAGCTATCACAGTATTTCCCTTGCCAGTTATGTGCCTGTTTATTTGTGAGTGTGAGAATGTGTGTGCATTCACCTTTGTGTGCCTAAATGCCCATGCACTTGTGTATGTCAGCAGATGAAAATGCCGTGCAAGATGCTTGCCTAATAGCTGTTTTATTTATTTCAAGCAGCATGACTGTGAACTATACCACAGCTAATCTGTCTGCTTGTCTGACTTCCTGGCAAATGCAATTGCTAGTTCCACACGTTAATCAATCTCATCCGCAAGTCCTGTGGTGTGCACGATCGAAGGAAGCGGAGGTGCTATCTTACATGATTACAAACCCTTGCTCACGGAAGACCTGGCGACAAGAATCTGATTTCCTGGTGTCCTATAATGTAATTATAGCCATAATGTAATTATAGCCCACACAAAACTATTATAATGTGTGCCAGTGGACTGATGTGTCGGATGTTGCATGCTTATACCGAATCAACAGGCCTGTAAAACGTATATGACAGTCATTTTAAATAATGCATATTTAGCCTGCAGTTTACACATCTTCTGGTAACACTGATACTCAATGGGAAAATAGTTAAAACCATGAACGTAAGATGGAATGGAACGCAGTCAATAATGATCACAATTGGTATTGAGATCCCCATTGTTGTAATTAAAAGGAAACCTTGAATAGGTTCCCTCTGGGGCTTTCAATGTAAAAGCCATTGACAGAGAAGCACATGAGGGAGCGCTGCCTTTGTTTTCAACTTCATTGAACAAAGAACCTGCGAAGGCTGATGACAAAGAGATGATAATGAGAAAGCTGTAATCTTACAGTTTGTTACCAATTGGCTGGATTGAATGTGACAAGAGGAACAAGAAAAATAAATAGCTTTTGATGCCTCTCACATGTACCATGGTCATGTAATTATCACACCAATATGACGGTGAACAAAACCTTTTAAAAGATGGATTTTTCAATAATTGTATTGCAGATGCTGAGCATAACCTTAACATAATAAGTGGTCTGTCTACTGTATTTACATTTTCTCAAAAAAACAAGTTTATGTCTTGAGAAAATAATAGAGGGGAAAATAAAGTATGTACAGTTAGTACCAGAATACGTAGCCCTGTGGTTGTGGATGAGAGAGAGGGTGATAACAGCTGTCTTACATAATCATTGCT
Source organism: Notothenia rossii (assembly GCF_949606895.1). Lineage (NCBI taxonomy): Eukaryota > Metazoa > Chordata > Actinopteri > Perciformes > Nototheniidae > Notothenia > Notothenia rossii. The sequence continues at coordinate 78,925,946 of NC_136902.1, read as the reverse complement.
GGGATTATGTGTTAAGTTGTCATATCGTGTTTCTCTTGAGTGTACTTTATATGTCTTGTTGCCTGTCTACACCACGCATTTTTTGTATATCTATTGTCTCTAAATACAGGTTGAACATACAATCCGAGTTTTTACTTGAGATTTATTTCCCTCATGGGAATAATGAGCAGAGAGTCGTATCACACATGTCTGTTTGACAGGACTCTGGGGAAGGTTGGGGCATGTGTGTTATTGTTTAAGTGTTTGTGTGCAATGTGCATTGTATGCATTTTTCTCTTGGGAATAATTGTTTATATAAAACCACTCTCTATTTAATGTCTCCTCCGCTCCAGCGTATTGCCTGGCACCACTGCAGAACCACGTAGCTTTAAAACAACAGCCAAGTGCAAGCACACAACCAGCTGATGCAGGACCAAAGAGGATGAGGAGCAGAATCTGCTGAGCTTTATGCAGAAACACTCAGGAAGGACAGCTGTAACTTTTAACCGCCTCTTTAACTGACACACAAGTAAAGTAGTAATGTCAAGTCATGTAATATATAAAAGAGGTCCTCTCGTCTCCTTTTTGTATGTATCATACTAAGCTTAGTTTGAATAGCAACTACTATTTACTTTACAAGCAAACGATGCTACTGTATGTTTGACAGGCTTAAGCTTTTATAAATAACAGATGAAAGAAAAAAATATATTTGGCAACATTGTATCCGGCACAAACACACAAAGACAGCAGATGGTCGGAATGCTGCAGATGTCGACATGGAGAACTGAAGATCCAATGGATGCACACTACAAGATTTTCTGCCTGCTATTGTAAATATGTAAGGACCAGCAAAGTGTTGCCAGTTTCTGCACAGTGACATCAAATAAATTGAATGCACAGACGTTGTTTACAGAAGGGGCTGTACCTATGGGACCCTGCCAATGTCAGCATGATTACAGAACATCCACAAAGCATAAAATGGAGTCAGAGTAGGAGCTGTCACTGGAGCACTCTGATTGATGAAAATGGACATGGCTAGGTAGGTTAGGGAGTGGCAGATGCCAAATGAGAAAAAATGATAGTGGATAAACATAAAAAGTAGCCTTGTGAATGGCTTGCTCTAGATTAACATGTAAGGCCACAAGTTCATCCTCCTGTGTGTGTGTCTGTATGTGCATGTGCACGTGCATGTGTGTGTGTGTGTGTGTATATAGTGCAGTCCTATCTTTCATTCCAACCACTGACAGTGACAGACTGATGCTGCTATTTGTTCAATTTCACTCCCACCGGGTCAGAAAACTCGAGCAATTCATCAGTACAAAGTAGCCTGCCTACTTCTCTTTCTCTTCCTCCAAATCCTGATATCTCCATGCAGACTAATGGCCATCCATTCGCCAAAGCTGTTGGCAAACATTTTAACTTAAGAATGGGTTCTTTCAGACAGCAGAGTGATAAAGAATGAGAAATGGTTGTCATGGAAAAACAGCAGGGAGTAGAATAAATGTTTTCACACTGGCCACAGTGACATAGGCTTGTCTCAAAAACACAAGCACATTAGTAGGTGTCTTCACATTAGGAGGCTTTCTTTGCAGAGAGAGGTACCTGCTACCTCACAGCCGTACTGGTGGAATTAGCAGAAGTGTTTAATCTTTCCGTCATTCAGCACCAATTACGCTTCATTTAAATAGACAGACTGACGCTTTCTGCTGTGCAAACACACTTAGCAACTTAACTGAATGCCATGAGACAGTGCACTTTTGAAATTGAAAATTATGCCAGTGGCTTACTGGGATAGGGGTTGCATTGTAGGGGTTCCGGTGATATACAGTAATTAATATGGGACACTGGAATACAAGGCTGATTTAAGTGAATATTCCATGAGTTTGATGGTTTATCAGATGCCTGGAAATGGCCCACATTGGCAGTCGTTTTGGTAGCTAAAAATAATCACACACATTCAGGATCTGATATAGCTTACTGATCCAGCAGGACAATCCTGGAAAACACATTAATCTCCATGTTTTAAGACAATTACTGTCCGTCCTTATAACTGTAGGTGTGACATTCACAGCAGAGCTTTAATCGGCAAGATAATGGCCAATCACTTATAGGGGATGAGCGGATTGTGAAAATGAACAGCAACAGCTGCCCGATGGGCAATGGTTGTCAGAAAGTCACAATGTGATGGTAAATTTAAGAGCTCGCCATCTTTAGGGTCAGTCCTGAAAATACTGATAAAGCACAAGCATACAGTAGTCTGCCTTTACTGCCAGCAGCTTGCCTCAACACCCGACTCCCCTCGACACAGCTGGTTCACAGCTCTGTCACTGCCAACAGCGTGACGCTCCAACTATATTCAGGATTTAAGGAAAATCGAAGTAGTAGCAGTCAAAGGAAGCAATGAGGAAAAAGGAAAGGGGACATTCATTCCTTCACGGAGGGAAGAATCCCCCAGGGTCAAACATGACGACAGAAATAGAAATATGGATAGCGTGGTGTGTTGCTAACTCCTGTCAAAGCTGGACACGACGGAGGAGATCATTCTTTAAAGGCGGTACAGTCTCTGGAGGGCCATGACAAGAGTCGATAACACAGACTGACAGCACACACAAATCCCAGCTCCTCTACTTCAAGAATTCTGTACTGGATACATACATTATAGTTATAGATACATATTAATACCCTTTTTTTTCATTATATTATTTTAAATCTTTCAAAGAACCAATAGAGAATATAAAGTTTTATGAGCTACAGACCAATTATGGTCACAGGACAAAAGGGTTCTATTACTGAACCCTGAAGTAAAGGTGTTAAAGAATATGTATGGTATGTGTGCGTGGGAGTGTTAATGAGCCTATTCAAAGTTATTTTTCTTTAGTGTGTCAGTCAACTTGTTTCAAAGCCCCACGCCTTCACCACTTCAGCTCGTTTTATACAGCCGAATAGCTATGTAACCCTAACCCTATTACGGAGGTAGAGAAACTTATTTTTTCCATCACTTGGCAGCACCTAGTGTACAGCCTGTGGTTGAACTTCTCATGAATACTCAGGACAACTTCAATGAATGATGACACTATTACATTCCTGTCTCTCACACACACATGCACATACAGTACAGAACACTCACTTCTGCTTCTTTAAGCACCCCATACCTCCTCGATCTTGGTGCCACAGGAGGAATTCAAGTCAAAGTAACGGACCCTTCCAACTAAAATGAAAGGGATGGATGGAGGAAAGATGGAAATGGGTGCCAAAAGTTCATTTTCCCTCTGTCTAAATGAGTGAACTTGAATGACAGTTTGGAATGAGAGAGTCAGAGTGACACACATGGTAGGAGGAATAACTTAAAGGGATAGTTACAGACTGGAAGAAATATAAAAAGAGAGAGAAAGTGACAGGAAGAGAAGAAGTCTGAGGGAAACTCCTGGGCGGGAAAAAGACAGATTGTGACAGAGAAAGAAAGTTATAGCTGACACACTGTTGGAGTGTGATGTCTGTGGTTTAAGGATAATCTCAACGATGATGATGATGAGGAAGAGGAGGATGGTTAGTATGTTGAAACAGCGACAGTGTGGCGGTTGCAGTTTGACTTCTGGACCCAAGGGATGGGAGGCAGGCAGGCTGGCTGGCAGGCAGACAGTGAGTCCAGGGGGAATTCAGCTCTCAGTGGGTGTCATTACCTGTCAGTCAGCATATCTCTCTCAACAGGCCGGGCCTAAAGATAGAGCCACTGGCTTGTAATTGTCTGGAAGGTCAATAGAGACTAGTGGATTCTTTGATGAGAGGAGAGGGGAGAAAGGTTAGAAGGGAGGAAAGAAAGAACAAAGATATGTTGATGACAAGTAAGAGAGACTTGGGAGAAGGAAAATAAGTAAGTGTTTGTCACCTCATGGAAACTTCAGATTGAGACTGTAGTGCAGTGCCAGAGGTAACACAGTATCCTAGCATAAACCATTTAATATCTTCTGTAGTATCAGAGATACAAACAGACCGCTGCCTGAAAACAGCCCATGTGCATGCGGAGAAGAGTCTGGCATTTTGAAATGGCAGTTTAACCTGCAGTAAACTGACCTTTATTATTCAAGAAGATGCTTTACAGTGGATGACAGGCACACTTGTTTCATAACAGTCTGATGGGCAGTCCTCATTCATGCAAAGGTCATCACGGATGCCAGTATCATGAGATGTCAATGCGTGTGTCAGTGAGCTTGAGGACACAAAGTGGCTGATCATTAAACAGGTGTCAAAAATAATATAACATGTGTTACTACTATGTAGAACAGATGTCCATGAACAACTTTTCAAATTGAACAATGTGAATGCAGAAAATTCACTGTTACTGTAAGTAAGTGAGTGATAGAGACAATCATCAGTGATATATTACTTTACTGCTTTCTTATAGTCTGTCTATCTGTTATGCTAAAAAAAAACGTTTTAGAAACAATGGATTTATGCATCATCCAATCATCAGACTACCATTAAAGTAATAATAGAACTCAATTGTAATATTCCAGATTTCTGTTCCGAAAAAATAAATAAAACATTCACTAAATGGTCTGATTCATTTGATAATGCCTTAACTTATACACTCTTCGGCTCCTAGACAAATTGGAAACTTGCTTTAGACAGGTAACTATTGCTATATGAGGGGACCAACACCTGGCCATATCTTTAGGGTGGAATTCATATCTTCATGCTCAGCTAGTTTGACAGAGATGGAAATATGTTTTGACAGACAGAAGTGCCCCCAGTGGCAGAGAGATCTACAAGCAAAGGATACCGTTGCTGATACATGGACACACAAGAGAAAGTGGGAAACAGTGATAAATTAAAATATAGTAAGCAACGTGCCAGAAATGGCTTACAAAGGAGAAACATGTTCTCAATACAACATAATCTAAAGTCTCAAAGGGAAAGAAGATTCTCCTTGTATCCATTATTACCATAAAGCTGTTTCCTGTATCTTTGACAGTCTTTGATGTGACAGTCTGGGGAAATGGACAGACCACTTCAATGGGTTGAGAGCACCCGAGGAGGTCAAAGCTCATCCTGTCGCTTCAGGGCACGCTCCAGTAATTCACCACATGAAAAGGACATTAGCAACATGGATCTCAATAACTCATCCCTCTCAGCCTCATTCTGTTCCTCTTTATTTCCCTCTCTCGCTCTTACACACTGGCACATCATCATGTACTAACACTCTGAGTAATGGACGTTGAACAAAAAGTATTGACTTCTTATCACCATTGCAACAGGGCAGGTAGGGACACTGCTTAAATCGAGGACTTCATAACTATCAATCACACGCAGGGACAAAACCAAAGCTCCTCAGAACCATTAACATTAACAGCACTAATATATAATATATATCCTCTGATAGTAGCTCACAGTCATACGTCTCTGGCTTCCCCCTCTCTTTGCCTTGTACACGTTTAAGGAGAAAAAAAAATGATATTGGTCTCTTATGCGGTTTCACATCTATTAATTGTTCCCTTAAGTAGAGGGAACTGAAGCATAATGTGTATTTCATAATAAATCTATTCAGCATTAAGAAGTATACATTGGACTGAATTAGGCGTGGTCTGAGAGACAGATACTGGTTAGGCTACATTGATGGTGTGACAGGTTCAGATTGGGCTTCAGGGTAACTGGGATCTCCTTGAGAGACATAAAGCACTTTTGAGAGGACTGCGAAGATAAGAAGTTGAAGGAAAAAAGACATGGAGAGATGTCAACAGGGAGGAAGCAAGACGAACCAGTTGTGAGTGTTTGAGTATTGAGCAGGTCGGGATGTATCTAAGGGCATTGTAAGTTCCCATTGCCTAGCCTAATAAAGCACCAGGGAGAAGAGCCATGGCCCTGGCATGTGTGTCGTCATCATCCTCACACAGACGCCACTGGACCTCCAGGGATCTCATGCCCTCTTTCTGACAGCCACAATCCCCCATCGGCAATGTTCCTCTCTCTCCCTCGCTGTTCCTGCTATCTGGTGTTTCAACTGAGGGCCACTTGTGCCTCATTATACCTGCACCCAAACAGAGCATGGGACCCAGATGGCAGGTTGGGGCCGAATGATATCACAGAATCTCTCGATCGCTAGCACACACATGCAGACACAGAGCTCCATAAATGAGACCGGAATTTTGAGTAGGTGTGTGATGTTATCATTCAGGCACAGACTATAGACGTCTCCCTAGAGAGTATTACAGGAGGGTTAACAATGTAACTGGTGGGCCTCAAGGGATCTGCGAGGGTAAACACTGCCTACTTAAGCCTGACTCTGAAAATATCCTCTGTTTGTGAGTGGGTGTGTGTTTCTACGTGTGGCTCTGCTTGAGTGTATGTGAGTCAAAAACAAAAAATGAAATCTGCTTTTGTCATTTAGGGTTGTAATAGGACAAGTGGATGGAGTATCCACATGGGACTCGCTACTGGAATGTGTATGCAGCTGATAAGGTGAGGAAACCTTGGACAGGAAACAGGTGAGAAGGAGTGGACAGTAATTCACAACATTTCCCTGCAGGACTGTACTCTTTTTAATCTGTGGTAAAGAGTAATACAAGAGGGACAATCATCCACTGACCCTGAACAGTCAGGAATCCAATGATAGAGACTCGAGAAGCAAAGGAGTAAATTAGGAAAAAAATGGCAAACACACAAGCTAACACACATTGAACCTTGAGACCTGTCAATTGATTCAGTGCAGAGTGAGTTAATAACACAGATGGCTGCACAGTGAAAATATAGTATACCTGTCTGTACACAGTTAATAGACTGCCCCACTCCTGGCATGAACTTTGTCATTTCCCCACTACCTGTACCTTCATGAATCTGATCCTCTGCCGTTAACTGGCCCCATCTTCCTTCTTCTACTGTAAATGTACTTTGGCCATTTTTTTCATCATTGGTTGTATAATGACTAAATATACTACTCAAATTACTATGAAATGCTCCATTTCAATTCTGCACATATAGCTAAACTAAATGTAATGTTTCTATGCCTCGGTCCAGAGTTCGTATTATTTTATTATAAGGCATGTCAAAACACTGAACATTATACGTCTTGTTACTTCGAGTCTATTTTTAAGTAACATATATTCATGGTGATTTACTGAAAGTGAAGGTTTTGCTATTGGAACAGTACATTCATGTCACATGAAGATTATATTGTGAGCTACTGCTCGCATTCCAAATAATCATGCAAATAAAAAAAGGAAATAGTCTAGTTTTTCAGTGTTTTGAAGAAAATAATAAGCTCATAAAAGCACGTCTGTGTGTCAGATGGAAATATCCAAATCAAAGTATTGAAGTTGAAAACACTATCACACAACTTGAATGCAGCACTCTAAGGTCAACATTAAACTAAGTTATATTAATCTAGTTTAATTACAACTCTTTTTTCCCGTTTGTTTCGTCATCCATTCTACTTGTATCCCATGCAATAAGAACACATTATCACAAATATTACATTCTTCTGTCATTTATGCTTACATGCTAGCTCTGCTCAAAATAAACCTCTTTCTCTAGCTGCTAACAAACCATCTTCTCTTTCATGTTTTCTTTGTTCTTCATACATTTTAATGTTGAGGCTGTTTTACATAAAACAAACCCGACTCCTTTTATCAGTTCCCTTTTTATTATAAATATCTTCATATTTTCTTTCTTACTTCACTTAGATTTCTTTTTTTTCTGTTAGTTTATAGACTGTTTCATGAAAACCCAAACAGTTCTGAAAGTTGTCACTAATGAATGTTCACGGAAGCCCTAGGGATCAGTGATACAACAACATGGTAGCAGAAGATATTTTTTGAATAAAAAATAGTATGTTTCTAAAATCTCACTGCCATTATCTCCAATTATGGAATCAACACCCTCGATCATTCTCACAAAAGTAAGGGGAATCAGGAATATGCCGTAATGTGAAATACACCACATGTTTTCTGTGACCACATCGGAATTGGTGAGATCTGCTGTTGCCTGTTTCCTCATAAACAAAACATTTCTGGTAAAAACCTACCTGGAGCTAGAAACAAGCCAACTCAAAGTCCTGAGGGTTAGATAGATATTAAGCATGCAGCCATCCCTTGCCTCCTGGCCTGGTAAATTAACCATGAACACATGGCAATGAATTTCAACAGCAGGCAATGCCACAGATGTACACACAGATACAAAGATGGATGAAGGTATGAGTAAAGGTGAACGCACACAAGATGTTAGCACACAGTCAAAGGTACGTGTACAAGCACCACACACATCTTGCAGCTGCGTAGCCAGAGGTGTTGCTCAAGGCAAGGCTGGCAGCTGCCGATGGCCGTGCCAATCAAATGTGATGACAGAGGGCCTGGCAACAGCTGGGGATGGGGCTCTGAGGACTCGCCAAACTCTTCACTGTGAGCCATGATCAAAGACGTTGCATAATGGAGTGGGAATGGAAGAATGATGTGTCAAGGGAGGAGTGTGTATTTCTGCCTTTTGAGAGGTTTTATGTGTGCGCTTGATTGTGAGTGTGTGTGGAGAACTTGCTCATGCAGGTATAAAATGGATGGATGAGATAAGAATGCAATTTGATACCAGGGCACAGAAACCACATCAGCATGCAAATTCACCAACTGGGAGGTTACTACCAGAACTGATACACTTGTGAAACATGTGTGGTTAATGTTAAAGCAAGCGGTAGCCTTGTTAAAATATAGACACTCATTTGCTCTACAATATTATTGATTGTATGGATATCAGATCTAAACCAAAAATAATAAGTTGAACCAAATTAAGAAAACCACCAAACAGATTGGCAGAGTTCAGAGCATAGTTATGCTTTCTTTTCAACATTTCTTATGCATTAAACATTATTCCCAAGTAAAATCTTTTGCTATTTTGTCTAATATTGTTGGGCCAACAAACTCTTCTGCAGCCCTGAGGTAGCCTGGAGCAACTGTAATACATTTATAAAATAGCATTGGCATTTCCATAATTGAATGCACCCTGTATTTCTTAAATACAAAGACTTGGCTTATTAAGGCTGTTGACTCAGATAGCTGTTAGACTCAGAAAGCTGTTTAATTGTATGTTTTACTTAATCTCAAAAACTTCTTCTTTATCTTTAAATTGTTATATTTCTTGTTAATCTGTTAAAACAACCAACTATTATGGGGCTGACATCTTGTTTCACTATCTGATGGGCAGTTTAAACTGGTGTTAAGGATGAATACTTTTCAAATGATGGTAATTAAGCGAGAATGGACAGTTCTTGAAAACGCAGCCAGAAAGTATTGGAAACTGGCCTAAAATGTTTTACACTAAGCAAGTCACCCAGCTGGCCCAGGGATATAAGCACTTGGCCACCAACACAAGTCTAAGGCAGTGTCCTCATTTAGGATCCGATGGCCTGAGGGCAGCAGCTCTTCCTGAGCCTCTCGGCGCTCCCATCGTGTAACTTCTTCCTGACCTCAACAGGGAGAAAAGACCGTTAACTGATTCTCCTAAACTTATTCTTGCAGTGCCTGGTGTACATATCCTTTGGGCAGTGTAGAGCAATGTCTGCTGTATGTATGGCCCCGTTGTTGCAGTAGAAGTTCCTATTACAGTTGGTCAGGATGCCGGTATTGACCCAGGGTGATAGAGTGAACTTCTGTGAATCGCCTGCTGGCAGGTGAAGGAATGCAGCTGCTGACTCCAAGTGAACTGAAGATAACATTTGACTGTCTTTACTCTCTGCAGATCAACAATGACTTGAACAGCTACACCTTAACAAGTGGCAAATCCAAATTTGGATCAGAACAATTATATATTTTTCTTTTAAAATATTATTTTATATAGAGAAAACTGCAATTCCCTAAAGAACCATTTCAAAGCCCTTAGCAAACACATTCATGTAAAAGAACGAGAGAAAAAACAACATCTGTGATCTGAGGTGAACAATGAAACATTCTGTCTATAGCACAAGGCTATATCTCATCAGTGCTCTAATCTCAACCATTAAAGGTTCTTTATTTTTCTCAGTAATAGGGCAAACCCCATTCAAACCGTCTGTGGTGTTTCAAGCCCACAACCATTAATGTCAGCATAGCTGCCATCAATTTGAGCTATAAAGCCATACATGCTTCTCCTTCCCTAAGAAACACTTGCTTTCCTCTTGTAAGGCAAGGACAATTTGTACATATACTGTGTGTGTGTGTGTGTGTGTGTGTGTGTGTGTGTGTGTGTGTGTGTGTGTGTGTGTGTGTGTGTGTGTGTGTGTGTGTGTGTGTGTGTGTGTGTGTGTGTGTGTGTGTGTGTGTGTGTGTGTTGCTTCTTATCTGGAATGAATTGGACAGGGATAGTTCCCTAATGTCGGCCAATTGTGATCTTTTTCACTCCCAACAGTGCTGGAAGAAGGACAAGTAAAAATATATGGTCTTTGCTGTGTGTGTGTGTGTGTGTGTGTGTGTGTATGTGTGTATGTGTGTATGTGTGTATGTGTGTATGTGTGTGTGTGTGTGTGTGTGTGTGTGTGTGTGTGTGTGTGTGTGTGTGTGTGTGTGTGTGTGTGTGTGTTGCTTCTTATCTGGAATGAATTGGACAGGGATAGTTCCCTAATGTCGGCCAATTGTGATCTTTTTCACTCCCAACAGTGCTGGAAGAAGGACAAGTAAAAATATATGGTCTTTGCTGTGTGTGTGTGTGTGTGTGTGTGTGTGTGTGTGTGTGTGTGTGTATGTGTGTATGTGTGTATGTATGTGTGTATGTGTGTGTGTGTGTGTGTGTGTGTGTGTGTGTGTGTGTGTGTGTGTGTGTGTGTGTGTGTGTGTGTGTGTGTGTGTGTGTGTGTGTGTGTGTGTGTGTGTGTGTGTGTTTCGGTCTGTGCATGTGAGTCTGCATTTATGTATGAACCTTCCATTGCCAGCCACTGAACCTTCAAAACAAGACCCTGCAAAGCATGATGGGCCGCAATGACAGATTCAGCAAAGTCCACAACGTTGTTTCACCATTTTGACTACCGTAATTTCCGGACTATAAGGCGCACCTGAATATAAGCCGCAGCAGCTAAATGGAATGATGTGTACATATATAAGCCGCACTGGACTATAAGCCGCAGGTGTTTTAATGTTTAATTACCATATGTAAGGGTTCGTGCACAGAGGGGATTTTCGGGAAAGAGATGGCTGTTTGAGGAAGCTCCCATTTATTAACATTTCAACAAACAAGTTGCATATTTGCATAACGTATTCAAGTGTTAGCATTTAGTGCAATAGTAGCTACAGAACATGTACTGTGCTGTGTAAACTGTACTGTATCACATAGCGTTTCAGACACACAAACTTTTCAACTTTCAAACTTAAACGGTGCGCTCCCAGCGCACGTACCGGCAGTGATCTACAGCAGTGGTTTTCAACCAGTGGTACGGGGACAAACTGTCTCGCTCTCGTAATGTCTGTCTGTCTTGCTCTCGTTCTGTCTCTCGTACCAATCTCGGTTCCACTTTTACTTTTGCGCGCTACCTGTCTCACTCTTTTCCGGCCTCCAGCTTTTCCTGCCGCAGCCCGCCGCTTACAGGTGGGGGGGCGCGGACCGGCCATAGAGCCCATAGAGTTAAAGGTGGTGGACTGTAACCTGTAAAATCCATAGATTTAGGAGGTCCCCTAGTGGCCGTTAGCTGTAAAAATCCATAGATTAGCCGCACCGTTATATAAGCTGCAGCGTCGAAAAATGGGAAAAAAGGCGCGACTTATAGTCTGAAAACTACGCTAATTGTACAATTTAAAACGTCAAATATCATCATCGTAATCAAGCACAATCAGCTTTGCACCAGCATGCCTGCAGTATTAGGTACTATCAATAGTGTTTTACAGATGTTATTACAGTACATAAATGTGACAGTACTGTAAACAACAACAATTCTGATTTATAGTTATTGCAGGTGAACAGGAAAACATTTGATTTAATGAGCAATGCTGCACGAGATGAAGCTACAGAACATGTTCAGCTGTGGCCATCTGAGCAGAAAGATCTTATACCGGTATAAGAGTAACTAGCAGCTAAATGAGCAGACATCAGGAAAATAAGATTACTGGCAGCACAATTAAAAATATCCAGATAGAGGCAGCCACAGAGAGGGAGAAAATGCCTGTGCCAGCTGATGACAAGTTCTCTATATGAATGAGCCAGTATATTCATGCGTATGATGTTGGCATTGATGTGGCTCTGCCCTAATGAAAACTCAGTGAACAAAAGCTATTTTCCCTCTAGCTGCCAATAGATAACAGCTCTCCACAGGAGGAAAAGCAGAGCATTTATAGCTATATTTTCATGATTCAAGGCATAAGCGCTAGCACTGGCACAAGTTCATGGAGCATGCATGGTTGGCCGTGGCAACCCATTTAGTTATTTTGAGACAAGAGACTTTAACACAGCAAAGGAGCCCAGTGAACACACGCTGCAGGTGTGAAATGGTTTTAAAGGGGGAATCATGACTAATCAAATCAAATCCTGTCATTCCTTTCAAAGATGTGCTCTCTTCACAATGGCTGTAAAGGACAAGGAGAGTCAAGATCTGCTGCACAAAAGCCACTGCTAAGAGGAAATTGATGTCCTTGTTTAGGAGAACTAGGAGTGTCACGAGGCATAAACAGTAGAAGACTTTCTCTTCTTCTTCCATGCAGGGGAAGTATTGAGTGCTAGTTGTTTTTGTTTTTCATTCCTTACCAGCATGAATAATGGGGACAAAAGTCATCGTAGTCCTACAAGTATGAGGTCTCAGCAGTGTTAGTTACAACTTACAAGTCAAAAAGTATATTCCAAAGTTTTTTAGTACAACATCTTTGTTTAACTATCGTTCCCCCACAGCTGAGCATGAGTGCCTTTTACACCGGGGAAACACAAAGAGTGAATTCTGTTTAAAAAACTTTACCTTTTAAAGATACCCCCTTGATGTGGTAAACTCAGGCTGCTGAAAACTTACTTTAACCTGAGGTACATTTTGGAATAAAGATTTTCAGGGAATGAGTACTGCAGATTATTTCCCCCATCCCTCCCATTGGAAGTCTATTAGAAAGGCATGTTTAAGTTGACACTTTGAACAGGAAGAACTTTAACATCAAGCACAACCTGCTTCAATGTAAAGATGGTAGGTAGGTTCTACAATCCTTAAAAAGTGTGTGCATGATCCTTGATGGCTTAGACAATATATGTGCATATATTGCAGCAAATTATGCAAGGTAATCCACATAGGATGTAGGCTAGTAGTACATAAAAGAAGGCTTGCTATAGAAAAGTTTAAATATAACATCCAATGTGCAAAGATCGTTATATTGTTTGTTTTAAAGGCTGTCGTCAAGGTTTGTTTCGGAAAGATTCAATGGAGGGAAGCACCATTTTACATTTGGTTGAGATTTAAAAAGGTTAAATATTTTTCTATTTAAAACATTACACTATAAACCACACCCTCAGCACATCATTAGTTATTTACCATAAATGAACTAACACAACGTTAGTATTTGTTGTAGTGTTGTGTTTTGCATTCAATGTGCAGATTTAATAGTATATGAACTGGGCTTGCATCACACATTGGTTAGATTGGTTATTTATTGTAAATGCAAATTAAATGCAATTATTCTATGCAATGGGAGTTAACGCTTGTGTGTGGACTCAATGTCACATTACCCCTACCGTTCAGTGTAAATAATTAATCAGCAGCCAACAGTAATATTTCATAGATGATCGATAGGTGATAGTATAAATAATGTGACATCTCCATACCAGCATTCCCTCATTCCATTTAAACCGAGCCATTATTCTGCTGTGCAACGCCCTGGTTATGACCTTCACTCTACACTACCATGGGACTGTAAGGAAGAAGAATGACTGTCCATGCCCTTCTTTATATAAACCAAGCTCAAGCCTTCCATCCCAGCATCTGAAAGGCTCCATTACACCACAAAGACCCTCATATAGCTCGTAATTACTTTATTAATAATTGAAGTACCAATGTTTTCATGTTTGTGTGTGTAGCTGTGGATAGAGGACCTTTTTCTATGAGCTCATATAGATCATTTGCACATGTGCATAAGCAAATAAGTAAACATTCATTTGACTTTGTCTTTAACAATCCCAGGAGACATTTATTCATGAGGATGTTAAGTGTGTGTTGGGGTGTGTGATTGAAACATACACAGTTTACACACACTCTTCATGCCTTTGCACAGTGACTTTATCAGATTTACTGAATAATTGATGTGGTAAGCTTAGGAGCAAAGTAGAGTGCATAATTGCATAACATCACTCCTATCTGCCATTCCTGCCATTAACTAAATGATGGGTCCCAGCACCTGCCCTGGCAATTAAAACCTTAGAGATTAATCATAAACCCTCCCACTTTCATGCAACGCGCGATATTGAGATTTGAATGTGGATGGGCTTCATACTAGCCAAAAAAATCCTAAGCAACATTTTTTTCATTGGGTGACTTCGGAGGAAACATCCTGTAACAGAGGATATTTTTCTTTTAGTAATACACGGTTGTTAATATATAGCTTTATTTGGCACATTTGCTGCCATCTGAGTAAAACATGGATAACTGGGCAGTTGGATCTTATAACAATTGGTAACCTAAAAGAAGTTTAATCCTGGAGCTTCAGGTCTGTGAGTACACATGTCTGAGTGTCATTAACTTTAAGGAGATTAATCATAAAGTCTCCTAACATGGTTTCTCAGCTGGAAAAAATGTGTGAAAAAATGGCAAGACGAGGCCCGCTACAGTACATGGTCGAAAGTTGAAGTACCGGTAGATGTTGATATGTTGTTAGTGTGAACAGAGCATGAGGCCTCACAGCAACGCAGGAAACTTCCCTCCCAGTTATTTACTCTTCCTCCCTCCCAATATGCCACCTTCCCTGCTCTTCCAGTTACAGTGAATTAAATGAGTTCATAGATGCCAACTGAAGTCAAGAGTGTATGAGGGCAAAACAAACCTGACTAGAGGCTCTATGACTCATCCTTGGTTCAGCCCTAATAAGTCGCTATAAATGTGCGTGGGGCTGACCTGAGCCAATAAACGGTGTGTTGCTGCTGACTTGTGGATAATCTATTAGACTCTACCTGTGTCTAAGATTGAACCGATCCGCCCTACATGCCCTTGGTGAATGGACACACATACGTTGCACTCTGTGTGCACACCTACATGAACAAACACTTACATGTGCAGGCCACTATGTGTATAAATGCATACTAGATGATCCTGCAGTCCAACGCCTACTTTAAGTGTCGGAGCAGGATGTAGTGTGCTCTTTATTTAGCAAAGTATAAAGGAAAGGTAGGAGATGAGCATGCGGCATATTCTGACCAATGTTTGAAACAATGACTGCTTTTAAAACCGCAACCAATACTGCCTGCACTAGTGTTCTTCAAGCTTAAATATACTTTGACATTTATGTAGTTGCCATGT
The DNA here is from genome assembly GCF_949606895.1 of Notothenia rossii. Taxonomy (NCBI): domain Eukaryota; kingdom Metazoa; phylum Chordata; class Actinopteri; order Perciformes; family Nototheniidae; genus Notothenia; species Notothenia rossii. The sequence continues at coordinate 78,910,549 of NC_136902.1, read as the reverse complement.
AACATTGTTGTTGGAATAAATACATTTGGAGACAAATAATTCAAAGTTAATATGTCTTTGATGTAATGTGTTCTGGAGTTTACTGAACAGAGTCAAGTCCAATAACTCAAGATCAATGAACAACAGTGTCTCATTTGAAATGTATGTATGAGATTTCTTGACACAGTTATAAGTATTCTGCTGTGGCTAAACCTTAAAGACACAGTGCTAATTGATGCTGTATTTCATTTAACAAGGGGTCCCTCCAGTGAGAATTAGTACATCATACTCATCCAGTGATGCCAGTTTTGGGAAGATGGGTGAAGAGGTGAAGACGAGTGCAAAAAAGGGAGCAAATAGGCAAACAAAGTTTAGTTGCCCCTCTCTTACTACTCATTGGTGCGCTGTAAGTGTTCGTATAGAGCTTTGTAGGAACATTTAAAAAAGTTGTCTTAAGCAAGCCTCAGGTTGGATTTCTTGCGGTAACTTATTGAGTACAGCAGCAGGTTTCACACCTAGCATTTAGTTATAATATAAGTTTTATCTTAAGAATTAAGGTTCTTAATTAGGTGATCAACTTAATTAGAGATGTATATAGAAACATTAATTGTCAGATGACTGTCACAGGACTAATGTGTCCTCTTCAGTAACATCAGTAAGATTGTAATTGATTCAAAGGCTATAACAGAGACCTGGGCTAATACTGTGTTGTTAGCATTATAAAATACACTTTTTTAAACTCTTTTCTTGCAATATACAGCTGAGCCAAAAGCTGTTTCTAAACACTACATAATTGCCATAAATCATACACTATTTTTCTGTTAGTATGACATACATCAATATATTCTACCCACCTGTACTGATAGGAATTACTGTATATGCAAACAATTATTTCATGATATATTTAACAAATAATAATTATATGTTCACACTAAAATCAATTCCCTTGTGAATATCTGTGTGTTTATTTCATTTGGGGTGCTTTTTTTGTATGTATATTTTTGTATTGTGACCTTCTCAATCTTGGCCATGTTACTTTTGGTGAGTGCACACTCGTCGCCTCAGTAACCTTCAGGCCATGCTGAGAAGAGGTGTTTATGAAAATAAATAATACTATTATTAATATAAGAATCCTCGGCTAGAAAGGCAGCCATTGTTTTTGTTTCATTCTTCATCACCGATAAACACAAGCCAGATGAAGTGTCAAGGCCAGACCAGCTGCATATACATGGATCAATGGCTGTCAATGCAATGGGGACACTGGAAGGCTATTGTCCTGCCATCTCGCTCAAAGCTTTAGCAATTTTGCAGGCCTTCAGAAAATGCCACGTGACCATAAGGTATGGAAAGTATGAGGACATTTTAAAGGCAAGGATCCTACAGGGAATATACATTATATACTGTATTACACGAACAAAACCACAAGGCCACATTGATTTTTGGAACAACAATTTTAAGAGAAAAAAAAAAAAATAGTCTACCCAAAGCTGCTCATCTTTGTAACCTCTGACTGTATGTTATTGGTTTTGCTTTGTATATAAATATCAGAGCTTTTAATTTCTGTAACATACTGTTGTTCCGGACATCGTGTGTTTTCTCTCCACTGCCATGCATGATGTAGTATAAGAGACTGCAGATGAAAATGAGCTTTAAAGATATAATACGCCAAATGGTAACATTAATGTTTAAAATTGCACAAACGGGTCAATGTACTCAAAAAAATAAAGAAAAATATGCTCAGGTAGTTATGTCTGCCATTTAACAGTGGCATAACAGTTAAGTTAGCAGTCATTTGAATGTGATTGAGGACTGAGCATACAAATGATGAATATGAGCATCTTTTGTGAACCAGGATCTACCTCACTGTGTCTATTAGCTTAAGTGTGGAATGTGACTGGAAGAAAAAAGAATATGGATTTAAAAAAAAAGTCAAAATAAAAGTACTTTATGTGGCAAACAATTTGGGATGATCGCAGTATGAAACTAATGCGTCTTTGCATAGTGAGAAGCAAGTTGATAACATTCAGGCGTCTGTAAAGAAAGCCCTTGGGCATCTGAGAGGCTAAAAAAACATGAATAAATTGGGCAAAGAAAAACCAACAAACAGAGCCAGCCTCCCCGAGGACATAATAATAAGAAATGTGATTTTTCATGAAATGTCAGACGCAGTAAAATCTCTGTTTTTTTAATATGTTACTCTGCTGCCCTTTGCAAAACTCATTCTCAGTAAATGTTTGTATATTGACAAGGCATACATCTCTTCAAATTATACTCAATAGTAATCAATTACACAAATCAGACATTGATAGATTTAGAAGAATATGCACACAGTGGTGGATCCATATATGTATACATATATATATATATATATATATATATATATAAGGTGACTTGAAAGGTTGTATTATAGATTTATGATTATCTATCTGTAATGTCTATGTCCATGTATGTCTCTATACTATGACTATGTGAGTAGAGCTTTTGTGAAACCGTATGTGTTATTCAAATGTTTTTCTCTATCAAATGTTTTTGAATTAACACGGAGCGTAGTTCCTGATATGCTTAATACATTTTGAAGCTGTGTAAAAAAACCTTTAAAGCACATTTGATTGGTCTATTTAAAAAAAACAATACCATGGAAGATATACTCCACAAATCCATTTTTTAAGACAACACAAATCTGGTGTTGGAGACATTGTGTGAAGCTTTCAACAGATTTCCATAACTATCGATAATAATCCTGACATTTAAAGAGAAACCGCACTTGCTCTTAAAGAACTCCAGCGCCCAGTATGAAAGGCATATTTGAGGTGAGCAAAAGGATATCTGCTGAGGAAATGTACGGCACCCCAGTGAGCTGACAACAGCTAAATTTAGTGTTGCTCTCATAGGAGGAGGATATCCCTGTGGTGAAGCTCAATGCTTAGACATTGTGGGATTTAAAAGACAATCTGATGCCAGTGCCTGTCTGGATTTATTATTGAACAGAATAGAAATCCAACAAGTCTGTCAAAGCAAAACGATAAAAACAGCAAATCAAGACTCACCTATTTGGAATATCTAGCTGATTGTGGTAAGGAAATAAAACAATTTTTTAAAACCTTAGTTATCTTAATATTCAGATTATTTTGTTCTAATTTAGTTCATTTAAACAAGCCATATAAGAAAGGAAAAACATCTCCTATACAACTTCCTTTTCCATGAGATCCTCAGACAGCAGATACTTGGCTTTTATATCCTTTTCCATCTTTATTTATTCAGGGGAGTTGCACTGAGGCCGATGCTCTCTTTTGTAGAAAGAACCCTGTTCCCATTCACACAGTAACACATTCAGACCTGAACTCTGCCCAGTACAACCACATCCTGATCTGAGGCCACTGAGCAGCTCCACTGGGGCAGTTGGGGTTATGGGCCTTGCTCAAGGGCACCTCAGTGGTGGTAATGAGGGAGGATGACTGAGGCAGTGTGTGTTTGCACTATGTGCTCTGTTGGACAAAGTTGGCAGTGTTAATGATAGTAACTCAAATAAAAGTTAATGTTATCCTTACTCTTTTCCTAGACTCCCTATATTACCAGAGACAACATAGTAGTAATGTGTGTGTGGAATAATGATTTAAATAAGTGTAAGCAGGGGTTAATTGGCTGAAAGAATGTTGGCGGCAGACGGTCTTTCACTTAACTAATGGGGAATACAACCAACAAGAACTGGCTGCACCAAATGGTAATGAACAGGGATTCAATGTAATATTATTCATGATTTCCTCGTGTTTTACTCAACCCATGGCTGAAAGAGGTTTTTCTCAACATCATTTTTTTCATTTTGTGAATCAATTTGACTTAATATACTGTATCAAACATCTTATGTGTTTGCTTCTTGGATTGTCTATTGGAATATTGCTATTCATGATTAGTTAAAGCTTCCCTTGTCTCTGTGGTGTTTCTTATTAAAGGCAATACTGAAGAAAATTTAATTATTTATACACTCTCAGGCCTATATTCTTGTAATTAATCTTTCATACTGTGCAACAACTTCAAACAGCACTGCAAATTACACCATTCAAACGCTGTAATAAATCAAATGAAAACCACCTTTTATCTGTTTTTACCAATCAGAGGGTCGATAAGAGGCCATGAAGACCTACCATACCAGATAATTTGTAAGCGAAAGTACATTCAACCTGGGACTTGCCCAAAGCCCAGTTCCACACCTACACTGAGCTGCTGGCTGCTGCTTGGTCCTCGCGGGGAATATGGCAGGGGCAGGAAGTTGTTTTTGGTCCTGATTCATTCAGAGAAGGCCAGACAGTGACATTATGCCAGCCAGGCAGGACCCAGGGGACAGCCATGTTAAATACCATCTCTTGCAGCGCAAATGGCAGGGAGTTTGTTGTGGTGTTTGGGGGTATGCTTTGTTTGCGTGCCTTGGTGTGCAATGACATTTTTTTGTGGTTTTGAATGCCTGTTCTTGTGCTTATCTATGCCTCATACTGCCTTGTGCATAAATGCATGCACACACACACAGGCCCAGCAACCACAAACACATACTGACAGTACACTGGCAGAGAGACTGCTGTACGCAGATCACATTAGAAGAAAAGGAAAAACAGGCCAACTGTCTAATTATCCATCAGCAATGCTACATGACTGAGATAAACATAAACAACCATCTCTGCAGAGGTTTGGTACATTCAGGTGGAGGGTAAAAGAGAAAGCCGGAGAAGAAAACAGAGACATGGGGCTCATTTATCCAACAATATTCACAAACAAGGAATGATTTGTTCATAGTCTTGTTGATACAGTACACTTTAAAGGCTGTGTTGTTTTCAAAATACAGAAGATGGTTTGGGGCAATATATGCAAAACTACCAAAAGGATCCTGCAAACCTAAGCTGTTCTGTGGCAGAGCTCTGAGACACGTAGCAGGCGAGAAGAGAGTGATACAAACATGTCTTGTTCAAAAATAAGAAAGGTTGATACTTTTCAGGGATGACAGTTGAACATCTTGTAGAGGCTCAAAATACTGGAAGAATAAAAATAATTATTTCTCTTACAAAACACGAGACTTAACGGGCGGAGGGAATCAGCAAAAGGAGCTGCAATAAAGTTCCAATATGCATTTATGAGCCTGTAAGTCTTGGGAATTTCTCAGAGGTGAAGTAAATAATGTTTTCATCATCACTGAAACTAATTTCTCTAGGAATGAATGCTCAGCCCTGCAGTTTCATCATGTTGACAAGTGAATCCAAGACACCAGAAGAGACCTGTTTTAATAGCCTTACACAAATCCACATGGTACGAATACTGATTTTGAGTAATTAACTTCCGCCCTTTTCCCAAGACAACATATTTCGCTCTCAGATGTTTCTGAAAGTTGAATACCGTGCCATACATTTAAAGCAGGCAACAGGGTAGCAGAATCTGTGAGTGTTACGGTTGAGCATCGCAGGGAGGACCCAAGTGAAGACAGACGATTGTTTAACAGCAAAAAAAACTTTATTCAAGGCAAAAGGATCAACAAAAAACCAGACAGGAACTCTATCTCGCTCTAAGCACAAAAAGGAATCCACAAAACCCCAACAGAAAACAAGAACTTAAATACACACATGGCCAATCAAGACACAGCTGGGGAGGGGAGGGAAAACACAAAGACACAGGTGAACAGAATCAGGTAATCACACAGGAGGGAAAACACAGACAGGAAACAAATACACATATGACAGACAGGGGGTGAACATCCTTGAATGAAAAACAGGAAGCCGACAGCCCTACACAATTCCAAAAATAAAACATAAAATAAGCAGATCCTAACATAATCCCCCCCTCAAGGGACGGATCCCAGACGTCCCTAAAAGGTCAAGAAGGGCGGCACGGGGCACGACAGAGGTCGAAAAGGGGGACTCGGGCGGACGGCCCGGGGGCAAAGCAGAGTTCACAAAGGGGCGAAGGCCACAGCGGGCGAACTCAGGGGGCCGGGCATGAGGGCAAAGGCAGCGGCTGGAAGAGTCAGGGGGCCGGGCCCGAGGGCGAAGGCCACGGCTGGGGAACTCAGGGGGCCAGGCACAAGGACGGGCAGGAGCTGTTGGAACCCCTGGCGGGTCAGGCGCAGACGGGACCCCGGACTAAACACAGGCCGGTGCCAGTGGGACCCACGACGGAGCAAGGGCTGGTGTCAACGGGACCCCAAACAGGACAGGACACGGTGCCGGCAGGAAACCCGGCGGAGCACGTGTCGGCGGGACCCCCAACAGGACAGGACACAGAACCGGTAGGACCCCCGACAAAACAGGTGTCGGCTGGACCTCCAACGGCACAGGACATAGAGCCAGCAGGACCCCCGGCAGAACAGTAGTCGGCGGGGCCTCCAACGGCACAGGACATAGGGTTGGCAGGACCCCCGGCAGAAGAGTAGTCGGCGGGGCCTCCAACGGCACAGGACTTAGGGTTGGCAGGACCCCCGGCCGAAGAGTAGTTGGCGGGACCTCCAATGACACAGGACATAGGGTTGGCAGGACCCCCGGCATAAGAGTAGATGGCGGAACCTCTAACGGCACAGGACATAGGGTTGGCAGGATCCCCGGCAGAAGAGTAGTCGGCGGGACCCCCAACGGGACAGGACATAGGGTTGGCAGGACCCCCGGCAGAAGAGTAGTTGGCGGGACCCCCAACGGGACAGGACACAGAGTTGGCAGGACCCCCAAGCGGAACCTCCAATGGCACAGGACATAGGGTTGAAAGGACCCCCGGCAGAAAAGTAGTCGGCGGGGCCTCCAACGGCACAGGACATGGAGTTGGCAGGACCCCGAGCGGAACCTCCAACGGCACAGGACATAGGGTTGGCAGGACCCATGGCAGAAGAGTAGTCGTCGGGACCCCCAACGGGACAGGACATGGAGTTGGCAGGACCCCCAGCGGAACCTCCAACGGACCAGGACATTGGGTAGGGACTTGAGAGGGGACTTGAGAGGTGACTTGAAAGGGTACTTGAGAGGGAACTCGAGAGGCGTCTTGAGAGGGAACTCGAGAGGGAACTCGAGAGGAGACTCGAGAGGTGACTTGAAAGAGGACTCCAGAGGGAACTCCAGCGGGAACTCGAGAGGAGACTTGGGAGGAAACTGGAGAGGGGACTGGAGAGGGGACTGGAGAGGGGACTCGTGAGGGGACTCGTGAGGGGACTAGAGTAGGGACTTGAGTTGGGACTAGAGAAGGGACTTGAGTAGGGACTGGAGATGGGATTGGAGATGGGACTTGAGATGGGACTAGAGAGGGGACTAGAGAAGGGACTGGAGAAGGGACTTGAGAGGGGACTTGAGAGGGGAATAGAGAAGGGACTAGAGAAGGGACTAGAGAAGGGAATTGAGTAGGGACTTGAGTTTGGACTAGAGGAGGGACCATGGCTGCTGGGGCTGGAACCAGGGCCTGAACCATGTCTTCTGGGGCTGGGACCATGGCTGCTGGGGCTGGTACCGGAGCCGGAACCATGGCTGCTGGGGCTGGGACCGGAGCCGGAACCATGGCTCCCGGGGCTGGAATCCTGGCCTTGCGTTTCCTTCCATGCTGCCTTGAAGCCTTGTGTAGGCTCAGAGGTCCTCCAAAGGCCAGACGAGACCCAGCGAAAGGGTCCTTGAAAGGAGCCTTGTTGGGAACTGTGGCCGGAAGGGGGCTAGCATGCCAGCGGCTAGCAGGCCGGGAAACAGGTTGACCTCAAAGCTACCAAAAAAGTCCTCCACCCACTCGGGTAGTAACTCCCTTAACCAGGGCCTTGAGGTTACTTCTTGGCGTGCCGTTGAGATAATTGATTGCCTCTCTTCACCACTGGAGGCATATCGACAGTCGTTTTCAAAGCACATTAAATTGTACATCACCTCGTACAGGCTGTCTGGTGGGTTCCTTCTGTTACGGTTGAGCAGCGCAGGGAGGACCCAAGTGCAGACAGACGATTGTTTAACAGCAAAAAAACCTTTACTCAAGGCAAAAGGATCAACAAAAAACCAGACAGGAACTCTATCTCCCTCTAAGCACAAAAAGGAACCCACAAAACCCCAACAGAAAACAAGAACTTAAATACACACATGGCCAATCAAGAAACAGCTGGGGAGGGGAGGGAAAACACAAAGACACAGGTGAACAGAATCAGGTAATCACACAGGAGGGAAAACACAGACAGGAAACAAATACACAAATTGACAGACAGGGGCCTTGAATGAAAAACAGGAAGCCGACAGTCCTAGACAATTCCAAAATAAAACATAAAATAAACAGATCCTAACAGTGAGCTTCAGAATAAATCACATTCTAATTCTCTATCCTTACCTATACTTCCCATTTGTTCCTATATGCAGTCCATACACACTCTCAAAAGGAGATATCCACCTTAGACAAGGGGTCTATACTTAAATAGATAAAGAGACAGTCAGTCAAACTTTTGGTAGACGGGGAGCTAGTGACAGGGTGTCAGAGACCTGCTGACTGTAGGAGAATGTTAACGAGAAGGAACAACTCCCATTGGTTACTCACTGACTCTGTCAGGCTATGAGACTTTTGAACCATGCCCTCTCAGATGCAACGTCTAGTCAGTTTCAACCATGGTCCACCGATCTGCCACATTTTCCAGAAGCAGAGTATTACTGTAGTTTCTGTTGGACTTTGTCCTATTATATTGAACTTTTCAAGCTTCTGACTTAACCATGCCGTTGATCAAGCCATAAATGATATGTATTGTGCCATTAAAAATGCCCCAGTGCAGTGGTGATGCTTAACTTACAGTACAATACCCCAGACCACAGCAGTAGTGACAGGGTTAGCAATGGGGTTAGACTGAGATCATATTCCATGAAGAAAAGGCTAGTTTCATTTAGATTGCACTGTTACAAAATAGGCTGTAAATACCCCAAGCCGTGTCTGACTGTGGAAACTAGGGACTTTCAATTCAATTTCTTCAGCAAATGTTCCAATTATAAAACTGTGAAGCTGACAGTGCTGTCAACTTGAGCCAACATTTCAACAGCAATTTGGTTTAAAGTCAAGCTCAATAACTAAAATGTACAATTCATTCAGATTTAGATTTTTCAATTAAAATGGGAAATTAAATCCTTAATTTCAATTTCATTCATTTAATCTAATTGTATTTTTTATATATGTCTACTCTACGCAATTTTTTGTTTTTACTGGTAACTGTATTCTGTTACATTTGCTGTGAAATGTCTATGTGAAGCACTTTGGACTGCACTTGTTGTATGAAAGGTGCTATATAAATAAAGATTATTATTATTAATTATTTAAAAAATACCTTTAAAAATGGAACACTTTCAAGGTCACCATGGGTCAGACTTTACATCAGTTATTCTGCTGCTACAAGACTGTAAAATACTGCAATTTAATTGTATAAATGTACCTAGTCTGAAGGAGAGAGGGCCACCAGCGGTGCTTCTCACCCACATGGCTAAGAAGAACAGAAGCGCCCAGGCTGTGAGCATCTTCTATGACTCCTCATGGGTCCTGCCCCGGGGGTGCCCCTGTCACAGCCACCTGAAGGAAGCACAAAGCAGAGTACAGCATTAACACTTCAACTGACAAGAAGAGGGACACACAAAAGTCAAAGCTGTACGCCAGACAGATAAAACTGACGGACACTCAGTTTGATTCGCTCCCTCAAAGTCTGTCTATCTCTCTTGTTGCATGCTGGGAATCTGATAGTTAGAGTGTGAGACTGCTGGTAAGTATACAGTATCTGAGGCCCAAAGGAGAATTAATGACTTTTCTTTCCCCATTGCTGGTTTTTCTTTATTATTAATGGTAGTGTGTTTTTTTATGTTGCTGTGTATTGTTTTTTTTGTTGGACAAAACGTCCAATACTTCCTGCTTTCTGCTTGCAGTAGGCTTCAAATATCAAACTGGTAAAATCCTAGCCACAAACTGCTTTTCCAAACTTTAAAGGCATCATTGTCATAGTGTATACATGTAAGTAGAAAAAGGAAATTCTTCCATGCATGAAGCGCATGAACTTCTCACATGCTTTTAAGCTCCGATGCCTCTTTTAACGCTTGGGCGCAGGCTGTCCATGACAACCTGTCATGTGTCTGTCATGAAAGATTAAGGCTTTTGGCTTTGTTTGCTGTGTTTTACTCTAAAGTAGGTTCGTCCCTGTGCCATTTTCCCATGTACTTCTCTCTTCTTTGCTTTTCTAGTGAAGGCTATTCACTTCAGTTAATGCATCATTTTTTTAGTTTAGCTTCTTTTTTATTACCTATTATTTTTTACCCTGTTCCAGTGTTTCCTTCTGAGTTAATCATGTGTTTTCAGTCTCATATTTACACAGGCACAAGATTGCAAAATTGTGTTTTTTTTTTTATTGGTGGTTGACAAAAAAGGTCAAACCTGACTGGACAAATACTTGATGGTGGTTCATATCTGGTTGCCAAAGGCAGCAGGGCACCATTTGTTGAGCTCTGTTTCCAATTGGACACTGTTTCCAGAACATCTGATGTTTTGCTCTTCATGTCACTTCTGTCGAAAGGGCATCCAAGGCTTACATCAGCTAAAATGCCAAAATCACAGTAGCTGAAGGTATTACCATGATATTGTGTGCCATGTGTCAACATTGTGTTCCCTGTGATTCTTATGTTGTGGTTTCGAACTCACTCCTACTGGTTTAGGAACACAATGATTTAACAGTAATGTGTGGAAGGGGAAATATAAAAGAGCAGTAGTTGCAGAAAAGATAAATCAGAAAGTTGGTTCTAGTTCTCTTTCAAGATACCGACAGTAAGGAGCATAAATAGGTACCTTGGGGCCTTTAAAATACATAATGTTCTAAGCCAGGGGAACAGTTTAATTGGAGGTGAAGCTAGGTCTGTATTTATCAAAGATTTCCTAATGAGCCCTCATGACACACATTTAAACCAGTGAAGGGTGAGTGAAATTTATTTACAATAATTTTGTCCGTGTTCAGAATAATTGCTCCATCTATTAACCTGGACCCACACTGCAGAATTATTTCATTTATTGCTTAATTGAAAACATGGAAATGTAGTTAGCGCTGATTTGGTAGCAGCTGTTATTACATGTATTACCTCTCCAAGCTGCTACAACATGCATATTCAATAGTTTCCCACCCATTAAATGAAGGTAGATTCTGAATTACACAGCAGACAAAAAGAAAATGTATTGATATTGGTATACTAATACATTTCATTTATATAGCGCTTTTCTAAGGACTCAAAGTTGCTTTAAAAGAATACAATTCACACAACAAACGAAGATGAAACAAAGTAAATTAGATAAGTTTAGTTATCTTTGATACGGTGGCTAACTTCTAGGACACCCAAGGATACCATACAATTTGATAAAAAGAAAAGAAAACGCTAATGGGCAACAGAACATGATAAAAACACAAACAGGAAATCACGGAGGAGACAGTCAAGTTGACACAAATTAAACATATAATGGGGAGCACTACAGTGAGTAGGCGGATTGGAACAGGTGGGTTTTTAATTGGGATTTGAATGTTGTTGTGTCTGACTGTCGGATGTACGAGGGGAGGGAGTTCCAGAGTCTGGGAGCAGGTCTAGGTTTATTCTGTAACTAAGACACATCTACATTTGCACAGTTAACAAAACACTTCCCAACAATTTTGAAAAAGATTATACAAGGTTCAATGCCAGATTGAATTAAATTGGTTTAGAGCAGCTATAATCAAAGTTTGACGTATTGTGATTAGGTCTTTTGGTTAATTCTAATTGCTCTTAAAGGGTAATTTTCCCCTGCAGGAGGAGGCTGTTCTCATAAAAAAGCTCTTAAAACGCTGCACATTACTTGCCGAGCACAAAATAGACAGACACAGTTAGAAACTAACTGGTGAACATGGTGGACAACTTAGCAGCTAAATAGAAAAGTGCTTCGATAAGGAGTTGATAGAGACCAAAAACAAATCTGAAAACAATTCACAACATGCAATCATTTATTTCCGAACACGATATTGTGTACAAAAACATTTTTCTAAGGGTATTTATAGTCTTATTCTGAATCGTTGCAGTGCCTTGAAATTATTCTTGGATGCTTGATAAAATATATATATTTTAAAGGTTCGGCTTTGGTATTTAATCTTTATTAAAAGGTATGAAAGGAGTGAGTGGTTGTGATAAAACCAAAGAAAGAAGGCCTGCTGACTTCTTGTCAGTGCTTATGTTACAGAGAATAAACTGTTTTTTGTCTTTCTTTCTATAGAGAGGTTAGAAAATATTGCTGGAGCTGTGAGGACTTTACTTTGGACAGGACAAACAAAGAGTCTGCAAGATTGGTGCAGCTACACTCAATAGACCAGGGCTTATATTTTGGTACAGGCACAGAGCCGACAGAGGTGCAAATGTAGCCACAATGGCATTTTCATCAGGAGGCAGTTCAATGTGCTGTGCCTTTACCTTTGTGGCGTATTTCATCAAATGTACACATTTGTCTCGGGAGCTTAGGTTTCTGGGTTTGAGGAAGTGTCTCAGCGGGCCACTGGGACATCACTACAGGACAGAATCAAAGAGTTGGGGCAGAAGACCCAGTGAAGGTCTTGCAAAAACTGGTAGCAGCTTGCCGCATTGCTGAAGATGTTAACAACAACACAAGGGACACAACAGAGAAGTTTAGCTTCCTGTAGGCAGTAAAAAAGGTGTTGTGTTTTGTGTGTGAGGAATTGTTATTTTGTTTCTTTAATTCTTATGTAGCCTCTTGTGAGTAAACTGCTGCTGAGTTGTATCCTATGCACTCTGCACTCTTTCTACATAAAATGTATCTCAGCAGCACATTGATAACACTGATGATCTTATGCCTAGACAGAAAAACATTTTCTGTTTTTGTGTAAGAACATGCCAATGCGCTTGTCAGTGAAAATGTTTTTGATGTCAGAAAAGCCATTGAAGGTAGAATATATGTAATACATGGACCAAATGTTTCAGGAAAGAATAAAGTATAGCTATAAAGCATCTAATAGGGCAAAAATAATGTCTGTAATTAACTGTAATCACTGAGTTGCTATAGGGCAGATTGCACTTATTCACTCCCCCATCTAAAACTTTCAAAAGAGATCAATTACGTTATATCCAAAGAATATCTTTGCACTTATTCACTCCCCCCTCTAGAACTTTCTTTTCAGATGGGTATAAGTGCATAAGTGAATAAGTGCAATCTGCTCTATAGCAACTCACAGGAAAGTGGCTGTAAATCATTGTGAAACTACATGAGCCTGTGGCAACCACAAGTCTATGATTATTTTTCTATTCAGCAATGTCCGTACAGTATGTGCGTTTATGTTTGTGCCTCCCTAAAACAAAAAAAAGAATCACTCAGGCTGCAACAGCATGCCTTTTTATTGAGCTTATTTGAATATGAAAAGTAAAATAAAGCCAGTTTATTGACAGAAGAGTTTTACAGATAAATATTGCACTTCATTTCTGGCATTGGAAAATATTTCAGGATTAATGGCCTACACTGGCAAGAGGATATCAAATCCCCAACCCCAGCAACATGAATACGGAAATAAGAGTTTACATCAGGTTCACTTTGATGTCGTCCGCCTACCGTTTATATTGATGTTAACATTTGGCGGGTTTTTAAGACTACCTTTCTGAGTTATTGCTCAGGAGAGCCTTTGGGGAAAGTTGCATCCAACTGTCAACACATCACGATCATTTCAGAGACCTTTGCTGGGGAAACTATGCAAATAACAGCTGTCAAGAGTCTTCCCCCGAGATTTTTAGAGAAGGTGAAAAACAGCATAGAATGAAGGGACTGTTTCACAAGGAATTGAGTACTGACAATTCCTTGCAGCTTATACCATTATGCACACAGGGGGATTACTGTTCTTTATTGTCTAATTAGCCAGACCCTAGAGCAGCACAACTAAAAGCCCATACTTGATTTTACAGAAGCAGGTAAGATTCAAGCAAAAGAGAGATGTTCTTTTCTAACAAAAAACAAGCAACTGTTTCAATACCCATGGAAGTAAGTATGGAAAATCAATGTCAATGGTAGCTAAGATACTGTAACACAGGGATGGGCAACTTTGATGGTGGTGGGGGCCACATCATTGATGTACTGGCCACCACGGGGACGCAGACTCACTTGGAACACACACACACACACACACACATTCCATGTGTTGTATGTACGGTAATTATTAACAAATATACTAAGTCTGACATCTTCATTGACATTTTACAATCAAAGGGAACATCCCCAAAAAATGGGAACATCCTCTAATAAGCTCACTAAACACATATCAGTTCACAGAAATGTTATTCCATTTTTACAAGTGGCATGTTTGTATTGAATAGGTTATTAAACAGTGGAATAAAACTATTTTAAACTATTGGAAAGCACGGAAAATGTGTGTGTATTGAGATTAACCATTAAGATGACATAAACATGAAGTCATGAACACTAACTTTGTCTAACTTGAACCTAAAACACTTGTAGCCAGTCTCTGCACAGACACCTGTCAGCCCGCACTCTGCTGTTCCTCAGCGCCACTCCCCCTCCCTCCCGCTGAATTAGGAATGAAAAGCGTAGTAATCATAGATAACACGGCAGGGTCCGTGACAGTTTGTTTTCATCTGATTTCAAATAAACAAAGTCTTGGTTTTAAGAATATTAAACTTGTTTCGCCAAATTCAGATGATAAATACAACTTTTAAGCTTGTAAAGGCATAATTACAAGAGGCAACTTAACGTCACAGCAGACATAACATCAGCCGGTGTTTCTTGTGAGGGTTTCCCCGGGAAACAAACACAATACACAGATTATTTTTGCGGTATTTGAAATCATGTACGCAGCTCGCGACGTAACTAGGAGTCTAGTGGACGATATCAGTAGGCTACTACAAGTAAAAACAATAACAAAAATATATTAATTTATTAATTACGTTGTTTATAAATTAATCTGAGGGCCGCAAAAAGAGGAGGTGGGGGCCGCATGTGGCCCGCGGGCCGCAATTTGCCCATCCCTGCTGTAACATATGCCTTCACAAGCTAACCACCATTGAGTAAAGACAGAATCCTTGGCAAGCATTGGATTGGCGATCTGTCAAACGAATGGCTCTTCAGTGAGATCAGCTCATTCATGTCAGAGTTCAACACAAATTCCAATAAACTCAATACAGGAGTAAAAAAACAAACTTGACTTGCCCTCGTTTTCAAGACTCCTGAATCTAATTTGTCAGTTTGAGTTAAGCTCCTGATGTGAAAAACAGAAACACAGATTGATCTATATTTCTACTACTCTATTGCTACTCTACTGAAGCAGACTTGCCTTGAATGCTGTCACGTTGAAAGTGAGCTAGATGGAAAGAAATTGAGAATAATGTATCAGGAGGAGTACCCATCGAGGCAAGGTTAGGGGATAAAAGACATGTTAAAAACTTACTGGAAAAAGATAACCGCTGGATAAACCTCTCTTTAAAATTATGGTTAAGGGTCCTTGCCAGGAGTGACTTGCTGGAGGAAATGAAGATATTAAGATGGTGCTCACATGATCTTGATTTCACCCCGGGCAAGCTGGATAAAACATTTAAAGATTGGGCCAAACATGGCCTTACTTCATATTGCACATTTTTCAGCAAAGGAACCATGTTTGATTTTCAAACACTAAAAAAACGATATGGATTGAATAACGGTGATTTTTTTAGATTTCTACAGGTACGCCATTACTTAAATAGTTCCCTGTCAGACAGCCAGAAGGCCCTTAAAAACCCTTTAATAGTTTTCACCAGTGCATACACATCAGACACAGGGATGAAAGTAATCTCAAAACTTTACCAAGCTCTTCAAGATATTAAAAAGGAAAATACTTTCTATATAAAACACAAATGGGAAAACAAAACCAAAAAAACCATCCCTGACGAAGTCTGGACAAATTACTGTACTTTTCAATGGAAGATCTCGAGCTCAGGCACCTACAGAATGTTTAGTTGGAAGATGCTGAGCAGGTACTTTTTCAGCCCTGCTCAGTCATCACATCACCTAGGGCCCCCCAGCTGCTGGAGGACATGTGGTTCTCAGTTAGCACATCACTACCATTTGTTTTGGGCTTGCCCTTTAATAGTAACTTTTTGGGAAAAGATTCATATCGAAATTGAAATAATACTACAGGAAAAAATCCCTTTAAACTGGGACGAATTTCTATTTGGGCTCGTACATTCAATCCCCACAAACTCCAAAACAAAACAATTATTTGGAATTCTTACTGTTGCAGCGAAAAAAAGCAATAACTACAAAATGGCTCAAAGCGGATATCCCTTCTCTTGACAACTGGTACGACAAAATCCATGAAATCTATGTTATGGAAAGAATCACCTTCTCAATGAGGCTTCAGGAAAACACATTTGAAGAAATATGGAAAAAGTGGAGAATTTACATATCCCAAAGACGACCGTCCCTTGTTTGACTGTTTCTATACACCGATTAAATATGTATGTATGGTCACATGTATGTGTATTGAATGTATATATGTATGTTGATATGTATGCATATGTACATGTGTAGACATTTGCTATTTCAAACAACCCCTGTTTACTTTTTCATTTTTATTTTACTTTGATTACCGTAATTTTGTTTGCTATTTCATTTGTCACTTTCGGGTCTCTAAAAAAATATTATTTGAAAAACTGTACTTGTACTATAATGTGACCCCAAATAAATAAAGAATAAAAAAAAAAAAGAAAGTGAGTAGATTAGGATGAGGAAATATATGAGTAAAGCCTGGGATTCGAAGACAGAGACAACAGAGTTAACAAGTAGGAGAAGTAAGAGGTGAGGGCATTTAGGAAAAAGAGATGAATAGTGAGTTGCCTTGGTACCCTCGGGTGTACATCATACATTTATATTCTGTCCTGTATAGATATATATATGAACAAACTATGTGTGTTGAAAACCAACAGTGCAAAGATTTTTTAATGTTCAGACCTGTTAACATACTGTAAGTCTTGATTAATGTATCCTTTATTTTAAAGATATATGGACAAAATACTTCATTTGAGTCTCCAGATCTCCTCTCTCTCAATATGTGAACTTTATATCACAAGCAGCTCAGCCCCTTCATGCCTAAAGTCCACTAATGTCCTCAAAAATTTACTTAAAGGCAGGTTTTGTACTCTGTCTGGAACCAAACATTTTAAAATAAATATTAAATGCTAGATTTGGAATGTCCATTGCTGCAGTATTTGGACATTTGGAATGTCCATTGCTGCAGTATTTGGACATATATTAAGTCTTCATGACACTAAAATTGTACAGAAACCTTTTAAAACAATATAACACTGTGATAATTCTTCCTCAGTGCAAAATCAGGAACATATTTAAAGTCCCACTGCAGAGACTGCGCTGTGGAGGAATGAAGAGAACAATGGTACAGATTACTTTTACTGTGAGTTGGCTAGAAAGGGTAGAGAGACAGGCAATCATACTGCATACATACCCATTGCATTTTCAGCATAAGCCTCCACTGAATACTGAATAGGCTGTGAGGATCGTGAAATAAAATGCTGGCTATTGTAACTCTTCTTTTGTTTCTTTGCTCACAGAAAAGCCAAGGAGGCAGAGATGGGGGGATGAAATCAGAAAAAAGGGGGACTACTTGAAATCATAGCTTTTTCTTTCACAGTTTGAAAAAGATATAGGATAAAAAAGACTGTGAACTACAGATTTTTTTTTCTACAGAAGAAAAGTACGTCAGTGCCTTGAAAAATGTTACCTGACTTTGACCAAAACAGGTTGAGGGGGCTAAGAACAGAGGGAATTAAGAAACAAAATAAAAAACACAATAGATGTTAAGCCAAGATTGTATTAACTGGAAAATGGGATAATAACGTTGCTCCAGAACACTGGATGCTTATTAGGGAACTGTTTAGCCATAGCTAAAGCTTGATTTTCATGTTTTGCTTCCTCCTAAAAGCCAAAACCCAAATAGAACAGCTTTAAGAATTCATAATACTCAAAACATACAATTATTTGCATTAGAAACAAAATACATCTTTAAAATGACTGTTTTAGTTCACAGTGTTTCATAAATAAATAACTGGAATAATATGCAAAAGAACAAGAAAAATAGGTTAGAGATTATTATGTGGAAATCATTTTGGAACTGATTGAATTTGCATTCAGTTTTTAGCTGAAGAAAATATTGGATATACAGAAAAAGGAGGTTTTTGGGTTTGAAATAAAACAACACATTTACACTACGAATAACACAGCAATTCTTCCTTGTAACAAATGGATAATTTGCCTTTCTACAATTGCTGGTCCATGCCTGTTCAATAAAAAAAAGCAATTCGCTCAAGCACACACACACACAATCCATTTTTAGTTAAATCCAATTTCTATAAAAGCAACAGGGTGACACAAACAGTTTTGCAGCACAGATTGCCTTTAAGTATCAGTATCATATTTGACAAATAGGCCTTTGTATGTATACAGCTTTTGGAGGAAAACAGATACTCTGAAGCAATAGAACAATTTTTCCTCAATCTCATTCTCAAATCTCAACCTGCTGCTCCCTGTCGTGTGACAATGTGCTTGTCTCTGTGTTTGCAACCAATAGAGATGTGCCCAGTATATATTTTTATCTTAGGGGAAAATTACCAGTGAGAATGTTTTTTATTGTAAAGATCTGGCTGAACTAAATCCTCCTCAAGATCAAACCTACATTACTGCAAACTGTGTGTTTAAAGCTGTGATGCTCTGTAAGGGCCATAACGAATACAAATATAGTGGTTATGTTTTATTACAGGTGGGCCTTAGAATCAGCACAGGAGTAAACTAATATAATGGGAGCGCCTTTCTGGCTTTAGAGAGGTGGAGAAGGTTATAAATACAGTAGCTTTACGCTGACCCTCACACTAAACTGATGCCTGGTAGTAATCATAATAATAATAATACATTGCATTTATAAATCGATTTTCCTGGTGCTCAAAGGGCGTAATAGTTCACTGACTGAATAGATGGCAACAAGGCTTTTCTTACATATCATGTTGACGGCCTGGCCACAGCATCAATTCGCTCCGCATCCCATGACACCAGTCTTGAAATAATCTTTGTACCAGGGTATGAGTAATACAGTACTTGATTCTGATTGGCTGCAGGGTGTACTGTATAATAATGTCTGAGAATATTAAGTAGTTCTAGTGATGAGACTGTTTGTGCACTATCCTAAATGATTGAGCTTGCTGTTAAATTCTGATTTTGCAATGTATTTATTGCTACACCTTAATCTTATGCAAACAACTAACATTTATTTTTGCCAAATCAGGAAATATTGCAACTATGATGACTGGGATAATTCACTCAAACAGACGGTGAAAAAGAGGAGGTCTACACTAAAAAAGAACAAATGTGTTTGTAAACAAACCAATTCTGAAAACTAAACCGTTGATGCCCTGAATGAGAGCCTGCGAGGGGTTCAACACTGTTTCTCAAAATGTAATGATCATTTTTATTGCATAGCTGATCATTTAGCATTCTCATTAAACTCACTATTTCAGATTCCTACCAATAGTAAACATTTGTGATAAACTTGATATTAATATTTAGGAAATGATGCTTGATACAAATATATTTGCTGTTCATCAAACGTATGTAAAGTTATTGACTTCTAACCTTGTTAAAACAACTTAAGCTTTCTTGCTTATGTGAGCCAAAGGGTTTAGTGAGCTGCGTGGACTAGAAATATCTCCTTTTGCCAAGTCGTATCTAAGGTTCATCTTATTTACTGAGGTAGTGAACATCTCCCAAGATAAAGACGCTTATTGGATGGCAACGATTGTTCCAGGTTTAGATCAATCCTTTGAAAACATGGATTTATCATCATAGCATAAGGGGGATAATGTCAATGAAGTGGTCGTCCATTGATTCCTGATAATGGAGACCACTCTGGGCATTGTCTTTTTATATTGCTTTTTTTAGCCCAATCAACTAAGACACAAATCAACCCCCCCAAACACAGCTAGAACTCCCGTCACACCACTACAATAAGAAGTCTAAGCTTGGCTTTAAAATCAAGACTGTGAGCTTGTCTGTGCTGTTTCGAAAGGGGCAAGATGTGAAGGATCATCTATTGGCAGACCAGGAGGGTTTGACAGCTGGTTGACTTGTCTGTCAATAGTTTACACAATCCAAATATCAAAACTGTCAATCAAACATCAAACATTTTGTAATTCAATTGTAAATGACCCATTAAAACTGACAGATTGAACCAAAGGAAAGTCAGATGCATAATGAGACTCCCATATTTGCATATATTCATGTTCTGTTGCATTGGGAGTCTCAGAACTGCACAAAAGCGACTTGTAGATGGAAATAAGTGATGTGTGACCAATGTTCAGGGAGGTTTGAGAGACTGTCAGAAGCTGCAGGAAATTAATATGCATGTGGTATGTATATTCCTGAATGTTTGCGGTGAGTTCAAAGAGAATTTCTGTCTGTTTGTTTGAAATGTCTAGACATGAGAAATAACAATGAACTCAACAAAGGAGTTAGTAAGGAGGTATTTGTATATGGAAAGTACGAGTCTGTTGTTCAGTTCTTTGTAAGGGGAGTTTCTGCTCTGGAATGAACTGGACCCTCACAGTCAACAACACTCATCAACATGTCCGAGCAGCAAATACATTTTTTTATTACCACTAAATCTCAGCGTTCTCCTTGTCAGAGACAACAGAAGGTGGAGGGAAATTGCTCTGAAGATGCTCATTAAATGGAATGAGGATATCTAGGAGTAAGTCTAAGGGTGCGTTCACTCCTGCCTTGTATAGTCCGGTTGAATCGAACCCTGGTGCGTTTAGCAGCTTGGTGCGGTTTATTTGGGTCGGTGTGAACACAATCCTAGACCTCTTAAGTGAACTAAACAACCGGACTCTGGTCTGCTAAAATAGGTGGTCTCGGAGAGCTTGCTTGCGAACCCTGGAGCGGTTCATTGCTGGTGTGAACGCAGTCCGCACCAAAACATAGGAAGCGTAGTATTTATGTGTCACAAGAACGCGGATGTCTTTAAAATCTTTAGCGAAAGAGTCTTTCAAGACATCCGCAGTTGTTTAGTTAAAGAGTGAAGCAGAATGAAGTGTTGAACAGTGTCGTGTAAAGTAAAAATTCTCCGTCAGCTACATAAAAGTAAGAACACCTGTCGTCTGTGAAATGTCCCTCCTTACTGCAGAACGTCACTCATTATATGTGTTATAATTAAGCAATAGCTCACGACAGGCCGTGGTATATGCTCATTATATCACAGCTAAGGGGCGTGTAATTTGCTTTTCAGCCCAACTGTATACTGTTTTTCTCAGGCGCGGAGGGATACTGACTTGTTGTGAAAAGTAATTTACAATTCTACCAACGGACAAGTCAAATCAACGGACAAGTCAAATCAAGCAATCTGATTGGTTCTTAGCCGTGATATACTGAGCGTATACCACGGCTAAGAACCAATCAGATTGCTTGATTTGACTTGTCCGTTTTATAATGTTTTTTTAACGGACGTTGTCTGATTATATAATCATATGCGCGGGCCGTTATTGTCTGTTGATCTCCAGATTAACAGCAGCATGAGAATAACCTGCCGAAAGTGCCGATTCTCCATGGCGGAGGCTCCAGTAGAAATTGCCGGGATTTGCGTTTTTACCCCCTTAATGTCTGACCAATGGTTGAACAGCATTTCCGCGCACATGACTTATGTTTAAAGTTTATAGTCCGTTTGAGTTTTGCCCGTGTGAACGCAAACCGAACCTTCTGAAAAATGAAACAATGTAACAAACTGTCGTCTGGTGCGCACCAGAGAAGCGGACTATTAGGTGTGAATGCACCCTAAACCTGGACTACTGTACACTAATCTAAGAGGCTTCATCAAATTCACTGACTGTGTGAGCCTGGGGAGTTTGCAGACTTGCAGTGGTTCAGTTAACAGTATTTTGGAGGAAATACCAGTTGTATACCTAGGATTTGTATCAGCAATTGTTTCCACCTTTGGATGCCCTACTTTCCCAGAAGATTTGTCCATTATTACTAGCTTTAGGGCAAGAGTAACCAAACATACACATTTCCTGGGTAGCAATAAACATTGGGGGTAAAGAAAAAGATTACCAAGTCAAGAACTAAGCAATTAAATATTAGACAAAAACGAATATATATATAAAATAGATAACAGTGTAAACTCAGATGATTTAAAGAAGATGGTTTGCTCTTTCATTTATTTACTAAACGTGTATATGTTGTATAGCAAAGTGTCCTTAGACTATTCATCTGAAGCCCAGGCACATATTGTTTTACATGTCACTGTGCTTGCTATCTTGTTACAAAAGCTGAATCAGCTCTGCCATTCTGCCTTCATTCACATCAGCTCTACCAACTTATTGAGAAACATGCTAATTAAATTGTGAAGGTATTGACGGACCAATCTGAATACATTATTAATTCATTGTACACACCAACCAATAGTTGTCTAACTCAGCATGCATCTGGCAGAAAGCTGGGACACTATTTGAATGGGTGTAAGTCTAAAGGAGGGTCCATTAATAAAACAACACATATATAAACCGCAAAATCTCAAATGAAACTTGTTTTTAACCTTAGGATGCAAACAGGAGGAGCCCTTTTTGTACTATGGAAGTCAAACCTAATTTTGTAAATGTTTATTTGACATGTAACTAGGGTTGGGAACCGAAACTTGGTTCCAGATGGGAACCGATAAGAAAATGCCGGATACCCATACACAATACACAATTTCGGTTCTGCTTAACGGTTCCTAAACGCGGTAGACTCTGTTTTCCACCGGGTCCGTCTGCGCCACGGTGACCCGGTGGAATACAGGATAAGGGCGGACTGGCCATCTGTGTGTCCTGGAGAATCACAGAACGGCCGGTCGTCAGCCAGCCGCTGACGACCGTTTAGATATTTTTGTTATCTAAACGTTTGACCTCCTTCTTTTACAATTTTGGAATCTAAACGGGGAATAGATAAGAACCGGAATCGGAATCGATACATTTCAAAAGATACCCATCCCTACATGTAACTGACAAACATTCATCAAAATGTTATTTTGCAATATACCTCCATTTACACAACATTATGACTGTTGCACTGTATTGAAAAAAGGGGACATTAAAAATATAAACGTATCATTTACATTCAGGTGTGGAACTGAGCATGTGAGTCATTCCAGTACTCATACTAGTAACAATATCCCAAACATTGAAAGATGTAAAGCAGTATAGAATGATACTATAACATGGGGAGAAAAGTTGTAATGATACATTAATTAAACAGTAATAGGAGCAAAACTGACAGCTTTTAAAGACAGTGGGGCAGAACAAGAGAGTCAAGGCTGATCTCGGGTGAGCCCGCCCATTAATATTTTGAAATATTTTGGCAGCCGGAATAAAAAAAGCTGCACCAGGCTATTATGGAAGTTAAGAAGGGTTTATCAATAAATGGCTTCACATTATGATGACAGGGAGGTTAAGTGCGATCATCCCTAAAGGACGGTAATTTGAAGTTCTTATTAAATGATGATCTCAGATATCTCTTAATTGCAAGTTGAAAAGCCCTAGCATCAATAATCTCCTCACAAAAATAAAGTTTAAAGTGAGCACTGCCCTGGGCTATTTAAACTCCAGGCCAGTGTTTTTCTTAGTAGACACATGACTGCCACTTCTGGCGTGACAACATTGTATTTAAACTCATAATTATAATTCTAGTCCTCAAGGATGCAGATACGGTATGAACATAGGTCAGATTGTGTGGCTGAATTTGCCCTGCATTCTGTAAGAACTGTCAAGCAAAGGCCCTAACAGCACATGACAGAGTACACGAGTAAGAGGAGAGGAGGCTAAATTAGTCAATAACAGAAATTGAATGAACATCATAAGCAAGCTTTCCAGAGCATCCTCCCATTTTCCTTTGCCTTGTAATGCCATTAAGACAATAATCAGATGAAAGTGACTTTGGCAGTTAACACATTGCTAATTGATAATCATTTCAACTAAGAGAAGTGTGCAATTGTCAAGTTGCTATTTCTATTATGTGAATACTTTCTTGCTTTCT